>NC_037671.1:161593745-161935436 GCF_003255815.1 Theropithecus gelada
GACGGAGTCTCGCTCTATCGCCCAGGCTGGAGTGCAGTGGCCGGATCTCAGCTCACTGCAAGCTCCGCCTCCCGGGTTTACGCCGTTCTCCTGCCTCAGCCTCCCGAGTAGCTGGGACTACAGGCGCCCGCCACCTCGCCCGGCTAGTTTTTTGTATTTTTTTAGTAAAGACGGGGTTTCACCGTGTTAGCCAGGATGGTCTTGATCTCCTGACCTTGTGATCCGCCCGTCTCGGCCTCCCAAAGTGCTGGGATTACAGGCTTGAGCCACCGCGCCCGGCCTACCTTTTTATTTTATGTAATCTTGTTGATATTTTTTATTATTGAAGGTTCTTTTTCTTTTTCTTTTTTTTTTTTTGTTTGAGACAGAGGCTCTGTCGCCCAGGCTGGAGTGCAGTGGTGCAATATCAGCTCACTGCAACTTCTGCCTCCCTCCTTCAAGCGATTCTCCTGCCTCAGCCTCCCGAGTAGCTGGGATTACAGATGCGCACCACGATTCCTGGCTAATTTTTGTATTTTTAGTAGAGATGGGGGTTTGCCTTGTTGGCCAGGCCTGGTCTCGAACTCCTGAGCTCAGGTGATCCACCCGCCTCGGCCTCCCAAGGTGCTAGGATGACAGGCGCGAGCCACTGTGCCCGGGCTATTTAAGGTTCTAAAATTGCCTTGATTTGGGCAATTTTTTGTTGTTTTTTGTTTGTTTATTTGTTTTCAGTTTGTTTTCTCTGACAGGATACATGACTATGACAAACATCGAGTTTGCCTGAGTTTTAAAAAGGATATTTCCTTTGCCCCACTGGAATGACCAGTAATTACATACATCCAGTTGGCAGAGTAAAAAGAGGGTATTGATTTGTTTTTAATCATTGTTCTCTTTATGCGTATGACCAAATATAAATCTGATAGTGACAAAATCACAAACTAATGCAGCTGCATTTTTTAGACATCAGTCAGAATTATGTGTATTAGCCATTAGTCATTTGCGCTGAGTCACACACACCTCTTCCTTTTACATTGGTCTTTGTGTAGCATGGAATACATAGCATTGACTCTGGATAGTGCTGTAGAATCTGTGGTGTATGAGACTGAATAACAGAAGATTAATTGTTTGTAGAGCGTTAGTATAATCACAACACTTAACTTTTCAAACTATCTGAATAGTGTAAGTGGGTAGTAGAAAAGCGATCTTTTATCAGCAGAATGACTGCTTCTGTAGAAGAGAAGACACCTGTTTAATTACATTACCTTCATGTGTTATGTTAGAAATTAATATAAATCTTGGTCGTATCAGCCAGGACTCCCTTGGTTGAAAGTAGAAAAAAAAAAATTCTCACCCAAAGTACTTTAAGGAAGAAGATAACTTATTTGCTCACATAAGTGAAATGTTCTGAATTAAATCTGGCTTTATAGTCATGGTTGGATGTAGGGCTCTGTCTTCTGTTGTGTTGGTTTCAGAATCAGGGTATCAGGCACCACATGATGGCAAGATGGCAGTAGCTCCAACCCCTAGTACATCCTTTCTGGTTTCTGCCCAGTAGGAAAAACTGAAAGATTCCTTCTCAGACATCCAGGCAGTTTCATTTTCTGTCATGGGCTCTGATGAGTCCTTGTGGGTGTACCTGAACTAATCAGTGCGTGTGGCTGAGGGGGATATAATGTGTTGATTGGCTTAGGCCTGGTTAGTCCCTGCAGTTGGGAATGGAAAATGAGAGAGAGTGTTACCCAAACAACATGGACTGAGGATGAAAAGAGTGAATCTAGATTAGGTGAAAGTAGGTGGATGGAGTCTAAGGGGCCAGTATTCACTAAATTGGCTGCACATCTAAGGCTTCGGATAAATCAGAGGGGATTTGATGAAAATCAAGTCCTAGACCTGTAAGCTCTAAAATATGTTCTTTAAAAACTTTCCTTGTGAAATGGATACAGTAAAGCTGTTTTCTGCCCATTTTTATGACTTGGGGAACTCATTGGAAGGTTGATTTATCAAACATTTGCTATTTTCCTGAAATAATCCTTTGTGATGATTTACAAATATTAGTCTACTTAGTACTTTTTAAAAGATTCAAAGTTCTTCTTCCACTCGGCAAAAATATTGGAAGGAGTTGAGGTATAGTAAAAAGTCAAGGCAAATTCTGAAACTCTCATTGTGCCTTAGCCATTTCAGAGACAAGAACATTTACTTACTGAGCTATGTTCCATGCGTTTGTAAGCAAATGCAGTGCTTAGGTCTTCTTTTCTTCGCTTGTTTTCATACATTTCCTGTAACACTTGTGTATTCTTTTACATAGCCAAATGCCTTACATAGCCAAATATGAAAATATTTTTGATTGTTATTATATAAGATATGGTAGTAACCATCTTATTCAAATTTTTAAAACATATCTGAGTTCATTTTGATTATTGAGAAGGACGTTGCCCATGAGTCAGTCAGATATTTATCAAATGTCCATCATTTACTGGAGATTCAGTGAGGAAGACAACAGATGGAGTTCCTGCCCTCCTAGAGCATATCGTCCAGTAGGAAAGAGGAATGCTAAGACAAAATCTAGAAGCAGCTAATGATGAAGACTGTGAAGTTCTTTAAGGAGAGGTAATATAGCACAGTGGTCAGGAATAAGAATTCTGGAGCTGGACTGCTTCAGATCAAGTTATACTTTCCTGCTGTTAGGAGAATTTCTTTGGTCATACCATTTAACCTGTCTCCTCATTCCTTATTTCTAAAATTAGGGTGATAATGGTATCCATATCATGGAGTGTTGAGGAGGAGTAAGTGGCTAATGTGTATAAAGGGCTTAGTTAGAACAGTGACTGGCAGAGTAAAAGCTCTGTGAGCATTACCTCTTTTTTTTTTTTTTTTTTTTTGAGACAGGATTTGGCTCTGTTGCCCAGGCTGGAGTGCAGTGGTGCCATCTCAGCTCACTGAAACTGCCTCCCGGGCTCAAACAATCCTCCGACCTCAGCCTACTAGCTGAGACCACAGGCATGCGCCACCACCTAATTTTTGTATTTTTGGTAGAGACAGGGTTTCACAGCGTTGCCCAGGCTGGTCTAGAACTCCTGGACTCAAGCAATCCTCCCGCCTCAGCCTCCCAAAGTGCTGAGATTACAGTTATTATTAACACGTATGCCTGGAATTCTGTGGAAATGTATAAATGGATTCCTGAGCTTGTCAGAGTTGACTGGTCAGATTACTTCCCTCAAGAAACAGTCTAAGCTACTACTTTATGAACAAGTAAGAGGAAATGGGAAGTGGGAGGCAAAAGCTGGAATGTGGAGAGAACAGAGCATTTTTGAGGACCATCAGAATGGCCCTTGCAGTGTATGTGTGCTGTAACAATCGACAGTTAGTGCTTATCTGAGAGCTAAAACTCGTAAAGCTCTAGAGTGACTTGCTCTAGGTAGACTCTGGAATGCATGGTTGTATAGTAACATACTAGTCCAGTGATTCTAGAATCTGGCTAATCATCAGAACCATTGGGAGAGCATTAAAAAACAGCAGCAGAATTCTGGACTTCATCTTAAGTCTTGCCGAATAAAAAGACAGAATACCTCTGGGAGGTATATTTTTAAATCCCAGCTGAATCTAGTGAGCAGTCCAATTTGGGAAGCACTGTACTAGTCTATGGAATAGCTCTGCTTGAGATGCCAAATTGACAGCTTAGTTCTATTTGAGGTAATGGGAATTGCATGTCTGTTTTCCCATTGTGGAATATACTCAACTCTTTTTTAAAAAGCCTACATAATGGTTTCAGTGCTGAATTCAGAGAAGTGGTTTCTTTAGTTTGAGAACTGCTTGGTTTTTTTCTCAGTTTTGCTAGTGAATTTATCTTTATTAATTCTCTTGCTTTGTCTTCTTGCTTACAGACAAGTGCTTGTTATAAAACATAACATAATCTTTGCATAAAGTAATCCCAATTGCAAAGTTTGTAGTATGGAACCCATAGTTGTAAAATACTTGTTTTTCATGGTGGAAGCTTACGTGATAGGCAGTCAAGATATATTTTTATGTCTAATCCTGTTGCACACATATAGTTAAGTGTATCTTTCAACTGATTACAACTTATATTTTAAGATTATATATGAGAACATAGCATTTAGTTTACTCCAAGAATTTAATCACCTTCAAGGTTGTATAGTTTTGCAAATCTGGAATCAAATTTGTTATCATTAGCTAAGCTAAGACAGGCCAAAATGGGGGAAGTTTTTAAGAGAACTACTAATAGATCTAGATTTACCTTCCATAGCAGAGTTCCCTAAAGACATTGCATTTTGCCTATTTCATGATAGTTGTGTTAGTACAGAATTCATATTTCTAAATTATATGAGATAGAAGGGAAGAATATTTGAGCTCTTTTTATGAAGAGGATTGATATGAAGTAAATTATCTTTGGAATCATGAAAACTAAATTGTTGCTGTCACAGACTCCATCTAGTTGCGTAAGTCATAACCATGCCTGAATGTGTGGGATCAGTGGTTAAAGCAAACCTCATTCTACTGTAAGAAAAAGTCATATTACAGCCGAGAGGCACAGGGCATTTTCGTTAAGTTATATTATATTGGCCCCAAAGTACCTTATTGCTACTCAGTTCACCTCCCAGTTTTAGACTCTATGTTTACACTCATTCTCCTTATGCAACTTCCTCTTACCTGCTGCAATTTGAAATTAGACATAGTAACAGCCAGCACTTCCTCGTCCGTATTGTATATTTAAATTCACTGGTTCTGGCCAGGCACAGTGGCTCACGTCTGTAATCCCAGCACTTTGGGAGGCCACAGTGGGCGGATCACTTGAGGTCAGGAGTTTGAGATCAGCCTGACATGGTGAGACCCCATCTCTACTAAAAGCTCAACAAAATTAGCCGGGCTGGTGGCAGGTGCCTGTAATCCCAGCTACTGGGAGGCTGAGGCAGGAGAATTGCTTGAACCCTGGAGGAGGAGGTTGCAGTGAGCCACTGCACTCCAGCCTGGGCAGCAGAGTGAGACTCTGTCTTAGAAAAAAAAAAAAATTCACTGGTTCTGTCAGTGGCAGGTCTGCAGTTGATGAGAAGCTGGCAATTCAGGTGAGTCTATGGCACCATCACAGGGCCCTGATAAATGTCTGCCTGTCAATGAAAGGCCAATTGTCTAGAAAATTCAATTTAAAAAACAACATAAATACAGATGTCCTGGCAGCTGAAAGAGCTGAATGAGTCATTGTACCATTTGGTCATTAGGTCTCTTTCCTACCTGGAAAACAAAATGGTGAGGACAAAGTGCCAAATGGTTACATCAGGAGTTGCCATCAAGGAAGTGGAATTCTCAGCTCCTGCCCAACAGTCTTCACATTTTTGTGCCCATTAAATTAACTGCAAGAGGGGACAGCCCAAGCCATGGCTTTTTTTTTGTTTTTGTTTTTGTCTTTTTTTTTTTTTTATATTGCATGAGAGTGGTGGTGTGGAACAAAACCTCCCAACCTTTGTTACTATGTTTTTTAATCTTTTATTGGAGTATAATACACATATTGGACAGTGTATAATCTTAGTATACAATTTGGTGAATTCTCACAATGAACACATCGTTGTAACTGGCACCCAGGTAAAGAAACAGAACGTTCCCAGAGAGCCTCCTCCCATCCTTGTAGTCACTTCTCACCACCCCCCACCCCAGGTGCCCAGTGTGTGGCCTTCCATAACGTGGATTAATGTTGCCCATTTTCATACCTTTGTTACTGGTTTCTTTCATGCAACATGATGTCTTGTAAGACTCATCCATGTTATTCCTACAATAACAGTTCTTAATCTCCTAGTCCACATTCATTGTAATGTTTTGTCACTTTTAAATTTTTTTTTTTTTTTTGAGACAGAGTCTCGCTTAGTCGCCCAGGCTGGAGTGCAGTGGCGCGATCTCGGCTCACTGCAAGCTCCGCCTCCCGGGTTCACGCCATTCTCCTGCCTCAGCCTCCCGAGTAGCTGGGACTACAGGCGCCCGCCGCTTCGCCCGGCTAATTTTTTAATTTTATTTTTTGAGACAGAGTCTGGCTCTATCACCCAGGCTGGAGTCAGCGGCACAATCTCGGCTCGTTGCAGCCTCTGCCTTCTAGGCTGAAGCAGTCCTCCCACCTCAGCCTTCTGAGTAGCTGGGACTACAGGTGCATGCTACCAAGCCCGACTAATTTTTGTATTTTCTCTAGAGACAGGATTTCACGGTTGCCCAGGCTGCTCTGGGAACTCTTAAACTCAAGCGACCTGCCTGCCTTGACCTTCCAAAGTGCTAGGATTACAGGTGTGAGCCACCATGCCTGGCCTGTTTTGGTACTTTAAGTCAATTCACATACTCTTATTAAGGTGAACCCAAGCTCATTGATCTTGAGACAATGCTGTAGCTATAGTAGAATTTATAGTTTTAACCTAGTGTTAGGTATAAATTCCTGAAAGTTAGTATATATTGTTTAGGCATTTCATATGTTTTAATGGAAGCCTCGTGCTTAATCTAATGGTTTTCTTTGGAGCTAGCTTCAGGAGACTGAAGCTTCAGGAGAATACCCTTTGCTCCCTTATTGTAATGAGTGATTTCCTTTGCCTACAAGTGATAGAACTGGAACTATGTTAGATCTTTGTGAAATTTGTTAAAAAGCGTACTCCAGAAAAGGAAGGGCTGCTTGAAAGGCCCAGGACACATTCTGTCTCTCATCTGGACTTTTCTCTACTTGTTGACTTGACTCTGTGGACTGGCTTTCTCTACACAGTGAGACACATGGCCACCAGTGAGTGGCTCCTGAATTTTTATATATATATGTATGTAAATTCACTATATTTATATACACACACACACATATACACTGAAGGCTGAAGAAGGTCATGAGAGATTATGTCGTCAAAGCTATATATATATATTTTTCTGTATTTTTATATATATATTTTAAAATAAAATAAAAATTAAAAATAAAAAATTATATATATTATATATTATTTATATATAGATAATTTTTATTTTTTGAGACAGAATCTCACTCCATTGCCCAGGCTGGAGTTTAGTGGCGTGATCTCAGCTCACTGCAACCTCCACCTCTGGGGTTCAAGTAATTATTGTGCCCCGGTGTCCTGAGTAGCTGGGATTACAGGCGTGCGCCACCATGCCTGGCTTATTTATTTATTTATTTATTTTTGTATTTTTAGTAGAGACAGGGTTTTGCCATGTTGGCCAGGCTAGTCTCAAACGCCTGGTCTCAAGTGATCCTGCCTTAGCCTCCCTAAGTGCTGAGATGACAGGCATGAGCTCCTGTGCCTGGCCATATTTTTACGTTTTTGAGACAGGGTCTTGTTCTGTCACCCAGGGTGGAGTGCAGTGGTGCGATCATGGCTCACTGCAGCCTCGACCTCCCAGACCCAAGCAGTTCTCCTACCTCAACCTCCAGAGTAGCTGGGACTACAGGTGTGCGCCACCTTGCCTGGCTAATTTTTAAATTTTTAAATTTTAAATTTAAATTTTAAATTTTTTGTAGAAATGGAATCTCACTGTGTTGCTCCAGCTGATCTCGAACTCCTGGGCTCAAGTGATCCCGTAAAGTGCTGAGATTACAGGTGTAAGCCATCATGTCCGGCCTCCTGAATTTTTTAAGTTGTAAATGCTACCATAAGAGAAGGACAGACATTATTTTTTCAGTTATAGTTCAGAAAAATCCCAAGTACCTACCTTTGACCTTTCAGCTGTAGTCAGAGCAGAGACTGAGGTACTGTAGTTGGTCTTGCCTGGACCTACCTTTGGTCAGTCAGTTGTGTTGAGGTGTAAGTCTTTATAGAATCACTTGGTGAGAAAAGGACATATGATATTCCTAGAAAAAGGGTATTTCTGGGCAGGCCAAACACTAGACATCCACGTCACCCGGCATTACACACTGAAGGCTGGAGAAAATCATGAGAGATCATTGCTTCAAAGCTATTTGGCATTCTGGAAGCAAATTCTACTGACTGGTGGCTAGACCACAGACAGTGATTATAATGAGGGCCCTTGAAGTTATTTGAAGCTCTAACCCCTACCAATTCTGAACAATTTCCTTGTGGTACTTTCAAACTCATCATTTGTTTTTCACAATGAGATATGTTGTCACTAGTGGGTCCTGAATTTTGTAACTTGTCAATTCTGCCATAGAAGAGGGACTGACATTATTTTTCAGTTGTAGTTCAGAAAAATCCCAAGTACCCCCATTTGGCCTGTCATCTGTAGTCTGAACAAGGAATGAGGTGCTGTGGACAGAGGTACCATCCTTAGCTAGGTCCAAAAATGTTTGTTACTCTCATCTATCAAAGTGGTTTTCAACCTTTTTTTAATGTAGTAAGACAATATTTTTAAATCAAAAAAAGAAAAAAAAATCCTGCATACAAAGCAGTAGTAGTACGTATTTGTGGATCCATAAAAATGTAATAGAAGTATTACCAAAACGCAGACTAAAGGGCTGTGGACCACATTCATGACTGTTGTGGTCTCTGGGCAGGGAGATGGGAAGTGGTATTGAAAATATAACAGATTTTTCTCCAATTTAAAGAAAAAGTAACATAGGGCTGGATGAGTGGCTCACACCTGTAATCCCAGCACTTTGTGAGGCTGAGGCAGGTGAATCGCTTGAGCTCAGGAGCTGGAGACCAGCCTGGCCAACATGGCAAAACCAAAAATAGAAAAATTAGTGGGGCATGGTGGTGTGCGCTTGTAGTCCCAGCTACTCGGGAGGCTGAGGTGGGAGGATCGCTTGAGTCTGGGAGGTGGAGGTTGCAGTGAGCCGAGATTGCACTGCTGCACTCCAGCCTGGAAATTAAAAGAATTAAAATAATTCCTCCAGAATTAGCCAACATTGATTGTATGGCATTTGTCCTCCAGCAACACAAGGAGGCAGCAGTGTAGCGTAGTTGTAAAGCTGTAAAGTACACATGCTGGGGACCCAGACTCCCTGAGTTCTGGGTCCAGGTCCTGGTTCTGTTGCTTACTATCCTGGGTAAGTTATTTCATCTCTATATGCTGCATTTGTATAGTACTATATTCCTCATTTGTATAGTACTATACAATTACTTTTTATATCTCCAAATTCCTGCTTTATGTAGTTGTGATGTTTTTAGAAAAAATATGTATAAAATGCTTAGAACAGTATGTGGCACATTGGAAGCACTCAATAAGTATTAACTATTATTCATGTTGTTATTACTGGGGGGACAGAAATAACTTGTAATCATGGGTATTTTTTCTCATTTAAAAAAACACATATTGAGAGCTTACTACACATCTGGCACTGTACTCACGCTACTACCTTGTCTCATTTCAGCCTTACAAGGCAGTTATTTTATTGTAGGTAGCAAACTGAAGATCAGCAAAGTAACTTGATTAAGCATCAGTGAGCACCAAATGATTGAGCTGGATTAGAACCAAGCTTGGGAACTCCAAACGCCCCGTTCTTAACCTCTGCATTTCATTACTGCCAACACATTTCTTATCTTTCTTAAGCAACTTCCAAAGAAGCCAGGAAAAAATTGCCTAGGATAGCTAAATTTAGCTTAACAGTATATGATTTAGAATTGGGAATATAGGAAAATACATGTAGATAAGTAAAAGATACTTTAAAAATTTAGCACTTTTATATACCGTATTTGGCAGTGTCTACTATGTGTTAGAGACCATGCCAGGTGCTTTACAGAAACTTGGTGAAATTCTTAGACAGTGCTGCATGTTGGGCATTCTGTGTCTCCTTTAGAAATGAATCAGTCTCAGAGATATTGCATATCCTATGCAGGGACCTAGAACCACAAAATGGCATTCATGATCCCAACTGCATGCTTTTCATTACATGGAACTGGGTTTTCTCCCATCGTCAGTTGTTTGTATTTTACTTTTGAGGTAGCTGTATATATTCTGGATTTTATTGATCTTGTCATCTTTTTTTTCCTATAGTTTAGAAAAATTGGAGGCAAGCAACATGTAAAACATTTAATCAGGTGACTGTGCAGTTAGGTAATGCAAACTATTTTTGTAATAATGCAAAGTGTAATCTTTACATGTTTTTTGCTTGTTGGCCAGGCATGGTGGCTCACACCTGTAATCTCAGCACTTTGGGAGGTTGAGGCGGGAGGATTCCTGAGGTCAGAAATTCAAGACCAGCCTGGCCAACATGGTGAAACCCTGTCTCTCTCACTTTTTTTTTTTTTTTTTTTTTTTTTTTTTGAGACAGAATTTCACTTTGGAGTGCAGTGGCACAATCTCGGTTCACTGCAACCTCTGCCTCCTAGGTTCAAGTGATTCTTCTGCCTTAGCTTCCCGAGTAGCTGGGATTACAGGCGTCTGCCACCATGCCCAGCTAATTTTTCATATTTTTAGTAGAGACGGGGTTTCGTCATGTTGGCCAGGCTAGTCTCAGACTCCTGATCCGCCCACCTTGGCCTCCCGAAGTGTAGGGATTACAGGTGTGAGCCACCGCACCTGAGTGAAACTCCATCTCTACTAAAAATACAAAAATTAGCTGGGCGTGGTGGCACACATCTGTAATCCCAGCTACTTGGGGGGCTGAGGCGTGAGAATTGCTTGAACCCAGGAGGTGGAGGTTGCAGTGAGCCGAGATCGTGCCACTGCACTCCAGCCTGGGCAAGAGAGCCAGACTCTGTCTCAAAAAAATATTAAAATAAATAGGCCACGCGCTATGGCCCACGCCTGTAATCCTAGCACTTTGGGAGGCTGAGGTAGGCCAATCACGAGGTCAGGCGATCGAGATCATCCTGGCCAACATGGTGAAACCCTGTTTCTACTAAAAATACAAAAATTAGCTGGGCGTGGTGGTGCGCACCTGTAGTCCTGGCTACTCGGGAGGCTGAGGCAGGAGAATCACTTGAACCCAGGAGGCGGAGGTTACAGTGAGCCAATATCGTGCCACTGTACTCCAGCCTGGTGACAGCGAGACCACATCTCAAAATAAATAAATAAATAAAATTTTTTTAGCTTTTTTTTTTTTTTTTTTGAGGAGAAAAGTACACCTATAGCTGGCCCGTTAACATATAGCGTACTTGACAATGAAAAGTAAAAAATTCTCCATTTTGGCTTGGTAGACTTTGCCTGCCTTTAGCAGTAAAATTGTTACTCTATTGTTGGTTTCTAGTACAATATGCTGGTACAGAGTGATCACTTTATTTCCTAACACAAGAATTTTCAGGGCCTTTCCTGCCTCAAAGAAAAAAGCAGCAGGTGTGTGATTAGTCAATATTGTGTTTATCTCTGTGAGATTCAAATTTTCCTCCTAAAAGCATTATCACAGTGCAACGTCACTTTTGTATTCCTTCATTTGAATAGTTCCTATACATTATTATGGTTTAAAAAAATAAGTCTAAAGGTGGCAATACCCTAACACTGAAAGCAGTGTATTTTTGCTTGACTTGTTATTATGAACACATTATGTCACTGCGCGTTCAAGTGGTGTGATGGGAAATGATCAAGTCTTCCTTTTTACCAGGTGATCAGACTCTGAGAATATGGGATGTGAAGGCAGCAGGAGTCAGAATCGTGATTCCCGCACATCAGGCAGAAATCTTGAGTTGTGACTGGTGTAAATACAGTGAGGTACAGTGTATGGCTCTATCCTAAGCTGCTGTCCTTCCTAATGTTAAAATGTTCTAAATTTTATTTATCTTTGTTTATGTGGACTTTGGTGGTGTTCCTGGACCATTAAGTTAAATTCTGTCCCTTTCCTTTCTAATTAATGATTGTGACTGACCTGCATTAGCATTAATTGGATGTAAGTGCTCATAAAACGGGCAAAATAAGAAACAGAAATTTTCAAAGTTCAACAGTGCAGCCTTACTTGTTTGTTTTGGGAAGCTGCCTTACCAATTTATGTAATGTTTTTCTTTATTGCTCTTAACCCTGCAATTTTGTATCATCTTTTGCTTTTATTTCTTTTTCATTTGCTAGTCAGGCTGTTGAACTATTTGTAATTTGATTTTTAATTTGACAGTCCATCAGTTTTTAAATTTTTCTGTTTCATCTTCCTTTTTAAGCCTAACCAATTTTCATGCCTCTGTAAGATAAGTGTCCATGTGTAACTTTTTTAAAGCTTCAGTTAACCACATGAACATAGGAATCAGAGATAGAAATGGATTAAATATGTGTTAATATACTACAGTCATGCACTGCATAACAACATTTCAGCCAATGACAGACTGCATATATGACAGGGCCCTTAAGACATAATGGAGCTGAAAAATTCCTATTGCCCCCGAAGACCTCCCAGCAGGACAAGATGTGGAAGTAGAAGACAGTGATATTTATAATCCTGACTCAGTGTAGCCCTAAACTAATGCGTGTGTGTCTCAGTTTTGTAAAAAAAAAAAAAAAAAATTTAAATAGAAAAAAAGCTTATAAAATAAGGATATAAAGAAAGAAAATATTTTTGTATAACTCTACAATGTGCTTGTGTTTTAAGTTTTGTTATTATGAAGAATCAAAAAGTAAAAAAAGCCAGGCGTGGTGGCGGGCGCCTGTAGTCCCAGCTACTCGGGAGGCTGAGGCAGGGGAATCGCCTGAACTGGGAGGCAGAGATTGCCGTGAGCCAAGATCACGCCACTGTACTCCAGCCTGATGACAGAGCAAGACTCCATCTCAAAACAACAACAACAACAACAACAAATTTAAAAAAAAATAGAAAATTTATGAAGCAAAAAATTACAGTAAGCTAAGGTTAATTTATTATTGAAGAAAGGAAATTAAAAAAATAAATTTAGTGTAATGTTCTAGGCCTTCCCATTCACTCACTACTCACTCACTCACTGACTCACCCAGAGTAATTTCCAGTTTTGTAAGCTCCATTCATGGTAAGTACCCTACTACCATTTTTTATCTTCCATAATATATTTTTACTATACCTTTTCTGTGTTTAGATACAGAAATCCTTACCATTGTATTACAGTAGCCTACAATATTCAGTACAGTAATATGATGGACAGGCTTGTAGCCTAGGAGCAATGGGCTGTTTCATCTAGCCTGGGTGTATAGTATACTGTACCACCTAGGTTTGTGTAAGTACATTCTGTGATGTTCACGCGAAGATG
Organism: Theropithecus gelada; assembly: GCF_003255815.1. NCBI lineage: Eukaryota > Metazoa > Chordata > Mammalia > Primates > Cercopithecidae > Theropithecus > Theropithecus gelada. The sequence continues at coordinate 161,606,795 of NC_037671.1, forward strand.
AAATTGCCTAATGCCACATTTCTCAGAGCATATCCCCATCATTGAGTGATGCATGACTGTGTTTATGTCCCTGAAGTAGTCTGTTGACCGTGACAAATAAATAAAATATATGCTTTGTTTTTTCCCAGTTTTAAATTAATTAAAGCTAAAAGAACATTGTACTGACAGAGTTCTTTAAATAAAAATAAGTAAAATAAGTTATTAATAAGTACATATGCAATTATACTAATCTAAACATTTCAATGCTGATGACTACAGTTTCAAAGTCATAAATGAATTTTTCATATTGGAAAATTAATTATGGCCTGTATGTTAGATGTTTGGGAATTCTAAACAAAGATGCTGATAGACATTTGAGAGTGGTTTACAAAATTTATTTTCTAATAACTGAAACTTTTCTTCAAATTAGCTTACACTAAAACCCAACATAGTCAGACAATGTTTGCTTGGTGCGAAAGTAATTGCAGTTTTTGCTATTACTTTCAATGCAAAAACTGCAACTACTTTTGCACCAACTTAAATCCTTTGCTGTTCTGGGTTATGTGGGGTGGACTGAGTGTGGACCCAGCACTTGACCTATTCAGCTAGGACCTCTGGGTTCACTTGGGGCTCTAGATAGCAGAATTTGTAAAGCCAGAATAGATAAGAGACTCACCACTATTTGATTACATTCTTGGATATGATTAGATATTGTATTAAGAATTGTGGTCCAAGAGAGTTGGAAACAATGATTAATTTAGATTTAGAGAACATGGAAAAATTTAATTCATAGCCTTTGCTTTTTCAGATGTACCTAAATGAACAGACCTCTTGCCTTTTAATGCCTGGAAAAACCTCAGAGTATATTGAAACCCTTTTTGTTTGTTTGTTTTTTAGAGACGAGGTCTCACTGTTGCCCCGGCTGGTCTCAGACTCCTAGGATCAAGTGATCCACCGGCCTCGGCCTCCCAAAGTGCTGGGATTATAGGAGTGAACCACCGCACCCAGTCTTGAAAACCTTTTTTTAATTTTTTTTTTTTTTTTAGAGGCAGAGTCTTGCTGTGTCATCCATGCTGATGTACAGTGGGGTGATCACAGCACACTGTAGCCTCTAACTCTTGGGCTCACACAGTCCTCCTGCCTCACTCAGCCTCTCAAGTAGCTAAAATTACAGGTGTGTGTTACCATGCCTGGCTAATTTTTTTAAATTTTTTGGGTAGACAGGGTGTTGCTTTATTGCCCATGCTGGTCTCAAGTTCCTGGCCTCAAGTAATCCTCTCACCTTTGCCTCCCAAGGTGCTGGGATTCCAGGGAAAACCATTTGAAGAGAAAGCTGGGCTCATTTGTCAGATAAAAATTTTAATCCCCTATGTACTTACTGCCACTTGTAAAGGTGGATTAGAAAATCCACAATGCTATTTGGAACTATGCCTTTTCCAGCTGTGTGTAGTGTTCCATAGTGTACGTAAAGCATATTGAGTTCTTTTTCTCACAAGTCATATTAATTTTTTGCTATTAATGTCTATGTTGACTCCTGTCTGTACTTGTTATACAAGTTCTCAAAAATGGCTCCTGGGTTCATATTAAATAATTATCAGAAAGTAGATGTTGTTTCTAGTAGGAAAGCCTGCATACTGTTTAATTGCAAAGATGTCACAGTTTATGTTTCTCTGAATTGTTTTTAGAATTTGCTGGTGACAGGTGCGGTTGACTGTAGTTTGAGAGGCTGGGACTTAAGGAATGTACGACAACCAGTGTTTGAACTTCTTGGTCATACCTATGCTATTAGGAGGGTGAAAGTAAGTTTTCATCTTTTCTTTTATATGTAGAATAAAATTACATAAATATAATCAATGAAGCATATATTAAGAAGTGTTCTGGGTTTAGGGATTGGAGTTACTAATTCTTTTTTATATGTGTTTTTGTTACCTAGTTAATTAATATTGAAAGCTAAAATTAGTTAAGAATATTTGAATAATTATTGAATGAATTTGGGCAATGTAGACATTCAATACTTAACGTTAAATAAAAATCTTTTTCTCATTCTTTCACCCCCAATCTGTTATTTCCTTTAATATTATTTTTTTAACTATAGTAATTCACTTTTAGTATTATGTTCTTTATAAGGTTCTAATCAGTGAGAGTCTCTTTGTTGAAACAGGTGTAAAGAGATGGTTAATTCTTTTTCCTAACATGATAACATACATGACTGTTCACAGATGTTTGGGATATAGAAAGTTTTCTACTCTGAACAACAGAGGATGAGGTAAATTTTTAATGATGGTCCCAGTAAATTTCTCTGGGTTATAAGATGACTTAGGTTAGTTTCCTGGCTTTCATTTAGGCAGTTTCTGCTAAATGACTGTGGAAAGCTTCTTATTAAGTGACATCTCCCAATTTCATCCTTTTTTTTTTTTTTACGTTAAGGGTAAAAAAGTACCTTATTGATTATTTTAATAAGATAATTACGGTATTCCTACTATTTTAAAAATTCTAAATTTGTTTTTCTTTTTTTTGAGATGCAGTCTTGCCCTGTCACCCAGGCTGGAGTGTAGTGGCACGATCTCGGCTCACTGCAACCTCTGCCTCCTGGGTTCAAGCAATTCTCCTGCCTCAGCCTCCTGAGTAGTTGGGACTACAGGTGTGCGCCACCATGCCCCACTAATTTTTTTGTATTTTTAGTAGAGACAGGGTTTCACAGTGTTGTCCAGGCTGGTTTCGAACTCCTGACCTCAAGTGATCCACCTGCTTTAGCCTTCCAAAGTGCTGGGATTACAGGCTGAGTCACCATGCCTGGCCAAAAATTCTAAATTTTTAGTTAAGTTAATATTTTAAGTTTCGCTGGCTGCAATGCAACATAGGAGACACATTTTTTAATAAAAATTTGTTCTATGTGGACAAGTTTTAGCAGTTGAAAAATATGCTCTATGTATATTTCAGAGTGATTCTGAGAATGAAATAAGGTAATGTAGTGAAAGTACTTTGCAAACTAAGTGCTGGTCAAATGTAGTTACATATGTGTATTTAACTATTTAAAGTGCTGGTAAGACAAACACTGAAGAAAGGTAATTGCAAAGGTCAACTTATTAAGTACATTTTTACTCATCTAGAAGACGTTACTTGTCTTTAAACTTGCTTTTTATCCTTGATATCATTTTCCATTAGCTGTAATATACAAATAACATAAAAATATCTTAAAGGTGTTTTTATTTAACATTTAAATGTTTATTTTGATAACTTGTGATTATAGCAATCATATATTTGTAAAATTGGTAAATGATATAATTATATATTTGTACTATTATATAATTAAATCCCTTATATTTGTAAGAATCATTTTTGTTTGTTTGTAACAGTTTTTGGTTTTTTTGAGCCAGAGTCTCTCTGTCACCCAGGCTGGAGTGCAGTGGCATGATCTCAGCTCACTGCAGCCTCCACCGCCTGGGTTCAAGCAATTCACCTGCTTCAGCTTCCCGAATAACTGAGATTACAGGCATATGCCACCATGCCTGACTAATTTTTGTATTTTTAGTAGAGACAGGGTTTCTATTAAACCATGTTGGCCAGGCTGGTCTTGAACTCCTGACCTGAGGTTATCTGCCCTCCTCAGCCTCCCAAAGTGCTGGGATTACAGGTGGGAGCCACCGCACCTTGCCTATAAGAATCATTTTTGGATAGCCAGTATGAAATTGTATTTAATTTTTCCAGAATAGCAACATTTTGGGAATATTTTGTTCTAAGTAAGTTCTAAAAAGCTTGAGGGATAATTTTCTTTGGAGAATATAAAAATATTTTTCCCGAAGATGGATACTTAAAAGGCCAGAAGATTTTGGCCTCAAATTAAAGCATATATGCTTTGGAAAAGCATAATTTTAAGTGACAGCTCTGACTCAACTTAAATTTATTATAATGTTTATGGAATGATCTTAGAAAGCAGTATTATTATCACAGCTGACTTCAAAAAGGGTTTTTTTCTTTTCTTTTTTTTTTTTTAGTTTTCGCCGTTTCATGCTTCTGTGCTGGCCTCTTGCTCGTATGATTTTACTGTAAGGTACAGTGGTTTTTAATACATTTCCTTTTGAAATACCAGATAACATTTGCATCTTTGCAACTTTTATAAAATATAATGTGATTACTCTTACTAACATGAAAATAATCTGAGATGGGTACATTTAAATATTTACTAGGATTATTATTATATTTTTCCTGTTTTCATGATCCAGTCACATATATGAGTAAATTTTTTCTCTTCAAGTATTAGCCTGGCTATTCTGTTTAAAAGCCCTCTTTTCTAATAGATGTTCCTATGGTAACACTTTCCTACACTATGGATTGCATAGCCAATATCTTCGAAATTTAGATTTCGAAATTTGGAAATTTCATTTCTTCAGGTCTAATTATATGAGTCTTAAGGAAGATTGCTTAGGTGAAAAAAACAATGAACATGAATGTATGATTTTTTGTGAATGTAGATATATGAACATATATGTGTATATATGTGCATGGGTATCTAGATAAGAGTGTGTGTGGGTGTGTGTCTCTATTTATACTTCTAGTTACAGTGCCACACCACACAGGATTTATTTTCTCTTTCCAGATTTGTAACTCTTGACTTCCATTTTATTCACAATATATTTTCTTATGTGTTAAACCCTGTAATGCTTAGAAAGTAGTTTCAGAATTGCAAAGCCATACCTTTGAAAAAAAGAATCTTACTGATTAGAGCTCAGCACTTGCTTAGAGTTTTTTTGTCTTTAGTTCAAATACTATATTCAGAAGTTACTTAGGTTAATTCTCCTCTTCTCTGTTAGAGTGTGGTTATGTTATTCACTTGAAACATGGTTTGATTCCTTTGTTTCTGTTTGTATTCAATTTTAGGGTTTTCCTCCCGTCCTTGTTGATTTTGTCTAGGCAAAACATTGACATGGTTTCAAAAGTCAAGATGTACATAAAGATATATTCAGAAAGGTGTCATTTTCCCCCTTCTATTTCCTCAGCCTTTCTGTTTTATTCTGTTCCATACTCTATAGGTAACTAGTCTCACTCATATACATAGACAGATACATATTTTCTCATTTCCCCCTTTCTTACACAAAGAGTGGGGTACTTTGGATACATACTCCTTTAAATTTTGCATTTTTCACTTAAAATATATCCTGGAAATCTTTCTATATCAAAGAGATCATTCTCATTCTGCATAATACACCATTGTGTGGATGTACTGTAATTTATTTGCCTGCTCTCCTATCTATGGAGATTTAGCTTGTTTTCAATGTTTTGTAAATAAACAGTGCCACAGTGAATGATAGCTTTGTGTTACTGGAGAATTAATGTCCGGTATTCCTAGAAGTGGGATTGCTGAGTTAAAAGGTAAACACATGTAGTTTTGTTAGATGTTACTGAATTCCCATCCATAAGGAATATGCCAATTTTGATACTCAGCAGCAATGTTTGAGAGTACCTGTTTCTCTGCCATCTAAAGATCATTGATTCATTAGGGTTTTCCAGGTGTATGATCATATCACCTGCAAGTAAAGGTGGTTCTGCACCTTCATTTCCAATTCTGATGCCTCTAATTGATTTTTCTTAAAATTGCCTCCACAAATACCACTAACACAGTGCTAAATAGTTTACAGAGAATGTCTGATTCATGATACAAGTGCAAATGCCTTTAGTGTTTCTCTATTAAAAATAAGATTCTGACTGTAATGCAAATTATATATGTTTATTTGTTTGTCATACTAAGAAAGTATGCATGAATTCCTATTTTCTTGAGTTTTTTTTTTTTTTTTAATCAGAAATGGATCTTAAGTTTTGTTGAAGGCTTTTTTTGCCCAGCATTTATGGAGATAATCATGATTTTTCTTCTTAGAGATGTGGCTATGATGTACTATATTAATGGATTGAACCAACCTTGCATTCCTAGAGTAAGTCTCTCATGCTCTTTGTGTATCATTTTCTCACCATGATGTTGAATTGTGTTTGCTAATATTTTATTTAAAGCTTCTGCATCAGTAATCAAAGGTGATATTAGTTGCCGTTTTCTTTCTTTTTTCCTTTTGTTTATGTGTCTGTATTTTACTTGCTTCATAAAAAAGAAGTAAGAAATTTTCCTTTGTTTCCAAAGCTCTGGAACAACTTGTACGGCATTGAGACTGTTTGGTCTTTGAATCCTTGGTAGGATTGCTCTGCGAAACTAGTGAAGCATGGTGCTTTTTGTGGAGTACTTTCTTGATAACTTCATTTCTTTTATGGAAATGAGTCTGTTTAAACTTTGTGTCTCTAATGGGATCAAGTTTGGAAATTGTCCCTTGCTTGTAGGTTTTCAAATTTATTTGTAGACGTGTCTGTAAAGTGGGTGGACACAGTGGCTCGTGCCTGTATCCCCAGCACTTTGGGAGGCCGAGATGGGCAGATCACCTGAGGTTAAGTGTTCACGACCCATCTGGCCAACATAGTGAAACCCAGTTTGTACTAAAAATAGAAAAATTAGCCAGGCGTGATGGCAGGTGCCTGTAATCCCAGCTACTTGGGAGACTGAGGCAGAATTGCTTGAACCCATGAGGCAGAGATTGCAGTGAGCTGAAATCGTGCCACTGCACTCCAGCCTGGGTGACAGAGTGAGACTTTGCCTAAAAAAAAAAAAAGTCTGTGAAGGAATGTTGTAGGATTTCTTCTCTTTTGTTGGTTGTTTTACTATTGTTATTTCTGATTTTGTATCTTTATGAGTTCTTTGACTATCTAGTGGTATGTTTATTTTGTTATTTTTCTTCAGCAGGCAGAATTTTAATTTATTAATTAGAACTACTTTTTTCAGCCAGGTGCAGTGGCTCATGCCTGTAATCCCAGCACTTTGGGAGGCTGAGGTGGGTGGACCACCTCAGGTCAGGAGTTCAAGACCAGCCTGACCAACATGGTGAAACCCCATCTCTACTAAAAATACAAAATTAATTGGGCATGGTGGTGCATGCCTATAATCCCTGCTACTGGGGAGGCTGAGGCAGGAGAATTGCTTGAATCCAGGTAGCAGAGGTTGCAGTGAGCCAAGATTGTGCCATTGCACTCTAGCCTGGGCAACAAGAGCAAAACTCCATCTCAAAAAAAAAAAAAAAACACAACTGCTTTTTAAAATTAATCACTGCTTTTATTTTTATTATTTCCTTTTTGGTACTTTCTTTTTGTTGTTCTTTTTTTCAGCTTCTTGAGGTGGGAATTTATTTGTATTCTTTCATTTTGTTAATAAAGTGTTTAAGGCTATAAATTTTTTTCTGGTTGTTATTCAAACTATAGCCCATAGATTCTGATATATAATGTTTTCATTATCATTTAAAAATTTTTGTAAGTTCTGTTTTACTTGCCTTTTCTTCCAAGAGTTGTATAATAGTAAATTACTTAGTTTCCATATGAAAATGCCTTTTAACTTAAAAAAATTTGTTAATAATTTCTAGTTTTATTGCATTAAAATCAGAGAATACTATTTTAGTCATTCAATTTTATGGAACATATTGACATTTGGGGGAAGTGGAACCTAATAAATGATCAGTTTTTGTTAATGTTTCATTTGCAGTTGAGAATAATGTATATTCTCCATTTTCAGGCTGTTAAGTTCAGTATGTAATTATAAGCTTACAAATTGATTATGTTGTTTGGCTTTCTGTATCCTTTCTTATTATTGGTCCACTTAGTCTGAGAATGGTATGTTACTGAGAGTGGTGTGTTAAAATCTCCTATCATTAGCAGGCTTCTACATCTCCCTGCATCTTTTGTAGTTTTAACTTTATAGAAACAGATGCTGTGTTTCTGGTGTGTAGATATTATAATGTATATGGCGAATTGAGACTTTTAGCATTAAAGAATATCCTTCTTTGTCACAGTTAATGCTTTTTGTTTCAGTTATGCCTTGTCTGATATCAGAATCATTGCCCTCGCTTTCATATTGTATTTACTTTCCAGATATACTTTCCCCCATACCTTTATTTTGTTTTTGTTTTATCATATTTTCAATTCTTTAAATTTTTTTTTTAAATTATACTTTAAGTTCTGGGATATATGTGCAGAATGTGCAGATTTGTTACATAGGTATATACATGCTATGGTGGTTTGCTGCACCCATCAACCAGTCATCTACATTAGGTATTTCTCCTAATGTTATCCCTCCTCTAGTCCCCCACCCCCTGAAAGGCCCCGATGTGTGATATTCCTCTCCCTGTGTCCATGTAATCTCATTGTTCAACTCCCACTTATGAGTGAGAACATGCAGTGTTTGGTTTTCTGTTCCTGTGTTAGTTTGCTGAGAATGATGGTCTACAGCTTCATCCGTGCCCCTGCAAAGGACATGAACTCTATCGATAATTTTTTATGGCTGTATAGTATTCCATGGTGTATATGTGCCACATTTTCTTTATCCAGTGTATCATTGATGGGCATTTGGGTTGGTTCCAAGTCTTTGCTATTGTGAACAGTGCTGCAATAAACATACGTGTCTTTATTGTATGTGTCTTTATTGTAGAATGATTTATAATCCTTTGGGTATATACCCAGTAATGGGATTGCTGGTTCTAGATCAAATGGTATTTCTGGTTCTAGATCCTTGAGGAATCACCACACTGTCTCCCACAATGGTTGAACTAATTTATACTCCCACAAACAGTGTAAAAGCCTTCGTATTTCTCCACATTCTCTCTAGCATCTGTTATTTCCTGACTTTTTAGTGATCACCATTCTAACTGTTGTGAGGTGGTATCTCATTGTGGTTTTGATTTGCATTTCTCTAATGACCAGTGATGATGAGCTTTTTTTCATATGTTTGTTGACCACATTAATATCTTCTTTTGAGAAGTGTCTGTTCATATCCTTCACCCACTTTTTGATGGGGTTGTTTTTTCTTGTAAATTTGTTTGAGTTCCTTGTCGATTCTGGATATTAGCCCTTTGTGAGATGGATAGATTGCAAAAATTTTCTCACATTCTGTAGGTTGCCTGTTCACTCTGATGATAGTTTGTTTTGCTGTACAGAAGCTCTTTAGTTTAATTAGATCCCGTTTGTCAATTTTGGCTTTTGTTGCCATTGGTTTTGGTGTTTTAGTCATGAAGTCTTTGCCCAGGCCTATGTCCTGAATGGTATTGCCTAGGTTTTCTTCTAGGGTTTTTATGGTTTTGGGTTTTACATTTAAGTCTTTAATCCATCTTGAGTTAATTTTTGTATAAGGTATAAGGAAGTGGTCCAGTTTCAGTTTTCTGCATATGGCTAGCTGGTTTACCCAACACCATTTATTAAATAGGGAAACCTTCCCCCATTGCTTGTTTTCGTTGGGTTTGTCAAAGATCAGATGGTTGTAGGTGTGTGGCGTTATTTCTGAGGCCCCTGTTCTGTTCCCTTGGTCTATATATCTGTTTTGGCCCCAGTACCATGCTGTTTTGGTTACTGTAGCCTTGTAGGATAGTATGAAGTCAGGTAGCATGATGCCTCCAGCTTTGTAGGATTGTCTTGGCTATATGGGCTCTTTTTTTGTTCCATATGAAATTTAAAGTAGTATTTTTTTTTCTAATTCTGTGAAGAAAGTCAGTGGTAGTTTGATGAGGATAGCATTGAATCTGTACATTACTTCGGGCAGTATGGCTGTTTTCACAATATTGATTCTTCCCATCCATGAGCATGGAATGTTTTTCCATTTGTTTGTGTCCTCTCTGACTTCCTTGAGCAGTGGTTTGTGGTTCTCCTTGAAGAGGTCCTTCACATCCCTTGTAAGTTGTGTTCCTGGCCTAGATATTTTATTCCCTTTGTAGCATTTGTGAATGGGAATTCACGTGTCATTTGGCTCTCTGTTTGTCTGTTATTGGTGTATAGGAATGCTTGTGGTTTTTGCACATTGATTTTGTATTCTGAGACTTTGCTGAAGTTGCTTATCAGCTTAAGGAGACTTGGGACTGAGACAATGGGGTTTTTCTAAATATACAAACATGTTATGTGCAAACACAGATGATTTGACTTCCTCTCTTCCTATATGAATAGCATTTATTCCTTTCTCTTGCCTGATTGCCCTGGCCAGAACTTCCAACACTGTGTTGAATAGGAGAGGTGAGAGAGGGCATCCTTGTCTTGTGCCGATTTTCAAAGGGAATGCTTCCAGCTCTTGCCCATTCAGTATGATATTGGCTGTGGGTTTGTCATGAGTAGCTCTTATTATTTTGAGATACGTTCCTTCAATATGTAGTTTATTGAGAGTTTTTAGCATGAAGGGTGTTGAATTTTATTAAAAGCCGGTTGTGCATTTATTGAGATAATCATGGGGTTTTTGTCATTGGTTCTATTTATGTGATGGGTTACGTTTATTGATTTGTGTATGTTGAACCCCCATACCTTTATTTTTAAACAATTTTGTTGAACCATTTTGTTCTAGGATGTCTTTGTATAGAGCATATATTAGGATCTTGCTTAGTGAACAAATAGTCTTTTTATTAGAATATGTAAGTTTAACTCTTTCATATTTCTTGATAAAAATATTTAGCATCGAATGTGTCATATGTTATGATTATTATTTGTATTTTATTTGCTATGTTTCTGTGTGTGATGTGTTTTTCTGTTGTTTTGGTTTTTTTCTTTGACTTAAGATTTTTTTTGACATTTAGGTAAGTTTTTATGTGTTTGTTTTAGTGGTTGCCTTTGGTGTTACAACTTTTTAAATGTCTTCAAAAGTTTTCTTAAAAAAAACCATTTATTGCCTTGTAAGTTTTTCATTATATTTTTGTGAAATCCCTCCTATTTCTTATATAATAACCAGTGAACTTGTTCTACTTTCCCTTTTTATTTTTCCCTTTTCCATCAAATTTTGTTTCATTTATGCTTTGTTAGAACATGCAACATGTAACATATAGCACGTAGCATATAATATATTTTTACTTGGTTTCTACCTTTGTTTTAGTCTTAAATGTATAATTAAATATATTAAATACTCATTATCAATTTTTTTTTGCCTGAGTTTCCCCCATTATCTGATGCAGTTTATCTTGAGGAAATGCCGTAGATTTCTCAAGAGGGACTGATAGGCATAGAATTCTCATGAACTCTCGTATGTTTAAAACTATTTTTCTGTAGTTTTCCTACTTGGAGGATAGTTTAGCTGAATATAAACCCCTTGATTTACATTTCTTTCTTTGAGGTTTTTGAAAATGCTACTATGTTTTTACCTTGTTTTCCATGTCGTTTTTGAGAATTCTGATGCCAGTCTAATTTTCTTGTAGTTGTAAGTTGTTTGGCACACTCCCCGCCCCGCCCCCCCCCACCAACCCCCTCCCTCCTCCTCAAGACCCCTGGGCGGAAAAAGAACCCTTGTTGCATTTTAGTTTTTCTTGTTGCAGGCTCAGTGAGCTCTTTAAGTGTATAGATTGGGGTCCTCTTTTATTCCCAGAAAGTTTTTTGGATTATAATTTTAAATAATAGTTCTACTTAATTGTTTAATTTTCTATGGAACTCCCATTATGTATAAAAAGACTCTCCTTTACCTGTGTTCTGTATCAGATACTTTCTCTCTGATAATTTTTCCTTCTTTCTTTCTTTATCTCATTTTCATTTTCTTGGTCGTTTTCCTGTTGTCTTCAATGCCCTTGTTATGCTTTTGTGTGAATCTGTTCTTCTTGGGCCCCAATGTAATTCTATGTTTATTTGTGAAATGATTGTGCCTTTTTTCTTGTATTTCTTTCTTGAGTTCATTCAGGTCTGTTTCAGTTCTTTCTGTTTTTGTCCACTTCTTTTCTTTGTTTTTGAGTTCCTAATCAAGGGTTTTGTTGGTTTTTTTTCTTCCATGTCCCCAAGTGCTTGCTTGAAGATACTTGATTCAGTTTAGGATATGTTACGGTTTTCTACTTCGCTTTTTTTTTTTTTTTTTTTTTTTTTTGAGGGAAGTTTTTGTCAGATTAATTGTTGGAATTCTTGTAACCATTTATATGTGTATGTGTGTTTTTAAAAATAAATAAAGAATGTTTTTGTCTCTTTATATCTGTGGACAGGGTTGATGGTTTGAGGTTGGCCCCTTTCCTGCCTTTTAATTTCCTTTCCCCCCTAAACTACCAGCTTTCCAAGATCACCTCCCTGTATCCAGTGTACTTTAAAATCTGTAATCTAATCTTTATTATGCCTTTTTCCAGTATTTTCACTCATAGGATGCACTTTCTCTTTCTCATGATGGTTTTATGTCAGCGGTAGACCTAATCCTAGCTCCTGCCCTCTCTGTACCATTCAGTGTTCCCCAAACTGCCCTTGCCATTCACACAGGCTTGCAGCTGGAACAGGGAGGCAAGCTCATAAGGATTCTGTTTTGATTTTTCTTCTTACAGTTAATTTGAAGTTTGGATGTGTGGAAGACCTGAGGTTTGTGTAGTTTTATTTGTTCTCTTTGTCGTTCTGTATTGGTTTTTGAAGAATACAGTAACAGTTTTGGATTTACACAGCCTCATTGCCTAGACTACCCAAATCTCCTCTCTCCTCACTTCTGAGTCCGTATTAGATATGGCCCAGTCTATATAACTTTGTTTGTATAAAATGTACTTCCAACAGAATAAATTACAAAGCCTTGGGATGCATTTCATGCCTTAACTTGGTTTTCTTGATTCATTCAATACAAGCAGGCAGACAACTGGGAAGCATAATCACATGGAGGCTCCCAGCTTTCAAAAGTGTACTATAACCAGGCTTTTGTTTGTTTGTTTTTAGTATTCTATATAAAATAATAAGTAGTGATTATAGATTTTTCAACTTGGGAACCAACTAATGGCAACACAACAGAAAGGAAGAAACTGGAACTGTGGAGCTAGATCACTGACTGGAAGTGAAGGCTGTGCATGTAGATTTGGACACCATTTACTTACTGATAGTTCAGTCCATAAGAATGAATAGGCCAAAGGGAGATAAGTGTACAGAAAGAACAAAAAATTCCTTCCTTCAGGAGGGAATTCGTGTTGGAAAGCAGGAAGGAGCAGCCCACCAGGAACAGGAGGAAACCTTAGAGCATGCAATAGTCACAGAAGCTGTGGGAGGAGGGGCTTTCAACCAGGTGTGAATGGCCAGTAATGTCAGATCCACCAGATGGGTTAAGCAGGATGAAGAGAGAACTTGGAATCTTCTCTTACATATTGTCACTCATGGGTTGAAAAAGATTTCCACATACAGGATCTTGGAATTCGAACATCTCTCTGGGAAGAAAGCATAAACTGAGATGAGACATTAATCTTTGGGTGATCTCATATTTGGTATTCTTAACAGTTTTAATTGGGACATCTTAAATCCATTTGGTGCTTTGTTTCTGATTAAAGAGAAAAATCTAATGACTTCTGAGACTTTCTTCTCAGAATTGTCATTATGATCTTAATCGTACTGACTGACCACTCCCTGTTTTATGTATTTAAGTTCCCCTAAACACCCTGTGGGAAAATGCCTTACTTTTGTAGATGTAAGTTTGTCACAGGAATGTTCGTTAAGACTGGATGTGAACTGCATTTCTGAAAATCTTGGGAGTATCAAACCATGCTCAGAATCCTTACTTTTCTCTCCACTGTTAAGTGCTGAGTCTCTGAGCATGGACGGGGGAGGGGGAATAGGTATTTAGTGCCCCTGGTGAGGGAGGTGGCTTAGGTCATGGTCCTGAGACCAGATCAAAGGTGTTGTAGCTATGTTTGTAAGCACTTGGGAAAATTGAGATTTATGGTTCAATAATAGGATATCTTTAACGTAAGTTAAACATAAAGTTTAAAAGATATTTGAAAGCAATGATCCTGTATAACTTAGAGTCCAGGTTTCTTTTATTAATATGTAATATGGCAACTAGTGACATCTGTGCTCACAAGCTCACAGGGTGATTACAAGAATTGTATGAGAAGACATTCTTAAAAATACTGTGATAATTCTTAATTGCTTTTCCCTCTCTTCTTCTTCTTCTTTTTTTTTTTTTTTTGAGACAGTCTCACTGTCACCCAGGCTGCAGTGTACTTGTGCGATCTTGGCTCATTGTAACCTCCACCTCCAAGGTTCAAGTGATTCTCCCACCTTAGCCTCCTGACTATCTAGGACTACAGGCACACACCACCACCCCCAGCTAATCTTTGTATGTTTAGTAGAGACGTGGTTTTACCATATTGGTCAGGCTGGTCTGGAACTGACCTCAAGCGATCTGCCCACCACAGCCTCCCAAAGTGCTGGGATTATAGGCGTGAGCCGCCACTCCTGGCCCTTTGCCTCTCTTCTAAAGCCATCTTCCCAACCCTATTCCCTGCACATTCAGCAAAAGATCTTACCTTTAAAATAATAATAATAATTCTGGGACTCAAGCACAAATTATCTTAATTTCTAGGCCTGCGGATTTTCTCTAAATCTGTACCTCTTCATTCCTCCTGTTATTTAGAACCCTTAGACATGCATGCTGTTGATCCCTCATACTTGTTTTCTTCAGGACTTTACGCCGTGAAGCGACCTGTTCTCCCCCCATATCTCTCTATATCTTTAGTGTCCAAATCTCTGGTGACTTTTTCCTCAGCCTGTAACATTTTCCTTCATCCTGCATTTGACTTTAACTCCTCTCTTACATCTCTCTTTTTTTCTTAGCCAAGCTTTTAGTGTCCCCATAAGCTTCCATTCACCAGGGCCATTTTAAGGTCTTCACTGTCCCACGGTACTCTATGTTGGAGGTCTTACCCTGGATCACTTGAACCTATACAATGGATCCGCATCACTGATTAAATAAGGTTAATTATTTTGAAAAGATTTGTGGCTTTTGCTTTTGAAGTGATTTGCATTGAGTAACTCACTTATGATTGATTATGATTTTTTGGCAATCAGTACGCTTGCTAAGGAATTCATGTGAAGTAAAAAAAAAAAACAACCCTAACCTAGAAATTGTTTCCAAGTGGAATGAAATGTTTCTGAGTGCCAGGTTTATCAATTAGTAATGTTAATTTATTAATTTTAAATTTAATTATTTTAAAAGTTTAATTTAAATGTTCAGCTCTCAGGCATTTTGTAGACCTTTGAAAGTTTATAGGCATAGGCACTTACAGTTCTTCCTAATGGCACAACTGGCTTCAGTCCCTACTTCTTTACTGAAATTGCTCTGGCAAAAACCACTGGCGACCTCTGTAAAACCAAATCTAGTCCACTTGTCAGCATTTGTCATGCTGAACCTTTTTCTGTTTTACACTGTCGATCATACCTTCCCTTCTGGAAACTCCTTATCCTAGGGATTCCATGTTCTTTTTTGTTTATTTGTTTTACTCTCCTCTGACCCTTCCTTCTTAGGGTTCATGATAGAATCTCCTTCCCTTCCTCTTAAACTTGGTCATCTCCCTTTGGTTTAGAACTTTTTTGTACATGCCCATTCTAAATGATAATTCTAGCCCCTTCTTCCAGGTCTGGCCTTTCTTGAGAGCCTTAGGCCTGCATATTCTGCTGTATCTGAACACAGGCACCTGAGTGTCCAAACAGGAATCTCACACTGAACTCCTTCTTTGCTTGTTTATCTGTGTTATTTATCTCAGTTAATGGGAACCTTATCCCTATTCAAACAAGCCAGAAACCTGGCATTCTCCTTTTTCTTGAAAAATTGGTGAACATTTTCCAACTATGAAGTGGAGCATTGCTTCACAGGCAGTATATAAAAGCAACATCATCTTTTTAGAATTATAATTTTAATTTTAACATATATTGTAGCTACTAAATTACTGTTTCAGCTCCATACTGAATGTAACTGGAGGCTAGTGATTGTGTATTCCAATATAAGATTATTGAAGACTTTCTTGTAACAAGAAAAATAAATAGAAAAGGAAGCCAAAATCATTTGAAAACCCTTCACTTTTGACTATATTACATGTATGTATATTTGTAATTTTCAACACATGTCAAGAATAAGACTTTAATCGTTCTAATGCCTATGTGAGTCTAGTCTCATTATTTGAATGCGGTGACCACTGATTGGAAAGGTCAGAAAAGGTGCGTTTTTGGTGGATTTTTACTCCACGTGATATGAGTTAAATTTATCCTCTGAAGAATTTTAAATCTGATTGGATTGATGATATTTTTAGTGTCAGAAAACCATTTTAACATGAAGGAAAAGATTTCAGATATAAGACCAGCAATAACCTGTTTAATTTTTAGCACTGATAACTATACAGATACTACCTTTAGATTCTCTGGATGGCTAATATTTGTAACACAAGCTTTTTATTTTATTTTATTTATTTATTTGCAGTTGCAAGATTTAATAGAGTGAAAACAGCTCCCATAAAATGGGAGGGGACCCAAAGCGGGTAGCCGTTGCTGGCTCGAATGCCTGGGTTTATATCCCAAACATTGTCCCTCCCCCTGTGCTCTCAAGTGATAGATGACTGGCTATTTCTTTACCTCCCGTTTTTACCTAGTTAGCATTTTAGTGAGCTCTTTTTACTACCTGATTGGTGGGGTGTGAGCTAAGTTGCAAGCCCCATGTTTAAAAGTGGATATGGTCACCTTCCCAGCTAGGCTTAGGGATTCTTAGTCGGCCTAGGAAATCCAGCTAGTCCTGTCTCTCAGTCCCCCCTCTCAACAGGAAAACCCAAGTGCTGTTGGGGAGGTTGGCTGACGACTGCTCTAACTGCTTCCTGCTGAATTGGGGCATAGTAAGGGTCGTGCAGTTGAGATTTCCTTGGGAGGGGTGCCTTCGATGTCATTAACATTGGAGCATGGGCTAGCAGGCCGGTCCAAGGGTCCTCAGTAGATCTTAGTCATGGACTGCATCTGGGGCTCCGTTTGAAGAAACATTTGTAGTTTTACGTCTTTGATTCTGGAAGAGACAAACCTAACAAGGAGGTTAAAGATACAGGGATTGAAATGTATGGCCTGCAGTGCAGGGGATTATTTCTTTGGCACATTCACAGGCCCTGGCTATCTGCTTGATAGTTTTGAAAAGGCCTGGTCCGGTAAATAATGATTTGGCCATCTGATAGGTGCTATCAATACCCAAGTGAAAGGTCTGGTGAAGGGATTTAAGTAATTTCCATTGGTTAGCTGCAGGCAAAAGTATTTTCCCTTCTTGCGTGGCTAGCCACCCTGAGGGGAGGAAACTATGTCCTCGTGAGGTTCCCCTTTCTATTTCTCTTGCTGAGTACTGGGGCTTGGTTTCCCAGAGGGGATTACCCCATACTAGGGGTCCTTCTATAAGCATTTCTAGTGGAGGGTCCTGCCTTGCGGCTCTTTTGGCTTCAATAGCCGCTTGGCAGTTCCCTTCTACTTCCCTTTCTTTTCCTTTCTGATGACCCCAGCAGTGTAAGACTGCCACCTCTTTAGGTTTCTGTACAGCTAATAATAATCTCCTAATGGCTTACTGATGTTTGATAAGTGTTCCCTCGTAAGTTAGGAATTGCCTTTCTCTCCATATTGCTGTATGGGCATGGAGGACTAGGTAAGCCTACTTAGAGTCTGTATATATATATATACCCTTTTTCCTTCTCCTAATTCTAGTGCCCGAGTGAGGGCTGATAGTTCTGCCAGCTGAACGCTAGTTCCTGGAGCGAGCGGGTTACTTTCAAGTATTCCATTATCACTGACCACTGCATACCCCGCTTTTCAAAGTCCTTTTTCTACAAAGGAACTTCCATCGTATACAAGTTGAGGTAGGCGTCAGTCAAGGGAACCTCTAGAAGGTCCCTTTGAGTGGCGTAGGTTTGATCAATCACCTGTTGACAGTTATATTTTATCTTTTCTTCATTGTCTGGAAGAAACGTGGCTGGGTTAAGAGTTGCTGAAGTATGCAGTCACAGCACTGGCCCTTCAATTAATAGAGCCTGATATTTAAGCAAACGGTTGTCTGACAGCCACAAGTCTCCTTTAGCAGTGAGTATGCCGTTTACATCATGAGATGTCCACACAGTAATATCTCTTCCCTGTATCATTTTAACTGCTTCAGATACTAAGACTGCTACTGCGCCACTACCCGTAAACAATGAGGCCAACCCTTTGCCACTACATCAGTTTCCTTACTCAGGTATGCCACGGGTTGCAAGCTGGTCCCTCGGACCCGTGTAAGGACTCCTAGAGCTATTCCTGTTTTTTTTCTGTGACGTATAAAGAAAAGTCTTGCCCAGTTGGCAAGCTTAACACTGGGGCTTGGGTTAGGGCCTTCCTTAGGGTCTGGAAAGCTGCTTCTGCTTCAGAAGAGCTAATATACACAAATGCTGGCACATAGTAAGTACTATGTAAGTGTTTGCTACGTTTGTCATTATTAAGGCTAGAATGGGTGGTGACGGAAGGCTGTCTCATTGGGCTTGAGGCCATTTCAGCTTTAGTCTTCAAGGGTGAGGTAATAATTTTTATTTTACAGCAGCAAGAGCAAGCAGCCCCATCTAGCCTTTTGTTGTCCTCTGCTCCTGGGAGGTGAAAGAGAAGTACAAATTGGGCGTAGGAAGTTATCTAGAATCAGCTCTGTCCCTCCACATCCCTGTTCTTTGGAGATATTTAGGAACATTCTATAGATTAGACATCTATTACGTAGTGGGGTGAGCATGTAGACCTTTGAGTGAGTCATACTTGAAGTGATAAGGTGACTCCTCTATTTACTAGCTGTGAAATATGGGAAATGAACTGTGATCTACCTTGCTGGGATGTTCAGAGGATTAAATGAAGTAGTATCTGTAAATACTCTGGCACATAGTAAGAGCTCAAAAAAATAGCAGATGTTTTAAATGAGAATACTAGTGGTAATAATGTTTCCCATTTTAAAATGTAAGTACTTTAGGGAGAGTTAAGATATTAATCATTCATATGTTACCTAGCATTACATTAATAACATAATTATATTGCTTACAGTCACTAAGGAGCTTTGTGAATAGGAATTTTCATTGCACTGTGAAGGTGAAGTAGGAGAGTGAACCTAGTGAATATGGTGCAGCGTGAACCAGGATAATGGTTACAGCATACAAAGTTGAATATGTTTGGGCATTTGATTCAAATCTGTTCCCAGAGGGGCTAAGCGCAGTGACTTATGCCTGTATTCCCAGCACTTGGGGAGGCCAAGGTGGGAAAATTTCTTGAGCCCAGGAGTTTGAGACCAGCCTGGATGACATGATGAGACCCTACCTCTACAAAATTAAAACATTAGCCAGGTATGGTGGCACACACCTGTGATCTCAGCTACTTGGGATGCTGAGGCAGGAGGATCTCTTGAGCCCAGCAGATGGAAGCTGCAGTGAGCCATGTTTGCCATTGTACTCCTGCCTGGGCAACAGAGTGAGACCCTATCTTGAAAAAAACAAACAAAAACAAACAAACAAAGAAAACCTGTTACCAGGTGACCACTTCTACTTCATTTCAACCTATTTAGAAATTTTCCCCTAAATTGTTATGTATTACCCACACACATTTGTTGAAAAAATTATTTCATAAGGAGGCAGCATGATGTAATAGAGAAAGAGATACAGCTTAAAATCCTGAATTTGCCATTACTAGCTATGTTATAATTTAATTATATATTACTTAATATATAATTAATGTAATTTGGTTATATTTGATCTCTTATAAAGTGACTTAACCTCCCTGATCCTTTGTTTCCTCAGTCATAAGATGTACTGTTATGATATTTAAATATCAATATATGCAAGGCTGTTCCCATAGTACCTGGCCCATATCTGGCACTCAGAATTTTATTTTTTATTCCCATATATATTCTTCAGACTTTATTCTTGTTGTCATGTCACTGTAAATATGTTCTTATATTTCTGATCAAAATTGCTGAAAACCAGCAAAATGACAAAGACAAGTTACGATGTCTGCAGTTTATTTTTAAATGGTTCAGCAAAAATATTCCTTCATATGCATATGTGTAGAGAGAGAAAGATAAAACAAATGTGGCAAAATTTTAACAGTTAGTAAACTAGGCAAAGGACATACGGGTGTTCATTTTATTCTTTGAGGTTTACTGTGGGTTGGTAATTTTCAAAATAAAAACACTTGAGAAAAAAGCAAGCTGTATTTACTCATGCAAAATAAGAGCCTGAGATACCTTCTAGTTAATGTTATTATTTAATGATATCAGTTTAATTGTAGAATAAGATAACTAGCTTTATTATATTGTGTTAAGTGAGAAAATGATTTTTAATTGGATTGTAGTAAACTTAAAATCTTAAAGTAGAGGATGCAGAAATACCTTTTATCTTTGTCACAGCTGCTCTCATGGGATTTGCCCTTATCTAGTAAGTGTCTTAACTTTGGTGTGGCTGATAGGCTTTTTTGATCCTTATGTTTATTAGCACAGAGATTTCCACAGGCAGATACTTCTCTTTCTTCCCCTTCCCCTTAAAAAAAGGTCAGCCAAAGTAAATAGATAGTATAGTTGAATATGTACTCTGCCTCACAAACCTTTCATTTCAACTTTACCTAGTCCCCCTTACCAACAAAAAAAGGTCAGTCAGAGTAAACAGATAAGAAATGTGGCTGAATATGAGCTGCCATGCAGCTTCAGATGATCATTTTACCTCATCTTTTAAGATAGTTGTTTTTCATTCCTCTACTGTTGTTCATCAAACCACAAGAAATCATGTGGCTAATGATATGATACTGATTGTTAACATTAGCAGGAACTACAGTTAAATTCTTAGGATGATCAGAGATTTTTTAAATGTTCTGTGCCTTCAGATATCTTGGCTAGAAATGTCTTTGTAACCCTATCGCCGTTTCTCACTTTGTGAGACAGGTTCACCACACCTCACCAATGACTTTAGAAAAGCATCTTAATAGTCGTCTTTGGTTTCCTTTTAAGAACGGGAATATTTGCATTCCCCGATGTGTGTAATCCTTGCAAGGATATTTTAGTACTGAATTTATTCTGTGTTAATAAAGCACATTGCCTGACAGGGTAGGACTTCTCTGTTTTATTGTTTTGTCCCTGACTCCTGGGATGTGGATATACTAAGTACATATTTATACATTTAAGTGAATTTGAATTAAATGAAAAATTGTGATATCCTTTGGTCACTCTGACTGTAGAAGCTCAAACACTTGTATTTTAATATGGTTTCCACTTTAAATATTTCTGAAGCAGTCATTAATAAAACAATTTAAGGTGGAAAGTCCTGTTGGAATGCGAAATCTTTTCCAAGGAGAAAACTTGCTGTTCAATTGTGGTTAAGTCAGCACTAACTAACTAATAGAATGTTAGTATTTAGCACATTTGGAACCATCGTATTTCCTGATTGTTAACTAAAGTGACAGATAAACATTTTTATTTTTTTCTTCAAATCAATTGTAATATGCAATATACTGACAAATGTCTAAGCTTCCTATACCTTTGGGTTAAGATACATATTTGTATGTATGAAGCAGTAACTCCCAAGTTTGTTGATATGTTAGTTTTTTAATATGTCCCAAAAGAGTTTTTCCATTTGACTTGTTTAAATTAGAAGATGCTTGTGTTAATTACTATCATACTGGAAAGATCTTTTCATGAAGTGAAGTATACTTTTGTAAGTTAAGTACCAGATGAAAATGAAAATAATTTCCTATAAAATGAAACAACATACATTAATTGGAAAGAAACTTGTAAGACTTTTGATTTTAAATAGCTTGCTTTATAACTGCAGAGCATTTTCAGAATTATTTGTTACTAACATTTTTCTTTAAGAATCAAACCAGATCCATGTCTAATTCATAACCGAATGCAAGCACATGAATAAATAGATAAATCTAAAAGGAGCGAGGAATGTTAAGCCTTAGCTTAATGCAGTGTAAGTCACTGCTTTGAACTTTGAATTCTGCTGATTAGTTCCTACAGAAAATTTATGGACTTTGTCAGTTAATTTGCATCATACTTTTTAAAAAATCCTATTGTGCGGTTTCAGTAAGGCAACTGAGTAGATTTTGTTGCATGTATTTGTATTTTTAAATGTAGATATTGCTTTTTCTCATTTTTCAGAGTAGGAAGTCAAAAGATAATATCTGAAAATGACAAAATAAATGAGCTCCATGAGCATATTATTTAGAAATACAGAGTAAAATATCAGAAGAAGCAACTAAAAGAATTTAGAGTGATTGCCTCTGAGGTGAAAGATTGAGAAAGTACAGCAGGAAGCTGCTGTTTTCTGTTATAAACCTTGTAGAATTAGTTGACTCTAATCTGTGCAATTATAGTTTTTAAGAAAAGGATAATTGAGCAGAAAACCTGTCTTTCCCCCTCTCCGTTATTTGCACACATAGTAAGCCTATTTACTTAGACCAACTGGGTACTGCCAGTCAGCTGGTAGTAGTTTACACAGTTCCCAGAGAGCACAAGGATGAATAATGCACCCTTTGAGGCCTGTCCGGAAACCCTAGAGTGTGGCAACACTAAATATTCTAAGATGGAATTCTTAGAGATTGGACTTAATGGAACGAACCATATGGAGAATAAAAAACTGTAATTATTCATCTATTTTCATCCTAAATAAAATTCAGCAGAGTCCCTTATCTTTCTCGACTATATTATTTACAGTATGTGTGTCTGTGCACACATGTGTAAAACAGAAACCATCGTTAGATAGCTTAAATATAAACGGGGAAATATTTCTCAGACGGTGGGGTCCCTCAGAGCCCAAAGGCAGGAGCACCGTGCGCAGTGCGGCCTGTGGAAGGCACTGAAACCGTACAGCTGACTTTGTCATTCCTCCTCGTCCTGCAAGCTGGTTTTTTTTTTTCTTTTTTTTTCCTCAAGCTTGCATGTCCATTTACAAGAAAAGGAACAGAGTTATTTGGTCTGCTCTGTCTCCGTTTTTTTCTCTCTTTGTTGGTGTCTGTCTTCCCCCCCTCCACACCCCCATCACTGTGTCCACCGTCTGCTGAGGAGAGAGTTGTTAAATAAAGGAGATCGTCGTAAGCAATGCGGACATTCCATTACATGACGGCCTGAGTGGGTTTATTCATAAATGCTTAGCTGCAGAGATGAGGACATTAAGTTTTTCATGGTAATGTTGCTAATAAATGACCAAAGCATAGGCAGCTGCTCTAAGCTTAATGATTGTCAACATTTAGGTATGGGGTGAAGTTCTAAAGCAACGCTGTGTGGTCACATTATCCATCGGTGAAATGCTCTTTTGCTCTAGGTGGCCACATTTTGGTGCTGCCAGTTACTCTTCAGATATACACAGACTATTCTTATTCCTAAGATAGTGATACTATTTCATGAGTAGAGTTCTTCCAGTTTTCTTTCTTTTTTAGTCAAGTATTTATTTGAAACTGTATTGCAAAAGTCATTTCATGATTCTTTGATTTGTACCAGTAAGCAATACACAAACCACAGAGGAGTTTTGGCTCTTTCCCTTTATCTCCTCTTACTGAGATGTGGCATTCTTCAGAAAGTCATCCTGCATCCCTGTGGATCTCTGCCATAAATACTCTCAGAGCAGGCCTTCCATCAGCCTGATGATTTTCATTAATTTGTCCAAGTACCCTAGGCTTTATGGTATGTGGTTCCCAGGCTTAATGTTTATTGTGATGAAGTAAAGTCTGCTCCTCTAAAATATTGATCTGATTAGAGTTTTAGATGAAATATTGTGATGGACTCATTTTGAGAGGGAAGCTTAAGTCTGGAATTTTATCATATGTAACCTTCAAAGTTTGTAAATGTGGGGTTTCTGGATATTAGTGATTGAGCATTCCGAGAGACATCTTTGAAAATTGTTCAGTAATTTTTCGCAATTGATCATGTATTCTTCATTTAGCAGGTAGTTAGGTTTTTTTTCTGTTTTAAACTTTATTTTTGTTATTATTAGTACAAGTTCCAAAACCAAAAAACAATTTTTAATCAAATCATGCAAATAAATGAATGTTATCATTAATAATTTTTTTTTTTTTTTTTTTTTTTTTTTGAGACAGAGTCTCACTCTGTTGCTAGGCTGGAGTGCGGTGGCACAATCTCAGCTCACTGCAACCTCCGCCTCCCGGGTTCAAGTGATTCTCCTGCCTCAACCTCCCGAGTAGCTGGGACTACATGCATACGCCACCACCCCCAGCTAATTTTTGTATTTTTAGTAGAGACCTGGGTTTCACCATGCTGGCCAGGATGGTCTCAATCTCTTGACCTCGTGATCCACCCGCCTTGGCCTCTCAAAGTGCTGGGGTTATAGGCGTGAGCCACCGCACCCGTCCCAATAAATATTTTTCAGTGATTGAATAGCTTAACTCTATAAAACTGTTTTGCTAGCCAACAACTTCTTTTTTTTTTTTTTTTTGAGACTCACTCTGTTGCTAAGGCTCACTGCAGGTCACAGTTCTCTGCAGCCTCTACCTCCTGGGTTCAAATGATCCTCCTGCCTCAGCCTCCCAAGTAGCTGGGACTGTAGGCATCCACCACCATCCATGCCTGGCTAATTTTTGTATTTTTGGTAGACAGGGTTTTGTCATGTTGCTCAGGCTGGGCTTGAACTCCTGACCTCAAGTGATCCACCTGCCTTGCCCTCCCAAAGTATTGGGATTACAGACATGAGCTACCATGCCCGACCACTTCTGTTGTTTAATCCCTTCCAAAAGTGATACAGATCATAAAGAAATAGGCCTGTGAGTCCATATGTTCTTTAGGGGGTTCACTGCAAAAGAATGGAAATCTGATTGGTTACAGAAAGAGAGGTGAGTGATACATAAGTTAGAAAGAGACAGCACAGTAGACTAGAGGATGCAGTACGTGCATGTAAAAAATATTAGAAGAGAGAAAATAAAATTCCTGAAGTCCTTGCCATGGTAGTTCAGATGTATTCTGGCTCATAATTTCCTTAGGGTTTTGATTGTAAGTGGCTGACTAATGGGCTCTTGGCATGCATGGGCTTTGGCTTATGAAATTCTTTCTGTTGTTTGAAGAGTTTGGGGATTACTTGACTTGGTCCAGGCCTATTTGAACTTTCAGGGTGTTAATCAAAACTGCCTGAAGAATTCTAGATCCTGCCCACCTATATTTAAAATTTTCTGGCATGACCTAGGCCTAGAGAAAAAAATGTATGGTGCCATCTTTTTTAGTAGAAAAAGTACTAGACATGATGTCAGGAGGGTCTGTGTTTTGGGGCTGCCATTTATTAGCTGTATAACCATGGATTGCTTAATTTCCTGGACCATATTGTCTTCACCTTTGAAATGAGAATAATTATACCCATTGTATATTTATTTGCTCATTCATTCATTCATGAGTGTCCATAAATTCTTTGGTTGACCGTGTGTCAGACATTTTTATACATGCAAGAGATACAAAGAAGAATAGGACACTGTCCCTGAATTCAAGGAGCTTATTGCCTATTAAAGGAGGAGAGATTTGTATTAAGAAATAAATAAATGCATGGAAGTATTATGAGTATTATGAATGAAGCAAGAAACATGAGAATCTTTTTTTATGTCTTCTGTTCCATTAATCACCAGGTTGTATTAATTCTTCTGCCTAAATAAATCTCCAGTCCATCAGCTTTTCTTCATCATCACGGTCAGTACCTTAAGTCCAAGCTGCTATGATCTCTTTTTGGACCACTGATCTTCCCCTACCCACTCAAGCCCTCAAGTCCATTCTTCTCACTGTGGCCAGAGACACCTTTGAAGGCAAAGCTGACCATAGACAAGATGTTAACAGTAGGAGAACCTGGCTGTTGAGGTGTATGGGACCCCTCCTTTACTATCTTCACAAGTTATCTGTAAATTTAGGACTTTTCTAAATGAAAAATGTTTATTAAAATGCTTTAAAATAAACTGACCACACAAATTTAAGTTGCTGCTTAAAATCCTTCAGTGGTTTTTTTTTCTTTCTTTTCTGAAAGAGAAAATCCCAAATTCTTCGAACGACCTACAAGACCTGTTTGACCTGGCCCTGTTTATGTCCTGGAACATTCTTCCCTTTCCCTGTGCCAGCCTCATGGGCCTGCCTGGTCACACACTGTCAGGCTCCTTGCAGACAAGGGACAAGCTGCTCTTCTGTTCTCTCCCAGGCTAACTCCTCAACCTTCAGATTTGCAGTTCAGATGTCACTTCCTCAGGACATCCTCTTAAGTCATCCTGCATTGTCTTTTTGGGGCACTTGTCAGTTGTCATTACATTTGTGGTTTGGTGATTTTTAAAAACATGTCAGTTGATCTCACTGAACTATGAGCTGCACAGGAGGGCTGAGGCCATGTCTGTCTTGCATGTGGTGCTTACCACCTACCTGGCACATGGAAGGACTAATAAATTGTTGAATGAATGAGTAACTAAATGAGGTGAAAGTAAGTGTAGTTACATTTTTGCTACTTGCTCTAGAGACTACTGTGCCCAAGTACTGCAAATGGAGGGGAGTATAATAGTGCAATTTGCTTAAAATTACAAAAACACAACAAAAATTAATGTACATGTAAGGCATTGAAAAATAGCCAGAACATTGTCCCTTTCTCATAGTAAGGAAAGACTTATAAGTAATTTGTGACTAACTCATAAGTTGAGTACAGAAAAGGAAAAGAAAGAACTTTAAAAAAATATTTTAAACCTTCTGCTGAATTCATCTGTTGGCTAAATTTCAAGTGTTAGTATAGAGATTTCAAATTACATTTGGTTAAAGTAGAAAGTAAGTAATTTTAGCTTAATCGTTGAAATGATTTTGACATTTTATTTAATACAGACTATGAGGAGCCATGCATAGTGGTACCCACCTGTAGTCCCAGCTGTTTGGGAGGCTGGTGTAGGGAGATTGCTTGAGGCCAAGGAGTTTGAGGCTGCCAGGGACCTATGATTTCACTGTCTCCAAAAAAAGTAATAATAGGTTGGGAGCGGTGGCTCACGCCTCTAATCCCAGCACTTTGGGATCCCGAGGCGGGCAGGAGTTCGAGACCAGCCTGACCAACATAGTGAAACCCCGTCTCTACTAAAAATACAAAAATTAGCTGAGCGTAGTGGCATGCGCCTGTAATCTCAGCTACTCAGGAGGCGAAGGCAGGAGAATCACTTGAACCCAGGAGGCGGAGGTTGCAGTGAGCTGAGATCGCGCCGCTGCACTCCAGCCTGGGCGCCAGAGCGAGACTCCATCTCAAAAAAAAAAAAGTAATAATAAAATGTTTAAAGAAGAGAGATGTAATATAGTGCTGTATACTTGCATTGTTCAAGAATTGTGGAACCAAAAAGCAAAAAATAACTCAACCAAGACATTATGACATAACGATTTAAATGAAAAATGTTCCTACAGTTCTGTAATATTTTTAATCATTGAAGACTTATTCAGTATATTTACTTCCCATGAGGGAGATTAAATAGTCAATGATTTCATCAGCAAAGAGACAAAAAGGCACCAAGTAGTATATGTGCTGGATCAAAACAAACATTTCACTTCAGAATAATGTGCCTTATTTGACCACTTAATGATATATTATAGTATGACTTCTCCCAGCAAAAAGGAGCCCATTTTACTTACGCGATATATGCATGAAGGCCCTTGGATATATAGCACTTATGGGGTGCTTGAATCCAGAAGACGGTTGCAAGGAGAGACCATGCCCACTCCCTTAATTGCAAACTTGAGAAAACTTGGAGAAACACCCGCTTTCTTCCTGTTAGCTCCTCCTCCTCTCAACTCACTCTTTCCAGTGAAACTTGAATAGAGATACATAGAAAAACTCTGGAAGTATACTCATGAAACTATTAACAGTGGTTGCTAATTAGAGAGTGAGAATGGGGAAAGAAATACATATATTTATTTTGTTATTAAAAAACCATTAGCAATTGAATAATAAATTATAGTGTATTTACATACCGTGTAGCATTTGGTTTTCTCAACTTAGTTTGTATAATTTACCGTATTTAACAATATTTTTGATATTTCACTACTGAAAATTATTGTTAAATTTTGCATATTAATATTGATTGAAAAAATGTTCCTGACTCCTGATCCCCTTGAGGTGAAGAAATCTGAAGCTTAGGTTGTCTCTGTTTAGCAAATCCTCTCAAGGCAAAAGCTGGCTTCCTTGTTCCATTTACTGCTCGGGGTTCCAGTCTTTACTTGGTTTTCACTGTTTACTTTACTTGGTTTTTACACTATTAGTGTTCTTCACTAATGCTTTAATGAAGTTTTAATGGTGGTGGTTTGTTTTTATGTTTCCTCCAGGGTTTTTAGTTGTTTTTAAAATGTTGATCTAGAAACCAGGTCAGCCATTCTGTTGGAAATGAACCTCTCTTAGTTTTTGTACCATAATGTATACACTTGGTGTGTTGCATAATTTCTACCAGAGCTGTGAAATGGTATAATGAAGTGTCTTTATGCCATTCAGTAGACTAACCCTCCCTTCACCAAAGAAGAGTTTCAGCATGTATTTTCTTTGATGAATTCTTTGCAAGATGCAGATAAATACTGGATCTTTTTTCCTAGGTTAAAATTATGTCTGTGATTCTGTGGTGTAGAACTCTGTGAGGCTTTGACTACCCATTAGCTGTATATTAGAGCAAATTCAGATGGACTTTTGAATAGAATCACAGTTCTCCTGAAAGTGTGACTTCCCTCATCACACTTTCAGACTGAAGTTGGATAGCTGCACCCAGGTGTCTTTGTGAGGCATCTTAATTTTCATAAGGCCCACCTTATCTTATCTCAGTGCAGCTTTGTCCTAAGCTGGCTCAAAACAACAGAAACTGCATTCCAGGAATTTATCAGGAGAGTATAAAATTCTCGTTGCTTTGTATTACCCTTATGTTCTAGAAGAAACCAATTTTTATGGTTTACATAAAGAATATTTAGTCTATCCATTTTGCTGAAATAAAATCTAAATTTCAAATGAAGTCAGAGAGTTAAATACCTGGATGACATCAAATTGACTTTCCCTTAGACCCATTCTTTTAAACTGCCCTTTAGGGTGATGCCATTCACTCATAAGCAGCAGCTGGCAAAGCATCTGTATGTTTCCTCACAGATGCTGAGGATGTTCTTATTACATAAATGTTGGGTTTCTTGTCACTGAACTCCCAAGGGAGAATTTCCTTCTGAGCTTTCCAGGAACAATTTGGTTGTGGACACCAAGCATTTGGGTCTTGATTGTCTCCCTTTTTTCTTTGGCTGCTAGAAAGCTTAGCATCTTGAGATCCTTCCCTGTCAAGGACATAGAACTTCATGGAATGTACCAATCTCATTGCAGATGCCATCTTACTTCCCTACCCTTAATTTTCCTTTAACTCATTTTTTGCCATATTAAATGCCTATTTTTAAATCATTTTGAGTATTTTTTGGAACATGGTAGCCACATGCAAAATCATTTGATTATTGTTTCAAATAATGCAAATCAGTGAATAACCATGTTTTAGAAATGAAATTACAAAATTATATGTTTACTTTTGCTTCTCTAAACATTATCGAGATCCAGAAAATTAGATTTTGATATAATTCACTGTCTCTAGAATTCAAAGAAACAAATATGCAGAGACAGTGGAGACCACTATTAGGATTTCTGAGAATGTGTACAGCTTGTTCCCTCATTTGGTTGAACAGACAGATTTTCAAAAGTAAAGTCACTCTCCCCAAATATTTTGTAGATTTCAGTAATCTGATAAATGAGCTATTTACTCATTGTTTCTTTGGTACCCACACAGTGGATTATCCATAGCAACAACCCTTTTCAAAGCTTAATAGGGCCAACTCTGTATTTATTAGGGAAATAATACCACCAGGTTAAACAAACTATGGCTCTTGGTTCTGTGAATTTACTCTCTTTCAACGGGATCTGTTAAACCTTCAGTGTGCCATGTTGTAGATCATTAGAGAAGCTGAATTAGGATATGACTCTATGATCCTGAAAGTGCCATTTTTATAGTGTGTTTAGAGTCAAATAAAAAAGATGATGAGCAAATAAAGCATTCGAAATAAAGTACTATGTTACGTATTGAAAACAGGGCCAAATTCTTGTCTGCACAGTACAAATGAGAGCTTGATTATGGTAAATATTACCACTTTCAGTCTATGGAGGTTAAGTAGAATACATAATATTGGCTCAGGAAAATACATTTCTGTTTTTCTTGATTCTAGGAATTATATTGATGTGGAATCTGTAAGAAAGGCTATGCCTCAAAAAAGAAAAAAGATAATTTCAGAATTACAGAGATTTTCATAAGAGAACAGATTTTTTTCAAAGAATTCTAATTGCTATTGAAATTTAAATTAAGCCTAAGATCTTTCATGTCACTTGTTGAGAAATGAAGTCGTATTTAAAATCACAATTTGTTAGCGTTCATTTAATTCAGTATCCTTATTTTACAGCCATGAATGCTTTTAGAAATTGCTACAAAAGCATACTGACTATCATCTCATGTCCTTGTGCAATATAAAAACATATTTTAAATTAAAACTTGTTAAGCTTCTGTCCTACCAGGTATACTAATGGGAGTAGAATAATCTTTTATAAGGGTAGATTGCTGAATAATTAGGTTTTTTTTCTATATAATAGAATGGAGTACATTTTTTTTTTTCTTATAGGATTTTTTATGTGGGGCTTAATAGTGGGGTTCTGTATTTATGAATTGGTTGAGCCTGTTTGGATAAAATCTTGGCTATGTCAAATATCTATTTTTTCTTAATATAAGTTTTTTGGTAGTTTTAGCATTTAAATTCTTCCCTTTTGTTTATCTTCATAGATTCTGGAACTTTTCAAAGCCTGACTTTCTCCTTGAAACAGTGGAGCATCATACAGAGTTTACTTGTGGTTTAGACTTCAGTCTTCAGAGCCCCACTCAGGTAACAGATACAATCTCATGATATTCTCTTCTGCCCAAGTTCACAGCGAACTCTGTGTGGCATGCGTTGCTTTTATGAATAACGTTGTTGCCATTTTAGCTATATAAGTTTGTGTGTTTGAGCATTAAACTACTAGGGAATAAGAGGTATCAAGAAAGTTCCCATACCTTTCTCCTCTTGAAAGATTGATTTCTGTGAGAGAAAAAGGAACCTTCCCAGGAGGTATTATCCTAACATTTTGAAGACTTTCTCTAGGCCTCTCCCAACAGAAAAGTGACAAGAGAAAGATGGAATACGGCAGGATTGTTGCCATAGGTTGGCAGGAGTCAGGAGCATGTGGTCCTGACTCAGCCGTCCCACTAGGCAGTTGAGACCATGGGCAGGCAGGTCGCTACCCTCTCAGGACTGTCGCCCTTGTCTCCACACCACATGTCGAACGGGAGCCTTCAGATGGAGAACAAGTAGAGGAGAATGTCTACTATTTAAGTTAATAAACAATATATTTCTCCCTTTTTGTTCTCTTGAGGACTTGAGAGTAGACACCTTGCACTTTAAATATCCCTCAGGTTTTTTTTTTTTTTTTAAAAAAAGCTTTTTCATTTTAGAAATTGTAAAGTCAAGTCAGAAACACTACAGTATGTTGAGTGATAAGGCCCTTTAAATACAGACTATGTTAAAGAACCAGCATATCAGTGAAACACAACATTTGGAAATTCTAGAGCATGACTGTGGAATTGTGCTTTTATGATAACTTTCATAAGTTAAACAAAAAGAAAATCCCACTTCACATTAATGTGTTCTGAAATTTAAATAAATATATGTTTTTCTTTTTTGGGGGGGTGCGGTAGGCAGAGTTTCACACTGTCACCCAGGCTGGAGTGCAGTGGTGCAATCTTGGCTCACTGCAACCTCGACCTCCCAGGTTCAAACAATTATCCCACCTCAGCCTCCTGAGTATCTGAAATTAAAGGCATGCACCACCACACCCAACTAATTTTTAACTCCAGCCCAGGCTGGAGCACAGTGGTACAATCTTGGCTCACTGCAACCTTCGCCTCCTGGGTTCAAGTGATTCTCCTGCCTCAGCCTCCCCAGTAGCTGGGATTACAGGCATATGTCACTGTACCCAGCTAACTTTTTATATTTTTAGTAGAGATGGGGTTTCGCCATGTTGACCATGACCAGGCTGGTCTCAAACTGCTAACCTCAAGTGATCCACCTGCTTTGGCCTCCCAAAGTGCTAGGATTACAGGCATGAACCACTGTGCCTGGCCTAATCTTTGTATTTTTAGTAGAGATGGGGTTTCACCATGTTAGCCAGGCTGGTCTCAAACTCCTGACCTCAAGTGATTCACCCTCCTCAGCCTCTCAAAGTGCTGGGATTACAGGTATGAGCTCTCGGCCTGTGAGTTTTTCATTTTAGGAATTAAAGATGTAATTCTGAGTTTAAAAGATTTTCATTCGGTATTAGAAAGTTCCCATTAACATTAGAAATAATCATTTAAAATGACTTAATGTCATATAAGAAGAGAAAAACCTGAAATAGTGATGAGTGAAATGGCATTATTTTCAGCATAAATATAATGTGTTTCAGATGAACTAGTCCTTTTCTGATACATTTATTATGGATGGTTTTTAGTAAAATGATTGTACCTGTTTTCTGTTTTAGTCTTAAAAAGTTATAGTGTACATACTGAAACATGGCACCCCCAAACAAAGGATCCTAAGTAAATATTCATTAAATCCTCATCCTTACGTATTTCTATTACCTGTCCTCTGTGAGCCCAGACTGGAACCTGTGGCAGCAGCTGCAGCGCCCTTTTCCTCAGCTGTGGTGCTTCCTCGCCCGGGTCTGAAGAATACCAAATGTTTTCTAAATCCTCCACACATAGTAGACCTACCTTATTAAAAGCAACTTTGTGATGAGAGGACTTAATCAGAGGACATACATCCCTAAGTAATAGATTTTATTCAAATTAAGATGGTGATCTCATCCAGTATTTTATTTTTTTAATATATCTAACATTAATACATTTTAAATACAAACATTTGAGTTGTGTATATTATTAATTTATATATATTTAAATGATAATTTGTATTATTTTAATTATTTTTATATACAGAAAACTCAACAGTGTACATTTAATCCAGTTTAGTGGTAGGTTCTTTAGCCTTTGCCTTTTCCAGCTTGGCAGTGTGAGCCACAGACTTGGGACCAAGGACATTGACCCCCCGGTGACGGCAGATCTCATCATATCTGTCATTGCAATTGGTCCTGATAGCTTCCACCATCCTAACCGAAGCCCTTTTGTCTTCCGAGTTAATCTGTGTGAAGGTGACGGTGGTGCGGGTCATCCTGTGGACCAGTCTTGCCCTTTCCTTGACAGCGCAGTCAGGGACCCCCATTTTATGAGACAGGGCAGGCAGGAAGACAGCTCAATGGGATCCACGTCATGTGCAGTCACCACCAGCTAAGCCGCCTTCTTCTCCACTAAGGTGGTGACGGTGTTAACCCCAGCTTGAAGGACAGGTGGTCTCTTAGTGGGGACTTTGCCCTTTGCAGCAGCTTTGCCAGCAGCTTTCTTCTCAGCCTGAGCCGAGTCTCTGCTTCTTCTCTTGCTTAGTCTCTGGTCTGTATTGTGGGCCAGCTTATGTCGTTAAGCAGCTGTTTGGTGGTCCCAGGGC
Source organism: Theropithecus gelada (assembly GCF_003255815.1). Classification (NCBI taxonomy): domain Eukaryota; kingdom Metazoa; phylum Chordata; class Mammalia; order Primates; family Cercopithecidae; genus Theropithecus; species Theropithecus gelada. Next base: position 161,640,147 of record NC_037671.1, read on the forward strand.
CTGGGTGAACTGGTTCATCACAGGAGGCACTTCTAGGCTCCTGCAGAGGGTAGCTCTTTGCTGCTGCAGCCTGACATAGTGGGGCCATTTCACAAAACGGGTGAGGTCCCTTTTGGGCTGGATGTCCTGTCCAGTGTTAGAATTCTTAGGCCTTTTCTCAAACAGGGGATTCATCACTTTCTTGGCCTGTTGCTTCAAGACAGCAGGGACTGGGGCCACCGTCTTGCCCTTGGTCTTCTTTCAGCATCTTGGGCGACTGGAGGAGAGAGATAATTTGTATTTTTGCAGGCCACATCAAACTCCTTTCTAGGGGAGATATGAATCAAGTTCTACGTGTATCTCCAGATTTTTCCTTTCACTTATTTTGTCTGTTATAACGAACAACTCCCAGGACTTAGTGGCCTAAAACAACAACTTTATTTGCGCACAATTCTGTGAGTCAGCAATTTGGACCAGGCTTACCCTAGCAGTTCTTCTTTTGGTCTTTCCTGTGGCCACCCATGTGGTTCCAGCCATCTGGTGGCTTAACTAGGGCTGGGTAGTCTTAGGCCTTGTTCAGTGTGTCTGGTGGGTAGTGCTGGTTGTCTTCCAGGCCGTGTGTCTCTAGGTGTGCCCAGGTCTCTGCATTTAACAGTTGTGTGTTTCCAAGAGGGCAAGAGCAAAAGCCGTAAGTCATCTTGAGAACTGGACTTGGAAGCCACACAGCATTCCCTCTGTTGCAAAGCAAGTTGCGAGGCCAGCCCAGATTCAAAGAGTGGGAAATAGACTCTACCGCTTGATGGGAGGGCCTGTGAAGAATTGATAGTCACTTAAAATCTGCCACACTAACCTTTGTTGGTATAGTAGGTGGTTTAAGTTTTGTTTGTTTGTTTGTTTGTTTTGAGACGAAGTTTTGCTCTTGTTGCCCAAGCTGGAGTGCAATGGCACGATCTCCGCTCACTGCCACCTCCACCTCCTGGGTTCAAGCAGTTATCCTGCGTCAGCCTCCCGACTAGCTGGGATTACAGGCATGTGCCACCATGCCCAGCTAATTTTGTATTTTTAGTAGAGATAGGGTTTCGCCATGTTGACCAGGCTGGTCACAACCTCCTGACCTCAGGTGATCCGCCCACCTCGGCCTCCCAAAGTGCTGGGATTACAGGTGTGAGCCACTGTGCCCAGCCAAGTTATTTTTAACATACTATATTTATCCTTTAGTCTCATAATGTGTCAGATTTACAGATTGTAAGTTAATTTTGCTCTTTGATCATATTTTATTCCCTTAGAAAGTATCTTTCTGTCACCTCTTAGTATCTTTCTATCTGCTTTCATATACCTATTGTCTCTTGTGATCTTAGCAGCTGTAGGACCTTGCTAATGTTACTTTAAGGCTCTGTGTTTTCATATATTCTCAGTCTTAAAAGAGATTTATCTGAGTTCTTCTGTGTATAATTCTGTTTCTTTTTAGCTTCTCCTTTCTTAGAGATCTGAGAAATGAGGTCAAGGGCATTCTTACATTACACCACCTTTCTTCTTAACAGAATGTAAGATCTTGTCTTTAAAAGTTTAAAACTTGACAAGTAAGTGTCTGGGGTCATTCTTTAAGGATAATTGCTGAGAAATGCTCTACGCCCTCTTTTGTTAAGCAGGCTGAAGGCATCGTTTTCTTTGATTTTTTTTTTTTTCTAATCATGATTTGTACAGTTCTAACATTTTATCCTTTCTTTCTTATCCTTATTATTTCTAAATTGGATACTCTTTTTCTTTTTGTAAGTTTATGATTCTAGACCTATAATATACCTATTTATATAATTGGAATTTCTGTATTATCTTTAGAATTCCTGACTTTGTGCTCTGCAGTATCAATTCTGCTCTTCCGAATGCTCAGTGATGTTTAGTTTAGTATTTATAAGCTGGATACATGTTTACATGTCTTTATACATTCTTTTTGGGGCATATTTATTATTTTAATCTCTTTTAAAGTAAACGTTATCACTTTCAGATATCACTGCAGTATGTTTAATAAGCTTTAATGTTTTCCTCATGACAAAATTTTGGAAATTACATTTAGAAGAAAGAGAAAAGAGTACCTATAGTCTCCCCACTTAAGAAAGAATTTCTGTTATACCATATTATTATGTTTCTTTTAAAAGTCTGTTTTACCATATTATTATGTTTCTTACAATTAATTAAATGTAAATTTGTATTTTAAAATGCACATATTTTTAAGTGTACAGCTCAATTAGTTTTCCAGAAGTGACTACCCCTGTATAACCACTATCCACATTGAGATATGGAACATGGCTTGCATTCCAGAAGCCTCTTCCCAAATCTGAACCCCTCCTTCCCAATGGTAGCTACCCTTCCAGTCTCTGTGTGTGTATTTTTCAAGTTTTTCAAAGTTTGGTTATACTACATATACAAGTTTACCTTCTGGGACTCCCAAAATGCTTGGTAAACAATCTTTTCTTTCTTTCTCTTTTTTTTTCATAGAGACAGGATCTTGCTATGTTGCCCCGTTTGGTCTAGAACTCCTGAACTCAAGCAGTTCTCCTTCCTCGGCCTCCAACGGACTGGCATTATAGGCATGAGCCACCATGCCCCACCTAACATAATCTTTAATTAGTGAATATCTGAATCTGTCCATGTTAGGAATATGTAGCTCCTATATAATGAGTTTTCTTTAAAATATTAATAGAGTAGAAGTAGTTTTGTATATTTTTGTTTTGTTTCAGTGTAAGATGATTAGATTTGGTTCTGGTTTAAACTAGTTCTTTAGATGTATTTTTATTTTTAATTATTATTATTATTTGAGACAGGGTCTCACTATGTCACCCAGGCTGGAATGCAGTGGTACGTCATGGCTCACTGTAGCCTTAACTTCCTGGGCGCAAACGATCCTCCCACCTCAAGCCTCCACCCCTACCCTACCCTACTGAGTAGCTAGGACTACAGGTGTGCACCACATTTTTATTTTTTTACTTTTTTGTAGAGATGAGGTCTCACTGTGTTGCCCAGGCTGGTCTGGATCTCCTGGGCTCAAGTGATCCTCCCATCTCAGCCTCCCAGAGTACTGGGATTACAGGTATGAGCCACTGTGCCTGGTTAGGTATCATTTAAAAATTCAGCTCTTGTTTTGGTTCAAATCTCTATTTCCATAATCTTTGATATCAGGTTTAATGGTTGACAATAGATAAAAGTATTTAAGAATTCTCTAATGAGTTTGAAAAATTGGATATTAGAAGATGGCAAGCATTATTGGTAGTTAGGATATTTGTGTCCTGTTCACCTTTTATGTCAGGTGATATTTTCTGCGTCTGTCACAGACTAGCTTTAGAGTTAAAAAGAACAAGTGCCAGAAACAGTCGGTGTCCTCAGGCATTAGTCTCTGCTGTTTCCTCATTGATGCTTTCATAATTGTGTAATTTTTTAGCTTACAATGATATAACAAGTCCTCGTCGTTTTCCCCAAGCCATAAAACATTTCCCAGGTCCAGCTCTGTAGGATATCAGTGTGCTCCTTAGATGGATGGTATTAGGCTGTGTCTGCTGCCCTCTGCACTGAATGGACACTCTGATATGGTTTGGCTGTGTCCCCATCCAAATCTCACCTTGAATTGTAACTCCCACAATTCCCACATGTCATGGAAGGAACCCAGGGGGAGGTGATTGAATTATGGGGGCAGGTCTTTCCTGCACTGTTCTCATGATAGTGAATGAGTCTCATGAGATCTGATGGTTCTATAAGGGGGAGTTGCCCTACACAAGCCTTTTTTTTTTTTTCTTCACTGCTGCCATCCATGTAAGACGTGACATGCTCCTCCTTGTCTTCTGCCATGATTGTGAGGCCTCCCCAGCCATGTGGAACTGTAAGTCCATAAAACCTCTTTTTCTTCCCATTCTCAGCTATGTCTTTATCAGCAGCGTGAAAATGGACTAATACATACCCCTTGCAATTATAGCATCCCATTACTGTTGACATCTGCCTCTGAGCTTCCATTTCTGAATCACTCACTTTCCTATTCAATTTCCTTTCTCTTGATTATGAAGCGTTGCTTCTAAAAACCCACCAAACATACTGACTAGGCACACTTCAAATAGCTTTTTTAAAAAAACTTCATTTGGGCTCTTGGTCCTACTCAACTTACCTTTGAAGTCTTTCTGATTTTACCTTTGAAGTCTTTTTGATTTTTTTAGCCCATCTCCACTGTATCTTTCCTCAACCTTTTTCAGTGTCAGTATCTGGACATTTGACTTTATGTTCTACTTACTGTTAAAAGAAAGTTCCCAGGAATGAGCATCTTCTTCCGTGTCTGTCACCCCAAAATGTTTGCATGTTATCTCTGTTTTTTTTCCCATCCTTCCAGTGGTTTCTAATTTTCTCACTGGTTCCCTCATCCACAACTTTGCTTCTTCCCTTACCCACTGTTTTTAGATCTTCAATCGGTTCTTCTGTTTTCAAAGCTCTATGGGGCTTACCCCACTATCCTGTCTCACTATCAGTAAGTTCTATTTCTCTTCTATTATTAAATATCTAGAATTAGTAGATTGACCTCTTGCTTTTAGTTTCTCAGAATCTACACTCTCTTTTAAACCTGTCTTCCTTTCATCGTTCAATTGAAGTTAAGCCCAAAAAGATCACCAGTAAACTCCTGAAAACCAAATTAGCCTTTTTTCCGACTTTTTTCTTATTTAGCCATTGAAAAAAATCTTCCTGTCCTATTTTTTCAATGCTACCATGCTGACCTCTTCTTCCTTACCTCTTTGCTAAATATCTTCATCACCATCCTTCCAAAAGTAGATGTTCTCCAATATTCAATCTTAGCCCTTTTACTTTGGTGCAACTTCTCCTTGAAGCTGTCATATAATTCTATGCTAGGATACTTGCCCTGTGTATCCAGCGGACTTTACTGTGAGATCTGAGTAGATGTCATGCTTTTCCTTCAGTATTCCTAACCTGGTCAATTGATTGCATTTTGGGGCCATACGAGAGATCTGGGAAGTCATCCTAGTTTTCCTGTCTCTTCACACTTCCTAAATTCAACTTGGTATCGAGTTTATGAGTTATTTCTCACCAATATCTCTGAAATCCAGACAATGCCTTTCTACCTCCAGTGCCTTAGATGAGCACTTATTTGTACCTTTACCATGGATTACTGCAACAATCTCAAAGCTAGTCTCTGAGCTGTTTCCATTATCCCATTGATCCTCCATGTTGCCTCTAGAGAGAGGTTTCCATAATGCAAATCTGATTTTGTTAGTGCTTGACCTGAAACACATTAAAGATAGGAGCAAGATGAGAACTGCCACCATCACCACTGTAAATTAACATGGTTCTAAAAATTGTGTGGCCAGTTAGAAATAGGAGAAAACAAAATAGAATATAAATTTTTTAAAGGTAGAACATTTTATTGTCATTTGTAATTCATATGATTGTCAAATTGAATATTAAATATATCAACTTTAAACCTATTAAAAATAATGAGAGTCCAATAAGAAAGTCAGTTAAAATAAATATATAACATTGAATACCCTACAGATATAACAATTACCAGTTAGAAAATAAAATGGGAAAAATCACTTTTACATGGCAACAACTGTGTATGTGTGTGCATGCGTGTGTGTGCGTGTATGGGTGTAGGATTCCTAAAGAATAAAAATTTAAAATATACAGGACTCTAGGTTAAGAAGATTATGTAACTTTGCTAGGAGACCTTTGAAAAAAGACTGGAATAAATGGACAGACATATCATGTTCCTGCAACAGAATACATTTTTCCTATTGCTGTCCCTTTTTTAAGGCATTTGTCATCCAATACAGATGCTACTGTATTTGCCTCCTAACCTGTCTTTCTCTTTTTAGAATTCATGGTTACTCACTCCTGTGATGCTTTTAAACTACTCTGACCATTAACCTCCTGCCATACTATTAAATACTAGTTTTAATTTGCAAATTAATCCAGTTAAATTGTCATTTTTATCACTGTCATCTTTGCTCAGAAACCTTCAAGAGGAAGCCCATTCATGCCCTTCAGTGTAGAGTCTGAACTTTTAATCTTGCTTTCAGGATTCAATATAATCTGTTTTCCTTTTTAATTTTAGTTCTCACCATCCTATGTAATCCTCTATTGCAGAACAATTACATTTTGTTATTCGTCATATCCCTGTTTTTTACCCCTGTTTCTCTTGCTCTCCTCCGCCTCTGCCTATGGAAATTATTTCTGCCTTTTTGACTCCAGAATTAAATTCTTCTCTTCCTTCTCTCCTCCTCTTCTTTTCTTCTCTGCTTCAGCAAATATTTTGTGTCAGCTAAATATCTTGAGTGCCTGGAGACACACAGAGGATTAATGTCAACTACCTAATACGTATGTGCTAAATAGCTATTGAGTGAATTAATGAAAAGGATTTTTTTAGTTTATTGATCAACTCTTTCCTTGCTTTTGCATGAACTCCATAATGATTATCATAATAAACCATGTTCTCTCCTGTAGTCACTTTCTATTGTAAGTTGGTTGAGTAAGTACAACATGTTTCTTCCTTTAGTCCCAAGTTTAATATACTGCAATATAATGTCTTGGCTGCTTTTTCAAAATGTAGAGTTAACTGTGATTTTTTTTTCATTCTGTCTGTGTCTTTCTGCCTGTTTCTATTATTCATTTTTGCTAAAGAAGCCATGTGTCATAAAGATAATTACAGTAGATTGAACAAGTTTCCCAAGGGCAAAAGCAATTGTCCACGAAATTGAGAAAAAAAGGGTATAATGATAAATAGGAAATGGAAAACTTCTTAATAAGGTAAAGCTCCTAATGAGTCAGTTGGAATTCTTATTATTAACAATCACATTAAATCATTTGAGATAAGTTACCTTATCAGTTGCATGTGTAAACATTTTAATAAAGTGGAGGGAATTGATACAATTAAGGGATATAAATTCATTTTCTAAATTTTACATGTATTTAAAGGGTCATATTTCCATTTTAATGTTTTCTTCTCTAAAATCCACATTTATGGGACCATTATTACCGAAGATGTTCTATAATACATGTGATTTGATCCACCACTGGTAAATTTTTATTATAGTCTCCTTAGTGAATGCATGTTTCTTTACTATTTTTGGATTTATGTAGCATTTAGTCTGGTATTTTGCACATAGGAAATACTGAAATACTGGTTTAATACAGTTGTTCTCCGGCATTCCATGCATGAAGATGTCTTAATGTATATGCCATACATACCAATTAATAGGCTTTATTGACATAAAATAAATTTCTGTTCAGTTTTTCAAGCTTTATTATATGTTTCGAAGAAACTGACATATTAGTTCAAAGCAAGTATTTCATATTTCTGATTAGTGTGCTTGTTCTTTTAACAGAAATGCCTATTTTGCTGTATTAAAGTGAAAATGAAATAATTAAAAATAGAACTTATATGGCATCTTACCCTATTGGTTTAGTTTTTTTTTTTTTACTACCCTAGTAGATAGCATCTTTTAAAATAATAACGAAGATTGATTCTCTTTCAAATTTTACATTAAGTAAAAAAATATAACATTTTGACAAACCATGTTTTCCCATAATGTCAGTAATTTTAATTCTGACTTTTGATGAAAAGATTAGCATGTTGATCTTAGCTTAAAGGAAATTCAGAAGGGCATAGGGATGAAATGTACCACAGTGGGGGCTTGTGAGTAAAGGAATACATTTTCCACTTGCATATCTTTGGACAGAAGCAGTAGAGCCTGGAGGCCCCTGCCCTTGAGTGTCCACATGCACACTCATACTGTAAGGGAAGAGCGTCAAACAAGAGATGCCCCAGCCTTCAAAAAACCCTAGATGGGATTCAGAAAAAAACTGCCTCTCGAAAGACTGAGTTTCATCAGAGGAGTTATAATGCAATTATAACTTTTAAATTGCCTGAAAACTAAAACTTTCAGTTCTTTACTTACCCTGATGTATCCCACTGCCTAAAACATTTTCCTTTTTTCCATTGTGCCACTGTCCCAAAAACAGCAGCAAATGCTGTCTGGCCGGCTCCTCCTTTAAGCCTCAGCTTGGATATTACTTCCACCTGAAAGCAGGCACTTCCCTCACATTGGATGATAATGGCCCCTTGCCTACTTTTATGAGACCCCGTAATTCCTCTATCATTGTACATACTACTCTACAGTATAGGTCTCTCTTTGCTTACCTGTCTCTCCATTACAATCAAGATCTATGGAGCCAGAGACCAGGACCCTTGTATTTATTGTCATAACCTGTACATACTTCTGACACAGAGGAGGTTCTTAATAAGTTCTCGTTGAAAAAATGGATGAATAGATAAATATACATAAATTATCTTTTAGATAGCTTTGTAATGCTGAGGAATATTTAACAAACAGTTCTTAGGACACAAAGGAAAGCTCCCTGTGAAACTTTTCTAAATATTCCTGAAATTAAAAGCAAACAAACAAAATATATATCCTCCAAATCCCATAAAACTTGTTGTTTTTACCCGTATCTCTGAACTCACACCTAATTGGATGCTTTTTATTATGTGAGAGGCTCTCTCTACTCAACAAAATCTTGTAGAAAACTATGGCTCATACATGGATTCATTTAGTCAACAAGCATCTATCAAAGGTTTACTGTATATAGAAAACAAGGAATATAGATTTACAGATTTAATCAAGATACAATCCCTGACTCTAAAAAAAAAAATTATCTTGAGGTTTAGTTTTTATAAACATACATGAATGTTACTAGAAAACAGATACTATATTACTCAGCATGCTTTTGCTTCCTTGTTCATTGTTATAAAGCATAGAGCCTAAGTTATTTTGCCAGTATTATGATGTGCTCAGCTCTGATGCCTGAAATCTTTTGCTCCATTTGTTCCCTTTAGAACAGATTTTGTTATTTGGAGTTGACTTTTTTTTTTAAATCTTTATTTGGCTTTCTGTGGTTTAATCTATAAACCATATCAGCCCATTTAGAACTCAGCAGGATACAAATCTCAAGGAAAGTAAATAAAAATATTGTGATTAACCATAGTTTAAATGATTAATAAAATTTTCTCATGCCTTTCAATAGAAATTCTGGATACTGGCTTATGTAGAGTAGGACCAGGAAGCTACATAAACTTTTGATTTAGGGATGCTTCAGGGAAGACTTTGGTTTTTGTTTAAAGATAGTTCAATCATGTTTCCTCTTAGTCCTCCTCCCAATTCTGTCTCCTCCTATTTCATATTAACCTATCAGATTTGAAACTTAAACTTTAAATAAAAATGTAAAAATATGGCACAAGGTGTTTTCCGTTGTGTTAGTGGCATATTCTTATTCTTTCTCCTCAGGAAAGGAAGAGAATTATTCCTTAAGAATATTTGAATCCTGCCAAATTTTGAATTTCTTTTAATCAACAACAGAAAATTCCTGCACAAGTCCCCCATCTTAGTTCACATGACAGAAACCCAGTTAAGAAATTGATACATGTTACACTGTTTCTCAGCGGTCCTCAGTCCTAGCTGAGTGTTGGAAAGGGCCACAGACGATTACAATGCCCAGCTGAAGAATTCTCTGGATTCATGTTTGGGGTCAGGATACTTTTATATCCTCTCATGAGCTGGTAAATTGATCCCTGAAGAAAATTATGGATTCTCTCTCCCTTGCCACCAGAATGTAAATATACACAAAATGTTGTATGTATGGACTTTCTGAAGCCTATCTGTGGACCTTGGCTTCAAGACCCCAGCCTGTGTCAGCCCAAAGTGGAGCTAGTGATGCTGATCCCAGGACCCCACTTTGAAGCCTCAGGCTAGGGAGATGGGGACCAGTCTATGTGACCTCCAGGTGATTCTCATGCACACTAAAGCTTGAGAACCACCGTCTTCTAGAAGTGCCTCCAGTAAACTATAGTTTAATGTCTGCCTTTGGCCTACAGGAGGGTTGAGATGTTGTTTTTACTGCCTTGTGAAGAAAGATGTATTTTTTATAAAGCCACTCTTTTGGCACTGAATAATTTTTGTAATGGGGGCAGGTTATGTATTTCTCTTATAGTCAAGTACTGGGAAAAACTTTTATATCCTCTGATGAGCTGGTAAATTGATCATATCAGTATATCTTATATTATTGTTTGCGTTTAATTTCATGCCCAATTTTAGCAACTATTCTCAGCCTCTTTTTAAAATATAATTATGTATCCGTTTTCCCCATTTAATAATGTTTGTTCTGTTAATGAAGTGATTTTTCTGTTACTCACTATGTATGTCCTATAAGAAAGCAAGAGTTACGATGTTTCATTGAAATAATGGTTACCCCCTTGACACAGTAAACTGAATCCTTGTGTGTGGCCATGTTAAAGGATAATTTTCAAAATGGTGACATGACTCTCATAGTATGAACATGTGTCAAAGATTTTATTTAACTCATTTATGTAACTCATGTAAGATTTGACAGCTAACTTAAAGGAATCATTGAGTGCTGAAATGAATTTACTAATAGGTGCAGAACTGGACAGTATCCACAGGGCAATAAGACTTAAGATTTGGAGTCATCTCTTGCAGGGGGTAAGCGGGGGCATCAGTTGCATCTCTACAGGACAGGATTCCCTTGCAACTTTTATGAATGGGAATCGTTTGCATTGCTATCTGTTTTCTATAATTTACAGAGTTCTAAAGTAGTCAGAAAGTGAAACGCACAGAGCTCTGGAGAAACAGGTAACCCATATGGTCCCTAAGACAATGCCAGCCTCCCACTGAAAGGATACTTAGTCATCTTTTTTTCTGATTTCAATCATTCACAGTTTTTCTCATAGCAAGATAATGGGCAAATAAGTGGGGTTCTCATATATGGGACTAAAACTGAGAAAGATAATCTTGGGTAAGTAGAAAAGGAGATTCCTATCATCATCTTTCTCATTCTGTATCCTGAGTCTGGCTTTGAAGGAGTCTTCATGGCCAGGCATGCATTTCTGGGGATGGAAGGGGAAGCTTTTGTTATGAGGAAGCAGGTTGGGAGCCAGGAGAGATGCCTCTTTGTTTGACAAGCTAAAGAACGAGTGTATCTCATCCTATAAAGCAGATTATTTATTTTCATGCCATTTTCTTTACTTGTTTTTTCTGTTTGTTAACACTTTTTTTTTTTTTTTTTAGCAAAGTCTTTTTTTAATATGTGTCTTTTTGTTAGCCCTTATTTTTAGTACAGTCTTTTTAAAATGTCTCTTAGGCTGACCACAGATAGGTACCATGGGGCATTAAGAAAGAACCCTGTGTTTACTTTCAGTTCTAGAATTAGAGGGGAAGTAGTGCTACCAGAAGCCATTGCAGTGGTGGTGATAATTAATAAGAGGTTCCCTGGGGACCACATGGCACAATAGTTTTTCTTACCAGGAAGTTCCTACATGGCAACCTTGGAGAATCTGGAGCCTCTTTGTTTGTTAGTAAAGTGCTTCTTTCTTACCTTATTATTATTTTCTTTATTGTTAGTTTGCTTAAATTTGTAGAACCAGATAGGGTTTAATTAACAAATAGAGAAATACTATTTTCATCAATTTGAATTAATCTATTCCTAATTCTATATCATTGCAGTTTTACATCTATCTTAATCCAATTAAGTATAGATTTATGAACATTTGCTGAATCAGTGGCCTTAATATTTGGTAGTTATTATAAGTCCTGAGTAAATAAGAAGCTGGATTGAAGAGTGCTGAATAAGGTTTCAGAAACATAATTTATAGATACCTTGCACTAGAAACCTAAGTCTTATTTATCTGATTCTTTTCTCTCCAGCAGTGGATGTTTAACTTGTGGAAAGGCCCAGCACGTGAAAAAAAATAAGCATAGATGAGACGGTTAATTTAACATAATGATCTTTGTGTCCTCTGGTATAAAAACTGAAAACTGCAAGATTAGGCAAATAATGGTTTTCAGTGTGCCTTTTCTACGAGGCACTGTTTTTAGTGGATACATTCAACAAGTTTAGGTTCTGGTTGTAGCTCTGCTACTCTAGTGTGAACATGAGGACAGAGTTAATCTCTGAAATTTTAATCGATAAGATTAATTTGTTGAGCTAATATTCATTGAGTTATGTTCTAAGAAGACATGGTCCATGCCCTGAAAGAGCTGAAGACAACTCTTTGTCTTCAGTCAGTAAAATAAGTACAATCAAGTATTATGGGTACAATGAAGTATTATGAGTACACCTCATAGAGGAGGTGATGCCTAAACTGATTTTTTTAAAGAAGAGACATCTCTGGCAGAGCAAGGCAAAGGGGACAGAGGAGCGGACATAAAGAGAGGGCGAAGAGGAGTTATTAAAGGGAAGGGATCAGTAAAGGAACAAGAGCATCAAGAGGCATAAGCAGCATGCTTGGATTTGAGGTGTGATCCTGGTGCAATGAGAAATGAAGTGGGAACAACCAGATTTTGAAGAGTGTGGTTTTAAAATGTAAACATTTGACTAAAAAGTCTATAACGCTCTCTGTAACTTGGATTGTGATCTCAGAATATTGCTAGTGAATGATAAGGAGCTAATATTACTCTGATTAGTTTGAATGGTTCTTGTATTCAAAGTTAGTGATAGCCAAGAAATTACATTAGTCAAAACGAGGGTTCTCTTGTGTAATTTTCAACCTTTGTAATAACCATGAAAGGCTGGGAAATGGAGTACAAATACTTTTGGTCAAAAGTACTCTCTTCCTACTTCATCTTTCATTTTACTGCCTACCTTGTTTCTTTTCTTCTTTTTTTTTATTGTGGAAATTTTTGAAAACATACAAAGTAACAGAATCGGATAATGAACTTCATTACTTAGCTTGAGCAACTATCAACATTCTTATTTATTCCTGTACTCTCACCCATCGTTTAGTTATTATCGCTAACATTATTTTTACTATTTTTAGGTATAATTAACATATATTGAAATTTACAAATCTTAGATATACATTTTTGACAAATAGATGTGCCTGTGAAATTCACATCATCCCAGTTATTTGATCTTTCCCCCAGTTTCCTTTTTACCCCTTTCCAATCTCCCCTATCCCCACCCTTCCCTCCAGGTGAGAAGAGTAACATTGTTCTGATTTTTTGTTTGTTTGTTTATTTACCTTAGATGAGTTTTGCCTGTCTTAGAATTTTACAAGGAACTCTTCTGTATGTCCTCACTTGTTTCTGGCCTCTTACCTGTGAGCTTCATCCATGGTACTGAGCCTGTTAGCAGTTCTTCCCTTTGTTTTGCTGAGCACATTCTGTTGTATGAATTTACTACAATTTGTTATCGATTCTTTTGTTAGTGAGTATTTTGGTTGTTTTCCTTTTTTTTTTTTTTTTCCCTCTAAGACAGTGTCTCACTCTGTCGCCCAGGCTGGAGTGCAGTGGCACAATCTCAGCTCACTGCAGCCTCTGCCAGTTTCAAGCAATTCTCCCATCTTAGCATCCCTAGTAGCTGGGATTACAGGCATGCACCACCATACCCAGCTCATTTTATGTATTTTTAGTAGAGGCGGGGTTTCACCATGCTGCCCAGGCTGGTCTCGAACTCCTGACCTCAGGTGATCCACCTGCCTCAGCCTCCCAAAATGCTGGGATTACAGGTATTAACCGCTGCGCCCAGCCTTGTTTTCGATTTTTTGCTATTGTGAATGAAGTTGCTGTGAACATTCCTGTATACATTGTTTTGCAAATATATGTTTTCATTTTTCTTGGACAAATATCTGGGAGTGGAATTACTGGGTCAAAAGATAGGTATGCGTTTAACTTGGTAAGAAATGGCCAAATTGTTTTCCAAAATGGTGGTACCATGTACATCCCTACCAGCCATCTATGCAATCATAGCTGTTCCATATCCCTGCTGACATTTGGTGTTGTCAATCTTTAATTTTAGCCATAATGTGAGTATATGGTGGTATCTCATTGTTACTTTTATTTGCATTTCCCTAATCCCTAATGATGTTGAGCACTTTTTTATGTGCGTACTTTTGCCCATCATTTTTAATTAGATTGTCTTTTATTATTGGGTTGTATTTGTTCTTTATTTATTCTGGATACAAGTTATTTGTCAGGTGTATATTTTATTAATCTTTTATTTAACTGTGTCTTGCCTGTTCATTTTCTTAACAGTGTCTTTTGATGAGCGAAAGTTTTATTTTTGATTGAGAGTAACTTACCAAATTTTTGTGATTATTACTTTTTGTATCCCTAAGAAATCTTTACTTACCTCTGTATTGAGAATATATTTTCCTATTTTTTTTCCTAAAAGTGTTATACTGTTTGCTTTTATATTTAGGTCTGTGGTCCATCTCAAATTCATTTTTATGTGCAAAGTTGGGGTCAGGATTCACTTTTTTCCCTATGGATATTCAGTTGTTCTACCACCATTTATTGAAAAGACTTTTCCTTTTGTCTTTAATTGTTTTGGTACCTTTGTTGAAAGCCATTTGTCCTAGTGTGGGGCCTATTCCTGAACTCTGTTCTCTTCCTTTGGTCTACTTGTCTTTATCCTAATCCTGCACAGTCTTGATTACAGTAGTTTCATGCTGAGTCTGTAAGTCAGCTAGAGTAAGTAGTGCAGCTTTGTTGTTTCATTTCAAGATTCTTTTGGCTAAGTCCTGGCATTTCCACATAAATTTTAAAAATTGCCTCATCCATTTCTATTAAAAAATGAGTATATAGAAATGCAATTCATTTTCATGTATTAATTTTATACCTGGAGACATTGCTACACTAAGTTTTTAATGCATAGTTCCTGAACACCCTGGACTTTCTTCCCTTCATGTTTTCCTATGGCTTTGTAGATGTGAGTGTCCTTGTCTTTTGTGTCTGCCTCCTACAGAGGTCCGGTGGGAATGCCATGGCATTGTGAAGTTGTCTTACACTGTCCCAGCTAGAATCATATAGTCCCCCTAAGAGTCTCTGTTAGTGCACCTTCCACAGTCAGTCTTGAATGAGCCATTTTTTGAAGGCAAGAGCTTTACTTTATCTTCCTCTCTATCCCCACAATATTGAGCACAGCATCTTGTTCACAGTCTGGAATGTATCTTTTCAACATTTCTCTCAGATGGTAGGGAATTATGTAGTTGTTGGGTGGAGTGAAGGTGGGGGACATTCTTATAGGAAACCTCAATCAAATGGAATATACCAATTGGAATATACTCAATCAATTGGAATCAATTGGAATACCCTGAGGTATATCCTAAAAAGGGAATATAGACTTTTTATCAAAAACTTAGCCCTATGTTTTTCCTGTTCAAAAATATGTTTACTAGTGGATGATTTACGACACTCTAAATGACTTGGGTTTTTGCTGCCAATTTTGAATTTTCGTATATCTAAATACATTTCTTCTTACTTCATTTTTGTTTTCTAGGTGGCTGACTGTTCTTGGGATGAAACAATAAAGATCTATGACCCTGCTTGTCTTACTCTTCCTGCTTGAGATACACTACTCTGGTCAGAAACAGAGGATGTTGGCTGAAGAACTGCCTAACAGCAAATAAATTAACTATGGAAAACATAGACATTATGCTTTTATATGCTATTCAGATTTCAAATCTTTCCAGTTTATCAGTTTTGAGGGAGCTGATAAAGGCTTTGGCTCACTCATTAAGCCTGATACATAAGCCATATTTCTTAAAATTCTAAGAAATAATTAATATTATGGTGTATCTTATAATATCTATTAAAATGTAGTCTCTGGGTCATAAAATGGATTAAAATATGGGATCTCAGTAGGTTATACTTGTATAGATAGTGATATATTTCATTTTTAATTTGTCATTTTTGATGTAAAATACAATCACTTTTGTGATAAATAAACTATATCTGTTGATCATTTATCATTTTATGACTTCCCCAAAAAGACTGCTCTTTCTAATACATTGTATATGTGAATACAGTATTATATGTAATATAGATATATCTGTGGTTCAGTAACAGGACACTAGAATATATTTATTCTTTTATTTAGTAGCTGTTTATTGAGCATCTACTCAGTGCTTGACACATAGACTGAGTGAGATTCTCTCAGGGACTGGTGCCATGTTTTTAAGAACATGGAATGCTATGAGCTAAGAGCTTACTTTTTTTTTTTAGCATTTATTCACATATTTTTAGATATTATACTTATGACTCTATAATTTTGTCTTTCTACTTCTCTAATATCAAAAATTTTTTTAACTGTCAATTGAACACAAAGTTTTAGGTCCTACTAAGGCTTCTAGCTATTGCCCTTGAAACCAGGCCTAAGTACTGCTATTATGCTCCTTGCCACCTCCCTAAGGTTTCTTGAAAAGCTCTAGGTGCAGATGAACTGAAAAAAAAAAAAAAAAAAAAAGTACGTTAAAGGGGAAAAAATCAAACTACTTTGCATAACACTTATATTTCCTATATAATATTAAGATATACTATAAGTGGTAAAGATTATAATTCTTAAGTTCTTTTTAAAGAACAAAATGTGCTCATAATAACCAGAGCAAAAATAAATTAAAATATATATATTGCCTTTATAAATTTGCTTGTTTACTTCTTGCAGAAAAAATTTAAGACAGCTTAAGATATAAAAGCAAAACAGCATAAATTAAGAAGTGGAACCAAAGAGAGAAAGTGGAGCCAGGAGTGGGGCTTCAGTATACATACCTCAAAGTCCTGGAAAGTTACTACTGACTGGGCCAAAGATTTACCGCTAAGGTTTCTAGCCTCATAAATGGGAAATCTGATCAGCTACACAGTTCAGTGCCTATAGCCTAGAGGGCAGACTCTGTCCTTGTGCCAGGCTTGGCCCTAGCACCCTGCCTGGCTGAGGCAACAGAAGGGGCTCAGCAACTGTTAGTTAAATGAATGAATGGTCTCAGGGAAAATACAGCTCTTTTTGGTTCTTTTTTTCTTTTTTCTTTTTTTTATTTTTTCTGTTCTTTGAGAATGGAGCCTCACTATGTTGCCCAAATCTGGTCTTGAACTCCTAGGCTCAAGCCATCCTTCCACTTCAGACTCCCAAGTACCTGGGACTACAGGCACGTGACACGGTGCTCAGCTTTTTTTTGGTTCTTAGATCAGCAATACAGATTGCTTTTGAGAGGTTCGATAAAGAGGACACCGCTTAACCTCCTAAGTATACTGCAGTGAACATGGTGCTTAGCCACATCCTTAGAGTTGTCACACTGATGAGTTTGACAGCGTTTTTTCTTGCTGCTTGCCTCTATATGAACTAACGGCATTATACTAAGGTGTGGTCAGTAAAAGTGGGTTTACAATGGGTGTTCTCTGTATCAGCAGAATTTGAGATAGACCCTTAAAAGTATCCAACCCAAAGTAGTCAGACATGGTGGCATGCGCCTACTGTAGTCCCAGATACTCGGGAGGCTAAGGCAGGAGGATCACTTGATCCTGGGAGGTTGAGGCTGCAGTGACCCAGGCTAAGGCATTCTGGCCTAGGTGACAGAGCAAGACCTTGTCTCAAAAATATCTAACCCAGATAATATTTACAATGAAATTATTTCCTTTCCTTCTAGAATGCAAGAGGTTTTATTAATAAAATGTTCTATCATGTATCTTTTGAAACAAAAACTTATAATTTAAAAACTAACCTCTCCCTTGATTTATTTTTTCCCTGTACTCCAGGAATGTTAGAGATGTTTAGAACACTAGCTTCATAATATATAACTCAGGTTCTTGGGAGTCTATCATTGTGAGAGTGGGTGAATGCTTATCCAGCTGGTTCCCTGGAACTAGAATTGGAAAACTCTAAGGATTCTCTCCTGAAAGACAATGTGCAAGATTTTTGAATCCTTGGTAGATCACAAGTTAAGCAGCTTTTGGACTTTAGAGGATGACCAGTCATTCTTTCTGGGTTGGGAAATCAGCATTTGTCTCCTGGCTGCTGAGCTTTTAGCTTTCATCTTGCGGGCCTCCCCACAAGCTCCTCCTGTACCTGTAGTGACAGAACAGCACTAAAGAGTGGATAAAGGAAAAGGGAACTCAGTTACTGATTTGTGGTCAGGGCACCATGTGAGATGCTTTATATATGTTATCACTTTTAATCTCTATAACATCCCTGCAAGGTAGCCCTCCTTGTTTTCAGGACAAGGAAGCAAGTGTTCTCAGAAGTCATAATAGCCAAAAAATAATGAAATGAATTTGAAATCTGGAATGATTGAATCTAAACCCATGGTCCTGCCACATAGCCTCCTTTTCTTAAGAATAACAGAAATTGGCACACTGAGAAATAGTTGTAAGATGTAGAACTCTCTGGTGAGTAGATCCTGATTATTCCTTAAAGAATTGACAGAATTGAGTTTCCAAGTCTCAAGAGCTAAGCTGAGCCTTAGTCTGGAGTGACCCTACCAAGGTCCATCACGCCCAGGGAGATCCAGGCTGAGTCAGCTATCCTTTCTGCCTTTGGCACTTCTTAACTGTGTATCTTAGCAATAATTTGGCTCTTCCAAAAATGAACTCGAATTTCTTACTTAAAAGGCTTCTCCTTGTATTTGCTGATCCACTTAAATGCTTTTTAGTTTCATGTTAATACTGAATACTCCCAAATCTGTACACCTACCTTCCCCACCTGGGTTTCCCACAAGCCTTTGCACTCATTTTGTTCCAGCCAAACTCACTTGCCTGCTAACCCAGCTTTTCCTCCTGCACATGCTTTTTCATTTGTTGACAAAAGTCAAGGTGTTATAAAAGATCCATTTGGGTCAAGCTAAAGACCTAAACACCATCCTTGGTCCTTCCCTTATTCCCACTTCTCCATATATATCGAATGAGATCCTTTTTACCCCCTAAACACTGCTCCCTTCTATCTCTTCCCCTCAATCCAACCACCATTGCTCCAGTTCAAGCCATCATTAGCTTTTCTCTGGACAATTGCAGCAGCTTCCTAAATGGTGTGTCTGTTTCCAGTTCTGTGTCCTCAGAGCCCTCCTCCTCAACACAGCTGCCGGAGATGGATCTCAAATGCAATCTGATTACATCAATTTCAGTATAAAACCTTTCTCTGCTTATAGGATTACCTATAGGAAAAAATTCAAGCTTACTAACCAAGCAGCCAGGGTCCTCCAGGGATAGCCCTTGCCTCTGTCTACAGCACTGCTTCTCTTCACACTCAACCAGTGTGCTCACAAATTCCTCATGTAAGTGATGCAGGTTTTCGGCTGGTCCATGTGCCTGGACTACCCTGCTCTTGGCTCGGTAAATTCTTACCCATCATGTAAAAGTCACATTAGGCTGGGCACGGTGGCTCATGCCTGTAATCCTAGCAGTTTGGGAGGCCAAGGTAGGTGGATCACCTGAGACCAGGAGTTTGAGACCAGCCTGGCCAACATGGCGAAACCCCGTCTCTACTAAAACTACAAAATATTAGCCAGGCATGGTAGTGAGTGCCTGTAATCTCAGCTACTTGGGAGGCTGAGGCAGGAGAATTGCTTTAACCCAGGTGGCGGAGGCTGCAGTGAGCCAAGGTTGCACCATTGCATTCCAACCTGGGTAACAAGAGCGAAACTCCATCTAAAAAAATAATAATAATTAAAAATAAATAAAAGTCGCATTAAATAAAGAGTAAGATTGACAACATACAAAAATTAAAATTGCAAAACACATCACCAGCAAAGCTAAAAGAGGACCTAATGAAAGGATATACTGGCAACATACACAGAATGAATGGTTAATAGCCAAACTTCACAAAGAGCTCTTAAAAATCACTAAGAAGTCTGGGCATGGTGGCTCACACCTGTGATCCCAGCACCTTGGGAGGCTGAGGCAGGTGGATCGCCTGAAATTAGGAGTCCGAGACCAGCCTGGCCAACATGGTGAAACGCTATCTCTATTAAAAATATAAAAAATTAGCTGAGTGTGGTGGCACATTCCTGTAGTCCCAGCTACTCAGGAGGCCTAGACAGGAGAATCACTTGAACCCTGGAGGCGGAGGTTGCAGTGAGCGGAGATCAAAACATTGCACTCCAGCCTGGGCAACAAGAGCGAAACTGTCTCAAAAAAAAAAAAAAAAAAAGTAAGAAGATACCAAACAAAAGTTGGACAAGGATATCAATAAATAGTTCACAGATGCAACCTCCACCTCCCAGTTTCAGTGATTCTGCTGCCTCAGCCTCCAGAGCAGTTGAGATTACAGGCATGCGCCACCATACCTGGCTAATTTTTGTATTTTTAGTAGAGACAGCGTTTCACCATGTTGACCAGGCTGGTCTTGAACTCCTGACCTCAAGTGATCCACCTGCCTCAGCCTCCTAAAGTGCTGGGATTACAGGTGTGAGCCACCGTACCCGGCCAAAATTTTAAATTACCCTTTGACCCAGCAATTTCACCTCTAGGATTCCCTCTCTCCCCCTTTCCCAAAATACCTGTAGAAGTATGGCTATGTCCAAGGGTATTCATTACATCATTTGCTAAAACCCAAATGCCTGCCTACAGAAAGGGTATACTGTAGAACAGTTATTGAAAATAATAAGTCATTTGAAAAAATATGCTATTTCTATGTAAAAAATCACTCCAAAACTTAGTAGTTTTAAACAACACACATTTATCATCTCACAGTTTCTATAGGTCGGGAATCCAGAAACAACTGAGTTGTTTGAGCTCAGGTTTTCTTATGACACCACAGTTATTTCCATGGTTATCAGACCTCAGTTACTCAACCACATTGGGACTCTCCATAGGCAGAATGTCCCTACAATGTGGCATTCGGCTTCCCCAGACTTAATGATACAAGAAAAAGGACATACAAGATGGAAGCATCAGTGTTTTATAAACTAAAGTCAGGAGTGACCTCCATCACTTCTGCCAGGTTCTGTTAGCTACACAGACCAACCCTGGTACAGCGTGGGAGGAGTTAACATAGGGTGTGAATGTGGGGAAGCAGGTATCACTGGGGACTATCTAGAAGGCTAATTCCCATAATACGCGCTTTCTAAAGTAGGAAATTATAGACAAATATATATGATATCCTGGTTTTGTTATTTTTTTAAAGGGGGAGTTTGTGTGTGTATAAACATACATACAAAAAGGCTGAAAGGTTCCACACTGAACACAGCAAGCTCTATGTTGTAGGGTTGGGGATGGTGAACACTGAAGAGAGCGTGTTTACTTCTTTATAAATTTGTTTTTCTCTTATGTACCACAATGAGCATGTGTTACTTTTACAATTAAAAATAATGAAATAAGCTTTCAAAGAGACTGTATTTCCTTCTCCAGGAAGCCTTCTCTGCTACTGCTATCAAGCTGATGTACTTGCCCTCCTGGCGCTCCCGTTTTCTGCCACACAATCCCACTGTTGCTAAGGACGAAGGCAGTGTGTTCATCTTTGAGTCCTCTGTGGCTAACAGAGTACCTAGGCACAAAATACTTGTAGTATATGTTTGTTGAATGAATGGATAAACTAAAGGATTTATTTAATGCCATTAATATTTATTGAGTAGCTCCAAAGATGATGTGCTTGAGTCTAGACCCTTGGTACCCTGATACCAATAGGTCAAATAGCTATTTGACCTTTAGATCTACATTTTTGTTCATCTAGATCATTCAACCTTGCTAAACATGGTATTCTTAGTTTTTCACAATTTTTAAAAGGAGCTCATCTAGTATCTGGTTTTGTGGGAGATGGGGGTTAAGGGGTTTTTTTTCTTTCCAAAAGAATTATATGCAACAAAGTGGAGAAAATGTGCGATTTTATGCCACTGTAGGTTTCAAATATTAAGCTAAATTGTCTTGCCTAAATGAGAAGAGTAAGATAGCTGAATCAGCCCCAAATCTTTTACCTAATGTTAGTATCACAAATGGATGCAATTATAATTGCGGGCAGAAATGAATCATTCCAAAAGTAGGTCTGTGCAGCCAATTCTTTATATTAATAATATGCACTTGGGATGGCTTAAAGCAGCCACACTTTCATTGGAATAGTCTCTAGAAGCAGAAATCTGTTATTTGCCGATGTCTATAAGTTAATTTTCAGAGTTTTTAATCAATATATTTTTGAATATACAGTTATACCACACACATACACATAATGTGAACTGGTGCTTCAGACTTCATTATTTCCTAAATAACATTAACTCTAGAAAAAGAGTCACTTAAACAGCCAATAGTATGTAGCCACAAGTTTTAGCAACAAAAACCAAGAGCTCCCCAGAGAACCGGAAGCACGTGTTTCAGTATAATGCTTTCCAGCTATTCCTGGAAAGTTGGCACCCTGGGCCATTCACAAACATTTTTTTGAGTGCCCACCTGTGGGGGGCAGGGAGGTGGCCCTCCTAGGCGCCGGGCACCTGAGCTGATGGACTGGTTGACACCGAGCTCTCTAGAGCTCACCAAAGTGAGCATCCAAAGCCCAAAATGCTGGCCCAAATGAAGGGCTGCCGTGATGCTGCTGATCCCTGCTGTAATTTTTTTTTTCTTCCGCTGTTGCAGTAAATCACGACTTCAACACCTTGGCTGAAGTGTGCTGCATTCAGCACAGAGATGGAAGTAAGAGGCAGAAAACAGAAGAACCGCGAGAGAAATGGATCCTGTCTATTAAGGCAACGTGATGCAGCGTTAAAAGGTTAGGAGGTTGCGATCCCCGGGGCTAAGAGAAATAAACTGCTGGCGGTGAACGAAAGGGGTGCTGGAGCGCAGCGATCTCGAACCTTTCCCTTACAGCCAAATCCTGGCCAATGCCACAAATTTCAAATCGCCTTAAAACTAAACTGCCTGGCGCTTAACGGTTCCATCGGCTGGGAGAAACCCTTGGCTGCTGCTTATTTAACTACAGGTCCGCGCGAGTTACTTTCCAGGGAACTGAATTCAGAAGAAAGAGTCACCGAAGCCCTACTCCCATCCCAAAATTAGAATTAGAATTCCCTTTTTCTTAGTCATAGTCCTGCGGTGCAAAGGTGTGAACCCTGGCCCAGGGAGGTGGTGACTCCCCCGCCCTCTGCCTCCCGGTTATCCTGCTTCCGAAAGCAACCCACGACGGTCCCGCAGGGTGAGGGTTCCCTGGAATCAGTTCCCTGGGATCCGGAGAATGCTACGCGGAGTCTCCCTACAGGGTGAGGGGCCCCGGGTTCCCGCCCCCTCCCCTTCTACTCCCGCATTCTGCGAGCGCAGCCAGCCTTCTCCCACGCTTCGGGAAGCGTCGCCCCCGAGCTTCTCGGTTCCTGGTGGTGGCTACTTGCGGTTGTGACTTCGTTTGTGCGCGCTTGCTTATTTACATCTTTGCCTCAATTCTAATGTGTGTCCCCGCCACCAGGCTCCGCTGCTGTACGAGACCACTGAACCCCCTGAAAGCTTCCCCGGAGCCGCGCGCATAATCCCGGGACCCTCTCTGGAAGGCGCGCCGAGAGCGGTGCGCGTGGCCTGGCACCGGAAGGAGCCAGCTTCCGGGCTCCGAGGCACCCCCGGACAGCGCCCCGGGCCGCGGGTTCCTCCGCTGATACCAGGGCGTCGGCGCCGGGATCGGGAGCTTCGGGAGCCCGCCGGTACCGACGGTTTTCACTTCCCTGGCGGGCAGCTGGACGAGGTCCCGCCGCTGCACCGGGAGGGACCGTGGGTAGAAAAAGCCGCTGCAGCGCCGGGGCGATGGGGCTGGGGGCACCGTCACTTGTTGCGACCAATAAACGGCGCTCGATCCTGATGCGCTGTTTCAAAAATCTTTAGCTGTGTCCCGATCCCTCCAACCCAAGCCCCTCGGCTGGGAGGAAGGGGCAAGCGAGAGCCGCTGGCGCTGTGGGAGGAGAGGGGCGCCGCGCCCCAAGAGCCCCCGTCCCGCTCTGCGGCAGCCGCCCCTGGGCGCCCAGCCGCCCGCTTCCCTCAGCAGAGCGTCTTCCCTGACGGTGAAACCGCGCGGGACACAACCCACCGCGGCTCATCACCCACTTACAAATAGCTGTCGCTAGGATTCCCGCCACTCCTCTCAGACCGGCCCCCCCGCCACCTCTGCCACTTTTCGGAGTCCCCCGCCCTCGTCACTGCCTCCCCGGAGCTGCGGGGCAGTCGGACGCAGAGCTGCCGAACCGCGAGAACGCCTGGCCAGAGCTGCCCTCTGCAGCCGAGCCGGCGCCCCCTGCCCTTCACCGCCGCGCTGGGCGGGCGCCCCCGCCGCCCTCACTCCGCTCCTCCCGGCTCCTCGCGCGCAGGTCGCGGAGCTCCGCCACCGCTGGGTGCAGCGAGGCCGGCGCGATGCGGCAGCTGTGCCGGGGACGAGTGCTGGGCATCTCGGTGGCCATCGCGCACGGGGTCTTCTCGGGCTCCCTCAACATCTTGCTCAAGTTCCTCATCAGCCGCTACCAGTTCTCCTTCCTGACCCTGGTGCAGTGCCTGACCAGCTCCACGGCGGCGCTGAGCCTGGAGCTGCTGCGGCGCCTCGGGCTCATAGCCGTGCCCCCTTTCGGTCTGAGCCTGGCGCGCTCCTTCGCGGGGGTCGCGGTGCTCTCCACGTTGCAGTCCAGCCTCACGCTCTGGTCCCTGCGCGGCCTCAGCCTGCCCATGTACGTGGTCTTCAAGCGCTGCCTGCCCCTGGTCACCATGCTCATCGGCGTCCTGGTGCTCAAGAACGGCGCGCCCTCGCCAGGGGTGCTGGCGGCCGTGCTCATCACCACCTGCGGCGCCGCCCTGGCAGGTGAGCGGGCCCTGCGGCGACCCCCAGCCGACCCCACCCACCCCTCTCCGTCGGGCAGAGACCGCGGGGATCACTGAGTGCAACGACCTCACTTCCAGATGGGGAGACTGAGGCAGAGAGGGACGGAGAGCTTTGAAAGTGGTCGCTCAGCTCGCAAAAGGGACTTCCGAGACCCAGCGAGCTCCCCAGCTCTCCGGTTTCCTCCCGCAAGTGCCCTTGCCCCCTAATGTCCTGGCTTCCGACCCTCGACCCTGCTTCACCTGGCATCGCTCTTCCTGCTGCCCCCTCCCTTGGTCTTCCCCTGTCACCCCATTCTCTGGGAGAGGTGGGAGGGCCGCCTGAGCCTGGGAGCTGGAGTTCTCCAAGCCAGGACCAAGCCGGAAGGAGGGGGCCGTGAACTTCCTTGGGTCACCAGGGGCTGGAATGGAGGTGGGGGATGGGGGCGAAGCTTAGGCTCCCGGGGCTACTGCGGGGTGTCTCGTGCCGCGCGGGGGACTGCGGGCGTGAGGCAGACGACCCAGGTGCTGAGCGAGACGAGAACCGGGGCAGGGGGAAGCTTCACTGGGGGCCAGGACAGGCGTTCTCC
The DNA here is from genome assembly GCF_003255815.1 of Theropithecus gelada. Classification (NCBI taxonomy): domain Eukaryota; kingdom Metazoa; phylum Chordata; class Mammalia; order Primates; family Cercopithecidae; genus Theropithecus; species Theropithecus gelada. Next base: position 161,665,282 of record NC_037671.1, read on the forward strand.
CCTGCTCCTGGCCCCTCTGGGTTACAGGCCACTGGCTGGGGCTCCCTCTCCCATTGGTGCCCCACGGGGCAGGGGCTGCGGAGTGCAGGTACCACGCGCCGGAGTGACCTCGGTGCCAGCTCGGGGAAGCCACAGCACCTGCCCCGAGGGCATCTGCGCTCTCCGGGGCCTTTGTCATGGACAGGGGAAGATGAGGTGACCCGGGGATATGGCGGGAAGGCGCTCTGAGCACTGACTGAGTTTGGCTGTCGCATTTGACACGGGTGGCCGAGGGACGGCGGGCGTCTGTCACTCAGGAATCGGTGGGCAGAGCTGGGGCGCGAACCCAGTCTCCTTTCCTATCCGACGCGTTTTCCCGGTGGGTCCACGCCCACGCCAACCTGCTGTCTTCTCTCTTTTACCTTCCTGCCCGGGCTCGGCCGTCCTCCTTGTGCGCCGCAGGAGCCGGCGACCTGACGGGCGACCCCATCGGGTACGTTACGGGAGTGCTGGCGGTGCTGGTGCACGCCGCCTACCTGGTGCTCATCCAGAAGGCCAGCGCTGACACAGAGCACGGGCCGCTCACCGCGCAGTACGTCATCGCCGTCTCCGCCACTCCGCTGCTGGTCATCTGCTCCTTCGCCAGCACCGACTCCATCCACGCCTGGACCTTCCCTGGCTGGAAGGACCCAGCTATGGTCTGCATCTTCGTGGCCTGCATCCTGATCGGCTGCGCCATGAACTTCACCACGCTGCACTGCACCTACATCAACTCGGCCGTGACCACCAGCTTCGTGGGCGTGGTAAAGAGCATCGCCACCATCACGGTGGGCATGGTGGCCTTCAGCGACGTGGAACCCACCTCTCTGTTCATTGCCGGCGTGGTGGTGAACACCCTGGGCTCCATCATTTACTGTGTGGCCAAGTTCATGGAGACCAGAAAGCAAAGCAAGTACGAGGACCTGGAGGCCCAACCCAGGGGAGAGGAGGCGCAGCTAAGTGGAGACCAGCTACCATTCGTGATGGAGGAGCTGCCTGGGGAGGGAGGAAATGGCCCGTCAGAAGGTGGGGAGGCAGCAGATGGCCCCAATCAGCAGAGCAAGCAAGAGGTCAGGGGCAGCCCCCGAGGAGTCCCGCTGGTGGCTGGGAGCTCTGAAGAAGGGAGCAGGAGGTCGTTAAAAGATGCTTACCTCGAGGTGTGGAGGTTGGTTAGGGGAACCAGGTATATGAAGAAGGATTATTTGATAGAAAATGAGGAGTTACCCAGTCCTTGAGAAGGAGATGCATGTATGTACCTATATGCATACACTTATTTTATATGTTAGAAATGACACGTTTTAATGAGAGGCCTCCCCATTTTATTCTTTGAGGAGTGGGAAAGGGAAGAAAAGAAAGAAACTGAAAGGTACTGACACAGAGCGACAAAATTAGCACCTGTGTGAATTATTTAGTGTGACTTCACCTGAGGCATCACAGAGACAAAAGAATGTGAAGGTACTTAACAAAGTAAGGCAATGGTTTCTGCTTCAGACTCCTGGCACATTTCATTTTTGTCATTATAACCATAACTAAATATCTGCATGTACCAAGAGTCCCCAAGCCACCCCCTCCAAAGATGGAGTGTAGAAATGATGAGAGCACTTAATAAGTTCAAAGATGACATTCAGGGATGCATTTTTGATGATAGAACTACAGTTTTTATCGCCAGCTGGGCAAAGAGTATATTGCTGAAATGATATATAAATATACTGAATTGATGTTTACTGATTATAGTCATCTGAAATACCATATTTACTCTGATTCTACTCACTTGTTTTTTAAAAATAGGTGTCCTATTATTGTATTATATATTGATAGAAACTGTTAAAGCTATTTTGAAAATATGAGTTCTTAGCTTTAATCATGAAGTCTAAAGTTTGCTTTTAGTAATTATTTTAAAAGTTGTTCCGTTCATTGCTTTATAATATTTATTATTGAATGCCAAACCTGTTCTTTTTTTTTTTTTTTTTTTAACTGTGTCCAATATTCTTTCAAGCAAATGCAATGGCTGGAATATAATTCAGAATTAACTGAAACCCAGCCAGAAGAGGGACCACCTGTAAAGCAAGTCCTTTCAAGTTGTGCTGCACATCCCAAACCATGTTACAAAAAGAGCAACTGCTATATTCACATTATGATATTTTTCTATCTTAAATTTATCAAAATAAAGTATGAGTCTAATATTAAAAGATACATTGTTAGAAATTTATTTTAGACACCTGTTCTATTGTTGCTGTACAGTTGTTTGTGTTTGCCTCCAATGTGTGGTCATAGTATCTGGTGTGTAGGGGCCGCACCACTGGAAACTTCCTAAATTAACAAAGCTGTTTGGTTTGAAATAACAACAAAAACAGAAACACATCTTCCAGTGAAGGAAGCTGTTAATGGCCTGGTGCAGCAGCTCATGCCTCTAATCCCAGCACTTTGGGAGGCCAAGGCAAGCAAATGGCTTCAGCTCAGGAGTTCAAGCCAAGCCTGGGCAACATGGCAAAACCCCATCTCTGCAAAAAATATCAAAAATTAGCAAAGCGTTGTGGTGTGCACCTGTAGTCCCAGCTACTCAGGAGGCTGTGATAGGAGGATCACCTCAGCCGGGGAAGTTGAGGCTGCAGTGAGTTCTGATTATGTCACTACACTATAGCCTGGGCAACAGAGTGAGGCCCTGTCTCAAAAACAAACAAACAAACAGGATGTGGTGGTGTGTGCCTGTAGTCCCAGCTACTCAGGAGGCTGAGGCAGGAGAATCGCTTGAACCTGGGAGGTGGAAGTTGCGGTGAGCTGAGATCGTGCCATTGCTCTACAGCCTGGTAACAGGGCGAGACTCCGCCTCAAAAACAAACAGACAAACAAACAGAAAATGATAAAACACTCCATCGCACTGAGGTACGAAAGCCGTCCACACCAGACTTCAGTTAACATGGAGTCTGAGAAGTAATAAATGGTCATGTCCACCAAGCAGGAAGCCTTCTGTGAGCTCCAGGCAGGAGACATACTTTGAGAGTGAGGGGGGTACTCAGATCTGCCAGCATGTTGCTGAGATTCTCAGATAGTAGCATCTTATATTTTTCTTTCTTTTCTAAAAATCAAAGCAAAGCAAAAAACAGAAGCAAAAATGAGGTTTCAGCTCCATCAGTTTGGCTCCACAAGCAGCTGAGCAAGTGTAATTGTGGTTTGTGATTGGCCCTGGTTTGCTGGTTTCCACAGGCAATTGACTGTTTCCAGAGGTGCCTCCACAAGCCATTTAAGATGTAGGAAACCTCACATACTGCAGTTAGAAATGGTTTGCCAGGGTTATGATGACTTCTTCAAAAATAAGCATTAATTTTAATGCTAACATGCCAAAGGGCAACATCGCGTTGCAACTCTATAAAGCTGAGAATTAATGAAAAGCAGCAAAGTTGGATGAAGCATATATTTCTTGTGGCTATCACTGCCACGTAAGTGGATAGAATGATTGTTTTTCCCTGAAAAAAAAAAGAAATCTCCTTTGGTTAAAAATGTGAGTTTGTATTTATAGCAAAAGGATTAACTCTTTACTGCCAATGAACTTATAGAGACACTGTATTTGACTTCTTGTTTCTAGAGAAACAGAACCCATAAGAGAGTGAGATTTTAAGTAAGTGGTAATTGTGGGGCAGTCTGAAGTCTGTAGGCCATGCTGGCAGGTGAGAGACTCAGGCAGGGTTTCTATGTTGCAATCTTGAGGCAGAATTGATGTTGCTACTTCTGGAAACCTCGCTCTTTGGTCTGTAGGCCTTCAACTAATTGGAAGACACATCTTAGAAATGTCTTTGCAGCAACATCTAGACTGCTATTTGACCAAACAGCTGGGTACCACAGCCTAGCCAAGGTGACGTATAAAAGTAATCCTTCCTCCACTGTCGGTAGCACTGGAGGCAATCCGAGACTCTGGTCTACCCTGACCTTTAGGCTCTAGTAAGACCTTGCATCAAGCAGGCAGGGGGCTTCTGAGGAACTCCAGAATATCTGTATGGGTGGGACTCCACTGGAAGTCACTCACCATTGTTGCTAGACTGACCCAGTCTTTTTCAGTCTACCCCATTCTGACAACTTGGATTTTCCCTTGTTTCTGAGATTACACCCCCACCTAATACCCAACTGAGCCCTCGCTTCGACAACCCGTACCTATATCAATTCTTCATGGTTGAGGCCCAGCCCCATGCTCACCTGTCACTGCCCAACTAGAATCTGTCTCTAAAACACAACGTGATGTCAGACAGACCTTCTCAATACCAGGCCTGTTGCTGACCCCCTCCCCCTATATGCTGTCTAGTCTTATTTTATTTTATTGAGACAAGGTCTTGCTTTGTCACCCAGGTTGGAGTGCAGTGGTGCAATCATAGTTCACTGCAGCCTCAAACTCCTGGGCTCAAGTGATCCTCCCACCTCAGCCTCCCAAGTAGCTGGGACTATAGCTGCATGCCATCATGCCTGGCCAATTAAAAAAAATTTTTTTTGTAGAGATGAAGGTCTCACTGTGTTGCCCAGGCTGATCTCGAACTCCTGGTCTCAAGCAATCCTCTCACCTCAGCCTCCTAAAGCATTAGAATTACAGGCATGAACCACTCTGCCTGGGCCTAGCTTTCTATTATTGAGGAATAGATCAATCAGAAACCCTGGGGAAAGGCTGGGCACAGTGGCTGACACTTGTAATCCCAGCACTTTGGGAGGCTGAGGTGGGCAAATCACTTAAGCCCAGGAGTTCAAGACCAGCCTGAGCAATATGGCGAAACCCTGCCTCTACAAAAAAATTCGCCAGGCGTGGTGGTGTGTGCTCATCGTACCATCTACCTGGGAGGCTGAGGTGCGGGGATCACCTGAGCCCAGGAAGGTTGAGGCTGCAGTGAGCCGTGATCGTGCCACTGCACTATAGCCTGGGTGACGTAGAAAGACCTTATCTCAAAAATAAATAAATAGGCCAGGCGTGGTGGCTCACGCCTATAATCTCAGCACTTTGGGAGGATGAGATGGGCAGATCACGAGGTCAGGAGATCGAGACCATCCTGGCTAACACGGTGAAACCCCGTCTACTAAAAATACAAAAAATTAGCCGGGCATTGTGGCGGGCGCCTGTAGTCCCAGCTACTCCGGAGGCTGAGGCAGGAGAATGGCTTGAACCCAGGAGGCAGAGCTTGCAGTGAGCCGAGATCGTGCCACTGCACTCCAGCCTGGGCGACACAGCGAGACTCCAGCTCAAAAAATAAATAGATAAATAAATAAATAAATAATAAAGAAACAATGGGGCAATGACTGCCAGAACTGTGTAGGTGAGAGGGTGCATGCATGTTACCGGGGTTGCTGAGCAGGACTGAGCACTGACCTGAATGAACTCTTGTAAGACCAGCAGTCCTACAAAAGCAATCACTCATTGTCAGAGGACACCGTGATCTAAGCGACTAATAGCAATACTTCACGAAGACAAAAGTGGGTGAAACTCTTAAGTCTTTAACTGACTGAAGACACTTTTGCATTTCAGTTTGGAAACTTTCTATTAACCTATGTTCAGGCTCACTGAGTCTCTCTTTGGCTGTGTTCAGTCTTTGGATGAGCCCATCAAAGGTATTCTTCATTTTTGTCACAGTGTCATTGTTAACTTCTAGCATTTCCTTTTGAGTTGTAGTTTTTCTTCTCTCTGTTTACATTACTCATCTGCTCTTGGATGTGTCCGCTTTTCCCATGAGAGCCCTTACCATATTCATCACAGTTATTTTAAATTCCCCATGTGATAATTCCAGAACCTGTGTTATATCTGACACTTGCTTTGTCTCTTCAGATGTGTTTTTTCCTCACCTATTTAGCATGCCTTATAATTTTTTTTATTGGAAGTTACATGCTGTATTAGAAAATATAAACTGAGGCAAACAGGCCTCTAGTGTGAAGTTTCATGCTACTCTGGCTAGAAGTCAGCTTCTATTGAATGTTTGCTGTGACTGTAGGTGCCAGAGGCTGCAAACTTCCTCTAGTGTCCTTGTTTTTGTCTCCCTGTTGTCTTTGGGCTTCCCTGAGACGTCTTCCTTCCTTAGAGCCAGGCACATTGCCACTCTTTCAGCTGGAATCCACTGCGGGTGTGGTGGTAAGGTGTGGGGGAGGGGAAGTGGTCTGCAATCTTATTAAACTTCAGCCTTTTAGTGGGCCTGTGTCCCTAGTCTCTGACCTTCACAAGTGTTTGCTGGCGTGTTTCCCCCTCTCCTTACATGAGACAGGAAGGCTAGAGGAGCCAAAAATGGGAGAGATGCCCTTTCCTCAGGTGGGATAAGGCTCTGGTGAGCCTTTGACCCTGGGAGTCACTAGCCTGAGTCTTAGTAATCTTTTTTTTTTTTTTTTTTGAGACTGAGTCTCACTTTGTTGCCCAGGCTGGAGTGCAGTTGCGTGATCTCGGCTCACTGCAACCTCTGTCTCCCGGGTTCAAGCCATTCTTCTGCCACAGGCTCCCTACTAGCTGTTACTACAGGCGCCTGCCACCACGCCCCACTAATATTTGTATTTTTAGTAGAGACGAGGTTTCACCATTTTGGCCAGGCTGGTCTCGAACTCCTGACCTGAGGTGATCCACCTACCTCAGCCTCCCAAAGTGCTAGGATTACAGGCATGAGCCACCGCGCCCAGCAGAGTCTTAGTAAAATTGACCCCGGTATTGTCATGGGGAGTGCTCTGGTAATTACAGTGATTACTCTCCCCTCCCCCATCCAGAGGGTAAGGGGCACCTTCTCAGCTCTCCACCACCTGTGGGGCTCCTGGAGGTCAGGCCCATGAAAATGTGATCCTGAGGAATTTCTCCCTCTCTTGATAGACCATATTCAGCCTCCAGAAATTTATCAAAATTGCCATTTAAGTGTTTTGACCAATGGCCCCAGTGGCCTCTGCTCCCGGTAAGGAGATCTCAGCTATAAACTTTCTGGATTTACCTCTCTTCAGGTTTAGGGGTGGCAATTTGCCCTGTGACCTCAGTTCTCTGGTCCAAGAAATGTCATTGATTTTCAGTTTTTGTTCATCTTTTTTCTTATAATAAGGATGGAAGTAGCCACTTCTAAGTTCTTTCCACATTGGAGCTGTAACCAGAAGTCCTGGGTGAAGACTTTTGAAAAGTCTGCTCAATTTCTCTAAAAACAGAAGGTGTGAAGGGAACCTAGACATTCCTAAGGAAGCTCCCAAGAGAAAACAAAAGTGCCCAAAGCTACTGGCCCTTCTTGTAACTCCCGCCCTCCCATACTGCATGTTGAGTGTTGGCCACTTCTGCATTCAGCCATGGTGACATATGCATGTGGGTAACATTCAAATCCAAGTGCATTGTAAGCAAGAGTCCATGCATATTAAGATTGGCATGCCACGACAGCTGTAATTAGTATCAATTACTCCTTCACCTTCTTGGAATGCTTCACTTCTGCACAACACAAGCCTCTTCCACTTCTGGATTTTCTTTTACCATGTTTCAACCATCTTCTCTGACACTTGTACTTTTCATGTTAATTTCCCAGTGATGACTGCTAGCCTGACTCATCTGTTGGCTTAGTCTCTAGAAACCATGTTAGATCTGTTAGATCTGCCAGGATGGACTCCATCACAGCATCTACTGAAATGGTACCCTCTCCCTGGCTATGTCCCCTCCCACTTACATACATCACAAGTACTTCTACTTTTGAAATATTTATCTCCCTGTCAGCTTTGTCCTGCTGCTAAGATAAAACAGTAGGGTTTGGAAGACAGCCTGTGAGCAGAGCAGAGTATAACAGAATACCAGGACACACAACCCATAAAATAGAATCCTAAATCCCTCCTGGGAAACCATCCCCTTCCCACTCTGAGCTCAGGTGGTTCATATGGTGTTGACTCCATCCCTGCACCCTCAGAATGAGATTCCAGCCAATCCAAAGTATGTCTTCCACTTGGCTACCAAGGTTAGGTCAGTGACAGTCATGGGACCTGGTCAGAGCCAGTGAGGTGCAAGGATGCTTTTGGCAAGACTTAATTAGGTTGCATATTTTTTTTTCTCACTGGATTTGTACCTAGGAGAATGGAGTAGGGTGAACGAGAGGTGCTGTTGCCATCTTGCCATGAGGAAAAGATGTAATAGGAAGGAAACAACACAGAAAGGTGAGCGGGGTGCAGTGCAGGTTTCTGGGGAGACTGAGTCTTAGTGATCTTAACTGGCCCTGCTATTAAGCTTTCACCTTGAGTTTGTACTTTTCCTCAGATTGTCAGTTACGTAAAACAAAGTCTTTGTTGCTGTTGTTAATTGCTTAAGCCATTTTGATTTGGGACTCCTGATACTTGCAACCCAAAGAGTCCCAAGTCACACAAACATAAATTAATGGCTTTCATCAAGCAGGGTTGGGTAGAGGACCAAAAGAGAGTTATTGTTTGTTTGGTTTTGGTTCTGATTTTCTCCAGGGATATGAGCGAAGAAACACAAGCTGGCTCCCTGTTGTCCCTTGCACCCGACTAGGGACTAGATAGGCCTCTTTGGTCTCTTGCAAATCACTGTCTAGCATGTACCACCCATAGTCCTAAATAACCCGTGAGTTTTCCTACTCTGTTTCACTTCAATTTGCAAGTCAATTGATTCCTACGTTTATGCTTCACAAATTCACTGGAGATTGCAGGATATTATAAATTGTATACTACTATAAATAAATATAATAGTAATACCAATAATACCCAGTGCTAATTATTAGTATGCCTGTTATTTGCTAGGTTCAGTTCCAAATGTTTTATATTTACAAATTCAGTTTATTCTCACAACATTCCTCTATGTTGCTATGAATATTAGCCCAATCATTCAAGGGGTAAACTGAAGTATGGAGGGGCTAACTAACTTGCCCTAGGTGTTATAGCTAGTAACTTGTAGGTCTGGGATTTGACATGAACCCTGGTAGTCTGGCTTCAGGGCCCGTGTTTCCCTACTGTGCCATTCTGCGTCTTGGTGAGAAGCATTCAGTCTGATATCGTAAAGCTGGAGGTGGTGGAAGTGGCAGTAGGGAGTTCTAGCGGTACATGCTAGACAGTGATTTGCAAGAGCCCAAAGAGGCCTACCTAGTCCCTAGTTGGTGCAAGGGACAATGGGGAGCCAGCTTGTGTTTCTTCGCTGACATCCCTGGAGAAAATCAGAACCAAAAACAAACAAACAATAACTCTCTTTTGGTCCTCTACCCCCCCCGCTTGATGAAAGCCATTAATTTATGTTTGTGTGACTTGGGACTCTTTGGGTTGCAAGTATCAGGAGTCCCAAATCAAAATGGCTTAAGCAATGAACAACAACAACAAAGTTGTTGTGCAGCTCCATGAGGACCCTGGATCTAGCATTCACTCCTTTCTGCTGTCCTCAGAAGGGAAGAGGATACAACACTATTAGAAGCAACATGTGGTGTGTGTGTGTGTGTGTGTGTGTGTGTGTGTGGTTTTCTGTTTGTGAGAGCTTAGGAACCAAGAAAGCAGTTGAAGAACCATGTAAAGCAGAGTAGAGAAAGGTCTCAATTGTTATTATAACAAAGTAGCCCCAAGCTATCCAAACTTTTGGGTCAATATCTCCTTTAATATTCAAATAATATAACGTATTCCTTCACCTTATATAACCTTGGAAAGCACAGACCTGCACTAGTATTTCAAAGGAGTCGTTGAGCACCGCTGCCCTATCTTAGCAGCATAGCTCAGTGCTGCTGGTTACTTCCTGCTCCAGGCTGCTGTGTGATGATCACTTTTTTTAAAAAAACAGCTTCACTGAGGCTGGGCATGGTGGCTCCCACCTGTAATCCTAGCACTCTGGGAGGCTGAGATGGGAGGATCATTTGAGCCCAGGAGTTTGAGACCAGCCTGGGCAACATAATGAGACCTTGTCTCTATTTTTTAAAAATTAAAAAAAGGAAAAACCAAACCGTCATTGAAATATAATTTAGATACCATAAAATTTACCTGATTTAAGTGTAAAACTAGTGATCTTTAGTATATTTACAGAGTTGTGCAACCATCACTACCGTCTAATTTTAGAACATTTCCTTCACCTCAAAAAATAAAAAACCCTATACCCATTGGAAGTCACTACCCGTTTCTTCCCAATCCTTCAGCCCGCAGCAATTACTATCTACTTTCTGTCTCCATGGATCTGCCTGTATGGACTGATCATTTTTGGTATCCTAAATTGTTTTTTCAGCCTGCTTTTCTTAACCTACTCCTGCACTCCTGTTTTTACCCAAAGCACTGCAGAACAAAGCTGGCACTGGGATGCAGTTGACAAGATTTACTGAATTCTCGATGCCATCTACTATAAGGGCATCTCAATGTAGAAAAGGAAAACGTGAAAGCTAATGTCAGAAGTCCCTGCTTGGAGTTTCTCGGTCCTCCCTCTGTGGGCCCTGCCTGCTGCTATGTGGCTGGGTCCTCTGTAAATCAGAACAGATTCTTTTTTCATAATTACTCTTACTCTAGACTCAAGGACCCCAGTTCTTCATTTTCTCAAGAATAAACCAGAAAGGCTAAACCAGTGTTCTCTAAAACTAAAGAACAGACCTCTCCAATATAATTCTTCACCACTTCCCAGAATGTGGAAAAGTCATTGTTACTAAAACATCACCCCTTTTCCATCTGACTATGCAAAACTCATATGCTGAGTGGAGACTTATCCTGGAAAATGTTACAACCAATACAAAGTTGGTTGTCTGCCCATTTGTCCTCCTACCCTCCACCCACCAATTCTTCCTTGCACTCAGAACTCCAGATTCATTCAGGTACAAGCAGCAATGGGAAGCGGAAGGGAAGGAGCATGGACAACATCCGTATCACTTGTTTAAAACTGCTTGTTGATGAAAAGTTTTGGAAATAGATAGTAGTGATGATTGTACAGCATTGTGTATGTAATTACTGCCACTGAATTGTACACTTAAAAATGGTTCAAATAACAAAATTTGTGTTACATATATTTTACCACAGTTAAAAATATTAATAATGTAATACTAAAATCTGTTGACTTGTACATTTTAAATGGATGAATTTTATGGTATGGGAATTATATCTTAATAAAGCCACTCTAAAAAAAAAAAAGATACCTGCTTGTCCTTTCCTTCCTTCCTTTCCAGTCCCACAGCCCAACGGTGGCTGTGGCACTGGCCCAGCCATGACAATGCTCCAGCGGACATCAGAGCATAGACAGAAAGAAACTGGGGCCCTGAATCATCCTTTGAGAAAGGCTTTCTACCATTCTACCCCCATCCCTGCTTTCAAACTATTAGGAGAGAAAATACACTTTTGTCTGTTGAGCTTTTATATGTAGGGTTCTTTTTAGTTCAACTGTGTGGCCCGTATTCTAACTAATCCACTGTCACCTCACCTCTCATGAGAAAGACAAACAGACAGTAATTGAGGGCTTCTACCTGCCCTATTTCTTCTTCTTCCTCCCTCATCCTGACCAGCCCTCAGCTTGTAACAAGTCATGCCCCAGATTCCACACTCCCAGTACCCTCTACGTTAGTTTGCTTTTAATTTACTGAACTGTGGAAGGCACAGTACTGTATATAAGGGTAAGCTGCTATCGTTTAATGTTTTCATTGATTTTATTAATAGTTGATAGTTTTGATGAGTACAATATCCTACATTATAACTCAAATAAGAATTAGTTCATGGAGTGGCCTGAATGCAGTGGTGTTTACAACTAATTAATGACAACCAGTTACAGATTTCTTTGCTCCTTCTCCATTCCCACTGATTTTCACTTGACTAGCCTAAAAAAAGAGAAAAAAAAGGATGAGTTTATGGTTTATGCCAACGGAGAGTCAATTGAATATAATAGATATGTTCAAAAAAGGCATCGAAGGCATGTGTATTTGTCATCTATTCCTTTTATCTCATCATAGAAAAGATTTGAGACCATGAAAGCAAAAGGATAGAAACCATCATTTTTTCAAACCCCTCCTTTAATGTAAACTAATTTGGTAGACCTTCAGAGCTTCCAAGAATGTAACAATGGATTAACCTCTGTGATACGTTCTGAAAAAATCCATAAAATAAACTTGCTGCCACAGAAAGAACAATTACTTATTAGAAAAAGCATGCCATTGGTTTTATCCCTCCATGAGATATTATTCCAAATGTGTTGGATCCATTCCTGCCTCTGAATCAACTCTCTCTTTTGGTGTGATGGAAAAAAGTTTAATTTCAATCATTTGATGCCAAAAAGCCTAGTTGGAAAAAATGTAAAAAACCATTCAACTTAATGTTTTGGGGACTTGATGCAGAGCATCAAATTTCAAGATATCTGGGCAGTAGACCAAATTTGTTGATTTTTGTTTGGCTACTCGGCTTCATGTAGACTGTGTCTGTGTGTGTCTCTCCCACTCTGTGTGTGTGTGTGTGTGTGTGCGTGTGTTTCCTTGTATCAAAGGCCTCTTAATGAATGTGGGGTGCTGTTGGTCTTGGGGCTGGCTTTTCATACAATTACGGTGTGACTAGAACGCTAATCTATTGTATAATTTAATAGAACACGACCAGTTGTGAATCTCTGCTGTATAGCATCCCTGCCTTGGATTGGTGAGAGTTAACACAGGTCATGACTGGAATTCAAAAGCCCTGCCTGTATGTAGAATGCATCCACTCTGATTGCCGGCTCTCCAGAGGGCCACCATGCTTTTTCGTCAATAACTGCTACACTCGTAAAGCAGTCCATAATAAGCAACCCAGTTCAAATGGCTAGTTTCTGTTTTTCCTGAAGGAGTAGCATTCAATTTTCAGATGAATTGAGTAGGCAAATAGAGAAAAGTCTTACATTTTGCAATTCACCTAGTGGCTGTCTTCCAAAATCTGCAATATATTTTATAAACGTTATTACTGACTTGGTAAGCGGCCATTTCTGTAGGCACTTACTGTCATTGCAATGGTATAAAGGGAAATTCACTTTGCTTAATATTGCCTAAGCCTTCCAGAGCACTGCTGTAATCATAGGATAGCACTGCCTTTTTCATTTGATGAATGACTTTGAGTAAATACTGTCCTCTTTAATTCCACACCCATGTGGAGAGATGATTGTAGAAAGGGAGGCAGAGGCCTGACAGTACACCTCACAAAGGTAGGCATTCTGGCTATTTTATCTGCTCCAGTACTCCCTGGTGCCCAACACCGTGCCTGGAATTTGGTCCAGCGCTCAATAAATATTGGTTGACTGCCTGCCGAAAGAAATCAAAGTCATGAAATCAAAGCCTAACTTTAGTTTTCTCATTCAATTGGCAACTACAGCTCCTTTGAAGATGGCTTGATAGATAAGTCTGATTTGCCTATAGTGCCATTCTTAGAAAAGCAAATGCTATAAATTAGTTCTGCTGGGTAAGAAATGGGCTGGGTATAGTCTGCATAAAAGGTGGAGGAGGCCCGGGTGCAGGCGCTCACGTCTGTAATCCCAGCAGTTTGGGAGGCCGAGGCAAGTGGATCTCCTGAGATCAGGAGTTCAAGACCAGTCTGGCCAACATGGTGAACCCTCGTATCTACTAAAAATACAAAAAACTAGCTGGGCGTGTGGCGGACACCTGTAATTCCAGCTACTCGGGAGGCTGAGGAAGGAGAATCGCTTGAACCCCGGAGACAGAGGTTGCAGTGAGCCAAGATTGTGCCATTGTACTCCAGCCTGGGCGACAAGGGGGAAACTCTGTCTCAAAACAAACAAACAAAATGCAGAGGAGCAGGAAGGCTTGGCACATGTGTTTGGACGTTCACTCAGTCCAAAGTGCTCTCACCAGCACCCCTGGCGCCCAGGAGCTCCCTACAGGCAAGTTTTAAGAGGCTTGCCCTGGCTCAATCCAATAAAAATGTTCATAAAGAAACTTTTTTTTTTTTTTTGGCTAGGATGCCTGTCTTGAAAAATAATACAGAACATTGTTAACAATTCAGACAGGGAAGGTAGAAATAGGTCAGACAAAAAATGAAGGGTGAAGCTGTCCTGGCCTTTCTTTAATCTTTTGAACAGTGTTTGAAATAGCTTTTGGCAGATGAAATTTGTTCTGTATTTTGGAGTTAATATCTGTGCCAGGATTTCTGTCACTCCTCTGGGGGTGGTAATCAATATAACTAACAAATAGGAAATGATTAGACTGAACCCACTGGAGGCCAGCAGTCTCCCTAACAGGGCCCCACAGCAGAAGACATCCTGGGAAACTGGTCAACCACATCCGAGTTTGGAGGAATGTGGGTCTTAACAGAGCCGTCAGCGGGCACTAAGTTAGCGCTGCACTATCTTAACAGAATTAGCAATATCCAAAGAGAAAAAATAAAAAGATAAGAAAAAACAGATGGCAAGAAAGTGAATCAAATGAGTGTGGGAAGAAGACCTAGAAAAGGGTGAATGAGGAGAAAGCAAGGGGGTATGAAGGATAGCACAAGAGTTTGCTGGGAGTCAGTAACTCCGATGATGTCTAAGATGCTTTCAGGGGCACCAGTGTCATAAAGTGTGCATTCCAGTGCCAACACAATCTAAGTCACGCCCAAGATAACCTCAGATTATAAAACAACGAGAAAGAAAAAAATATGTGGTTGCTGACTCAAACGCAAAGGAGCCCAGGCTGCTCTGCTGCCAGTTCCCTCTGTCGCACAGGCTGGAGTGCAATGGCGTGATCTTGGCTCACTGCAACCTCTGCATCCCAGGTTCAAGCAATTCTTCTGCCCCAGCCTCGCGAGTAGCTGGGATTACAGGTGTGCACCACCACGTCCAGCTAATTTTTGTATTTTTAGTAGAGATGAGGGTTCACCATATTGGCCAGACTGGGCTTGAACTCCTGACTTCAAGTGATCCACCTGTCTCAGCCTCTCAAAGTGCTGGGATTATAGGTGTGAGGCACTGCACCCGGACCAGAAGGATTTTTAAGTTTAATGGTTCCATAAGAAAAGTTAAGGAAGTCTTCTTTAGAAGGCAACTGCCTAATTGCTGATATAGGAAGCAAATCTAATTACTAAGTCCTCAATCATGTCAGCAGGAAGTTGTATGAAGACTGGAAGCCAGGAGCACATGCTTTTATTTTTTTAGAATGATGTGTACACTTCAGTTTTTTTTTTAAGCTTAAAATGTGAACTTCTAACAAAAGACATAGTTTGTATTACAGAAGATTTTTTTAATTTTTTATTTTATTTTATTTTTTTTGACAGAGTCTCGCTCTGTTGCCCAGGCTGGAGTGCAGTGGTGTGATCTCACTGCAACCTTTGCCTTCCAGGTTCAAGCCATTCTCCTGCCTCAGCCTCCCCAGTAGCTGGGATTACAGGCATACACCACCACACTCGGCTAATTTTTGTATTTTTAGTAGAGATGGGGTTTCACCATGTTGGCCAGGCTGGTCTCACACTCCTGACCTCAAGTGATCCTCCCACCTAGGCCTCCCAAACTGCTGGGATTATAGGCATGAGCCACTGCACTAAGCCTGTTTTACAGAAGTATTCTCAACAGTTTTTCTGAAGAGCCTAGTCAATTTCCTTGAGCTTATCTAGAAGGGTCTATTCAACACCTGGTATAGTACTTGCATCCTGTGTTGTATTTTTTTTTATGTTTCTGTGCTTGTGGTCCCATTAGACTGAGCTGCCAAGGAGCGGGACTTGGATTTGTTCATCTCTGCATTCCTTGGGAGTAGGCATTTAGTGAGTGCTTACTCAATGCATGAATTCCTTCTGGTGCACTGAAAACATGTTTTGGTTTCTTGAAATAATTTTTCTTTCTTTCTTCTTCTTCTTTTTATTTATTTATTTTTTAAGAGACAGTGTCTTGCTCTGTCATCCAGTCTAGAGTGTAGAGGCACCATCATAGCTCACTGTAGCCTCCAATTCCTGGGCTTAAGCATTCATTCTGCCTCAGCCTCTTCAGTAGCTGAGACTACAGGTGTGTGCCACTATGCCCACCTATTTTTAAAAATTCTGTAGAGATAAGGTCTTGCTATCTTTCCCAGGCTGGTCTCAAGCTCCTGGCTTCATGTGATCCTCCTGCCTCGTCCTCCCAAAGTGCTGGGATTACAAGCATGAGCCACTATACCCAGCCCGAAACTATTTCCTCAAACCAAATTTAATTTCCAAAAAACATTCATCATAAAAATGAATGAAACACTTGCTACAAGGGGATTCATAGACCCTTCAATGGCAGACCTTGAAAACAGGTAACTCTTTGAAAATCCTTCCTGAATTTCCTACTATTGGATTGTTGTCAAAATAGTCAAACCAAATTATAGCACAGACATCCAGTTTCTCCTTTTCTTTTTATTAAGTTGGCTCTTAATCTCTTACTGGAAAATTAGGCTGTCCTCAAACTTGGGCAAGACATTATTATATAAGCTGAACAGCTAGGGCCAAAAAACTTTTTTTGACTTTGTTTTCAGATTCAGTAATGGAAAAAGATCCTTGGAGAGACGGGCAAAGCTGGAGAAGCAGGAAGAGTCCAGCTCTGGGAGATTAGCAAAGGTGGCATTCTAAAGTGGCCTAGTGAATGGAGCCACTTCTATTTGTCTGAGGATGTGTTCAAATGTCTGCCAGAGCTTGTTGTTAGTTCCAGATGAACAATAAGAACTCTAAGTTTTACTGACTTAACTTTAAGGATTCTCCCAAAGCTGGAGGTACTCTATTTAAATCTTCAAATCTTTTAATTAACAAACTTTCCTAAGCAGGCTAGGGTTTCTCCTGATTGAACACTCTTAATATACCAAATAGAAGTGCAATATACTCTACTAGATAATTATTTAAATGAGATGCCAAGTACTTAGTTGAACAGACATCTTAATTAGAAAAACAGATATATTCATATTTTGCATTTGAAATACTTAATAATACCACTCTTCAGGATTTATAAAGACTGTCTTGTCTGAGAAGGTCAAGGAAGCCCCTACATTGCTCATTTACATGCTTTCAGAAGTACCTTTCTTATTTCCTTCTATTCATGTCACTTGCGTGGATTGCTTAAGAGGGGTGTTACACTTGCTGAGAGAATAATTTTCATTGTCAGATATGTAAAATGATGCTTTCTTGAGATTGTACAAATTGATCGAGGTGAGTGAGAGCAAGAATATAATCTAAAATGTTTTGTAGGGAGGCACTCAGCTTGTTTGTGATAACTTTGTTAGCTGCTTGTGGGCAAAAAGCCTTAGCTCTTCCAGGGTGGATCAGAATTGGTTATGGTCCTCATCTGAAGCTGTCATTAGAATTATAAAAGGAAAGGTGCTGTTATCTCTGATACTCTATCGGATGTTGATTCATTGATTGTATGCAACAGTGGTTTAAGCTTGAAAAACCTCAAAATCAGGTAGCATATTCCTAAATGTAAAAAATATTAATATGGTCTAGTAGCCTTTTTTCCCCCTTTATCAACCATCCAATTAACAAATAGTTTCTAGCACGATGTTGTGTAAGGCCCTTTGGGCATAGAAAGAAAGACTTAGTTTCTACATTCAAGGAACTATCATTCTCTTTGAGAAGATAAGACATATACATAACAAGTGACCTAAGAATCCAAGATAGTACATTAGCCAGTTTCAAAGGCAAAGCAAAGCAAAACAAAAATAACAATAGACCCTGAATTTGCTAACTATAGATGCTTGCTCCAAGACAGAGAATAAAGTTAGTAACTTCCAAAGCTGGGCTAAATTTCACTCCCCTGGTAAATCTCTCAGCTTGAAAGATTGGAGGCACATAATTTGGGAATGGAAGCTATCTATCTACATTGAAGACAAATCTAGATTGTAAGCTAGATCTTCCAGGCAGGTAGCAAGTAAAATTAATTTCCTAGAGATTATGTAAAAGGACTAGATTTATCAAAATAACTATCAGAAAGTGAACTGATATGGTTTGGCTCTGTGTCCCCACCGAAATCTCATGTTGAATTGTAATCCCTATGCGTGGCCTGGTGGGAGGTGATTGAATCATGGGGCCTGACTTCCCCCTTGCTGTTTTCATGATAGTGAGTGAGTTATCCTGAGATCTGGTTGTTTAAAAGTGTGTAGCACCTTCCCCTTCTCTCTCTCTTTCTGTCTCTCCTGCCGCCATGTGAAGAAGGTGCTCACTTCCTTTAGGCTGTCTGTCATGGTTTTAAGTTTCCTGAGGCCTCCCAGCCATGCTTCCTGTACAGTCCATGGAACTGTCAGTCGATTAAACCTCTTTTCTTTGTAAATTACCCAGTTTCAGGTAGTTCTTTATAGCAGTGTGAGAATGGACTAATACAGGAACCAATCATTCCAGCAGTTCCCAGTCATGTTGGAATTATTGGACACAAACAGCATAACTAAATAATATTAAGGAGACTCCTTTTTATGTGCCACAAGAAACATTATTTTTCTTCAAATTCATAGGGGCCAAGGATAAACTTCCCCTCTGCACTCCAAAGTTTCACTGAAAATGAACTTACAATAGGCAGATTAATAGGAGGAAAAGATACACAAAATTTACAAAAGCGCATATGAACGTAAGAGCCATACACAAAGCATGAGACTCAAAGAGGGGCAGATGGTTGATGCCTCAATACGCTCTTCATGGGAGAGTCATATGGGCATGCGAGGCAGACATTAATTTGTAAATGTTTCTCTTTGGAAGCTGAATGGGATGGACAAGTTATAGGAAGGTGAAGGACTGAAAGCATAGGAACAAAGGCTGTCTTATTAGATAGATAAAGTCTCCTAGGTAATCTCTGGGAGCTGGCCTCAGGAAACTAGATGAAAAGTCTGTCTGAGCATGGTAATGACTCCCAGAGTCTTCTCTTCTCAAGCGGTTAATATTTCCTGGTTATTTGATGAGATTTCTACATAGAAGGTCTTAAGATAAGGCATTCGTTTTGGAAAGAAGTTTTCCTAGTTAGATAAGAAAATGTCCAGAAAGAGTGCCTCTTGATGCTTCTGGAAAGAGGATCAGATAAACAAAGAGGTGTGGGAAGATCAGAGAGATGCTAGGGCTGCTTGCTTAGCTCAGCATGTCAAAGCGCTATATTCTCAGGTATCATTTTTCTGAACCCCAGCATTTCACATCTTTCTCCCACAATGGCTGATTTGCTGTTGACTTTTTTGGATGAAAATATTGCACAGTTTAATGAACCTTGATGTTCACTCTGAGACTCTAGATTTCGCCATCAGAATCATTGTCACAAAGGGATCTTCCACTGTCCCCACCATTGTCCAATAAGGTAGTGGAAATAGAGTACTCAAAACACGTCAGTTGCTTTCCTGCTTCCTTCCCTCTACCCTGAGAAGAGGATACTTTAGCTGTTTCAAACCATGCTCCTCCAGACTAGAAATTACATATAAGAAGATTGGACTCTGAAAGGTTGTCCATGCTTGGAGATGGTTAGAATCTGAATGTGACTTTGCATAAAACATGATTAACACCTGAAATCTAAGACTTGTGGCTGGACATCAGTGGCAGCCAATATATGACGAACTCATAATACATGGAGGTTTTAGGGACCACTATTATTTTCAAATGCAAATTTCCCATTGTTATAGAAAAGGGAATACAGAGAAAGGCATGGGAAAAGAAGGAGTCTGACTCAGAGGACTTAAACAGGAATATTTCAGGTAATGAGCCGCCAGTAGTTTAAAAAATTGGCAAGTCTCCATTAAAGCGAATTTCCAACACATTTCTTTCATGATCTGCTAATGAGGACAGTTTGACATTCTCTCAGGTGAAATAATTTAAGTAGAAACCATGTGACATTATAATCAATTTAAGTAGCTCTCTACCTACTTCAAGTTTGTCAAAGTGTTTTACATTTAAAGCTATAATTAGCTAGCCCTTCTAAATTCACTGTGAGGTAGAGAGTTGAATTATCAAGCAAGCTTTATAACTGTGGAAACAAAGAACAAATAATTTTCAAAAAGAGTCAGCCATTTGAGTGCTGGTTACAACAGTGTGTTCACCTTGTGAAAATCTTTCATGCTGAATGCTTAGGATGTGTTCACTATTGTAAATGTATATCACTTATCCATGAAAAGTTAAAATCTAAATATACATATAAAGAAACCTGATAAAAAGTGAGGAAAAAAAGATTCCCAGCCAGGCATGGTGGCTCATGCCTATAATCCAAGCACTTTGGGAGACTGAGGTGGGGGGACTGCTTGAGCCCAGGAGTTTGAGATTAGCCTGGGCAACATGGTGAGACCCCAACACACATGCACCCCCTATCTTTACAAAAAAATTAAAAAATTAGCCACAGGTGTCATGGTGCACACCCGTGGTTACAGCTACACGGAGGCTTAGGTGGGAGGATTACCTGAGCCCAGGAGGTCAAGGCTGCAGTAACGCACCCCAGCCTGGGTGACAGTGACACCCTGTTTCAAAAAACAAAACAAACAAAACAAAACAAAAACCCTTCCCAGAAAAACTCTTCTGAAACTGCCTAACAAAGCCTTTTGTTTTTAGTGTAATGGGCCTTCGGTATGCTGAGCTAGCCACTTACGGTGCTAAAACCACCTCAATTCCTCCTACACCTAAATTAGAGTTTGAAAATAATAGAATTGTGTGCTCAGGTATGCAGATGGAAGCCGGAGTGGCGAAATAAAATACATGGATTTTCACATGGTTTGTTTGCCAAATGGTTTGCTTCTTCAATAGAACTCTTGAGTCTTGACTGCAAGGTGCACCAAAGAGAGTAAACAAGTACCTCACTGTGACCTCCCAACCCAATGCTTTCATTTCACATATAAGGAAACAGACCCCTGGGGGCGAAATTGCTAGACAGTGGCTGGCCTTCTCTCTCACTACCAGGCATCAGTGCCTTAGATTCAGGAAGACCTGGAACCAAATTCCCACTCCACCGTTACCTACAGTGGGCCTTTGGGCAAATCAGTGAACCTTCCTGACTTAGTTTCCTCAGAAGTTCAAAGCGAGACAATATAAAAATGTCCATGGGGTAGAGCTGCTGGGATGACAAAAGGAAAAAAAATACATAAAGCTTTTGACATGCAGTAAGCATTCCATGTGTACTGATTCCTAGACAATACACACTGTTATTTCTTTTTTTTTTTTTTAACTTTACCTGAGAATTGGATTAGATTAGTGCTGGAGTTCTCAGTGGGCAGGAAAGAGAAAGAGATGGTATCTTGTTAAAGAAAACCTGAAATCTCTCTCTCCACCTCACTCTACCCCTTCCTTGGCCTGGATCTCCTTCTGTTTTTTGTCCCTTCTTCCTACTTGCCTTTTTTGCCTCTTGAGATTCCAGTTGCTATTCCTTTCTCTGCTTTCCCATCTCCATTTGGTCTTCGGTCTTTGAGGTCTGGGTTCTACCCTGACCACTCCACTGCTCTGCCAAGATCTGCAAGGATGTCATGCTTACAAAAGCCAAGTCCCTTTTTCAGCTTGATCTGATTACTTTTCTATGGCAGATCACTCTATTTCTAAAGCACATTTCTCTCCTTGGCTTTTACATGGCTTTCATGGTTTATTTCCGCCCATCTGCCCTTCTCGGTCTTCTCTCTCTCTCTCTCTCAGGGTCCCTTGTAAATGTTGTGGGCTCCATATCTCTCCTTGACCGTCTCATCCCCAAAAGTGACTGCTCCTATCCCCTGGATGGCACCCAAATATATCTTTCTACCCTTCTTGTCTTCTGAGCATCAGATCCAATTGCCCCTGGGATAGTTCCATTGATTGAACTCATCTCATCTAAACTGTGCCCACCATTGTCCCCCACCCTACTTCCTCCTCTATGAAGCCCCCTATTCCTGAGCCCTGAATTGTGCTACCATCTATGTGGTTGCCTTAGCTCTCACTCACTACCCACATCCAACCCATTTGGTACACCCCTTTCTTATAAATATCTCTTGAATCACATGTATGTCTTTGTCCTCACACTCACTTCTCCAGCCCTGTCATTGTCTTAGTTGGTTTCCCTGATTCAAGTCATTTGGGGAGGAGAAGACAGACTTTACTGATGCTGTTAATGCAAATCAGATAACTCCCTTCTTAAATATCCTAGTCATTGCTTCCCGTCAACCTCAGAATGATGTCCAAAATTACTGTAACCTCCAACACTCTTTGTGTTTGTCTCTACTTTCTTTTCCAAACACAGTTTTCCCATGCCATGTCTTACATCTGGGAATTGCATAGCTGAGAATGCCTGAAATGCCCTTCCCTTTCCTGAACAACTCCTGTCCATCTTCAAAATCCAGTCAGCTGTTACCTCTCCTGGGAAGGTTTCCTTAGCCCCTGCACACTCATCCCCAGCTGGGTCAGGTACCAGGTTCCTAACTTCCTGCCCCTGTCAGTGGACTTCTGGCTCTGTGTGTCATTCTAAATCTACCTGTCCGGCTTTCTCATTAGAGGCAAATAGTGTGTTCTTTCGTCTATTTTTCCTGGGCATAGACACGATGACCACATGTACCAGTCAAATTGCATCAGTGCAATTTGAGCAAATGATGATTTGGCTAGGGAAGGTCTGTGGACAATTCTGATGTGAGTGTGAAGGAGTAGGGTGGTATGAGTGTATATAAACTGGGTGGTTTATCAACTCTTCCACAGTCTAGAACTAGCTCAAAAGTCATTTAAATAAAAAATAAGGAGAAGTTCATTTTTTTCCGGATCCACCCACGTTCTCATTTCACTGCTACCTAGAAGACTAAAAACCATATAACTTTCTGTTGCTTGCATGACTGTGTCAAAAGATCTGAAACATGTCATGCATGAGCAGTCTCTCCTGTGCGTCTGCCACCCACAAGATCAGATTCCTTCCAACCTTTGCTTTTTCCTCCTTAATTCTTCTGAAGCACATTATATATTCCTGGGAGCTTTTTCATCCTGGAACAATTCTCTAGTGAACGCAGCCCCTTCATCTTGTTCCAACCTCCTCTACCCCAACAAACCTCCACAGATAGAAGAAAATTTATGACTTAAAAAAAAATTTAACAAGGCACCTAGAGGAGTGGCATAGGATGGGATTTTAATATTACATTTAGAAGAGAAAACACAATTTGTCTGAATATTCCTTTGGAAATGTATCAAAGTAAAACATGGAATTCAAATGTAATTTGCAAGACAGAAAAGAGTGTCCATTAGAATGAAATTAATGCTGAACAGGGGCCCAACAATTCCACAGAAACAAAGAATATTCTTTCCTTTGAAGTAAAGTAAATGTTAGTCATATTTTTGACCTCATCTGCTTCTTCTTAGAAATACTAATATAGAGTGGAAGATAAAAATCCAAAGGCAAATGATTAAGCTTAATCTTGTCTTTATTAATAATTCTCCTCATTGTTATCTTACATCAAAGTCTACATCCACTTAATTTATAAGGAAAAGAATATTTATTCCATGACTGTGTGATGAAGGAAAGTCATTGAATTAAAAACCAGTTATTGGGTGGGGGGAAGTGTGCAATACTGGGGAAATTTTGTACTTTTTGCAGAAATCAGTTTCTGTTAGCAGCTACCTTACAATTATAAAAATTCATCTTGCCTAGATAAGAGAAAGCCTCTTATAGTTACTTCCTCCATTTTTAGTGGGTGTTTTACTAATAAAATGGGAATGAAAGGGTGATTTTTTTGAGCAAACTCCATTTTACTTTTGATTACCAAAGGCCTAATTATCTCCATAGCATTACGATCTCTTAAAATCTTCTTTTGTTGTTGTTTTCTTCAACTTTTATTTTAAGTTCCGGGGTACAGGTACAGGATATGCAGGTTTGTTACGTAAGTAAGCAAGTGCCATGGTGGTTTACTGCACGAATCAACCCATCCCCCAGGTACTCAGCCCAGCATTCATTAGCTATTCTTCTTGATGCTCTCCGTGCTGCCTGTTGTTTTGTTTTCAGTAAACACAGCCATTAATACTTCTGCTGTGACCAGGCCCCTAGCCACCTGCTGCTGTGGCCATGGCTATTGAGACAATTGAAAAGGGAAGAAATCATGTAGAGGGGGAAATGGAGAGCAGCACAGTCATATCAGAGTTTCTCAGTGATACAGACGTTCCTTGTCCGTTCCTATCCCACATTTGTTCAAGTTCCACCCCTTCAAAGAAGCCTTCCCTGCCTCTTCTTTCCACTCCTCTGATCATTCTTTCATTCCAGAGCCCTCGGCGACTGCATTTATACCTACACTTATGTTTGGACGTTTTTCATGTAGTTCTCAGATTATCGTCCACCAATAGGTTTGATTTCCTCAGATAATTTCTAGCCTAAGAGTTGGGGTTTCTGAAACTGGAACGTGACAGAACCAACTGCTACTACATGAAAATGACTCTTTCACTGGGATATTATCTTTATCAGGAATTTTAATACTATTGGTTTTGTACTCTGGATATGGCCCTTTTATGGAGGGTGAGGTCATTGATTGGGTCAGTCATTGGAGAAAAAACTGCTGCACTTGATATTTATAGAAAATATCAGAGAGAAAGAGTTCAGGAGGCTTAGCAAGTTATCTCGTGCATGTCAACAGATTGATTCCAAAGGTTATATGGAGAGCAAAAGACCCAGAAAAGCCAACACGATATTGAAGGAGAAGAACAAAGTTGGAGGACTGACACTAGCCAACTTCAAAACTTATTGTAAAGCTACAGTAATTAAGACAATGTGGTATTGGTAGAAGAATAAACAAATACATCAATGGGACAGAATAGAGATTCCAGAAATAGACCCACATAAATATAGTCAACTGATCTTTGACAAAAGAGCAGAGGTAAAATAATGGAAGAAAGATCATCTTTTCAGCAATGATGCTGGAACACTGGACATCTTCATGTAAAAAAAAGAATCTAAACACAAACCTTATACTCCTCACAAAAATTAACTCAAAATGGATCACAGACCTACATGTAAAATGCAAAACTAGAAAACTCCTAGAAGATAACAGAAGAAAATCTAGCTGACCTTGGGTTTGGCAATGACTTGCTATTTTTGTTTTCATTTTTGAGACAGGGTCTTGCTTTGTCACCCAGGCTAGAGCGCAGTGGAGAGATTACAGCTCACTGTAGCCTCAACTTCCTGGGCTCAAGTGATGCTCCCACCTTAGCCTCCCAAATAGCTGAAACTACAGGTGTGCACCACCATGCCTGGCTAGCTTTTTTTTTTTTTTTTTTGGTAGAGATGGGGTTTCACCATGTTGCCCAGGCTGGTCTCGCTTGAGCCCTTGGGCCAAAGTGATCCTCCCAATGTGTGAGATTACAGGTGTGAACCACCATGCCCATCTTCGAGATGACTTTTTAGATGTAACACCAAATACATGAGCCATGAAAAAAAAAATCTAGTATGTTCGACTTTATTAAAATTAAAAATTTCTGCTCTACAAAAGACAATGTCAAGAGAATAAGAAGAAAAGCTGCACTGGGTGTGGTGCTTAAGTGTGTAATCCCAGCATTTTGGGAGGAGCAGGTGGGCAGATCACTTTAGGTCAGGAGTTCGAGACCAGCCTGGCCAACATGGTGAAAACCCATCTCTACTAAAAATACAAAAATCAGCCAGGTGTGGTGACACATGCCTGTAATCCCAGCTACTCGTGGTGCTGAGACAAGAATCGCTTGCACCTGGGAGGCAGAGATTGCAGTAAGTCAAGATTGTGCCACCGCACTCCAGGCTCGGCGACAGAGTGAAATTTCATTTCGAAAGTAAAAAAAAAATAAGCCAGTGACTAGGTGAAAATGTTTGTGAAAAAGTATCTAAAAAAGGACTGTTGTCCCAAATATACAAAGAACTCTTAAACCTCAACAATAAAAGAAACAACTTGATTTAAAAAATGTAAGCAAAGACCTTAACAGGCACCTCATCAAAGAAGATATAAAGATGGCAATTAAGCATTTGAAAAGATGCTCCACATCATATGTCACTCTGAAAATGCAAATTAACACAACAATGAGAGACCACTATACACCTAAGAAAATGGCCAAAGTCTAGGACACTGACAGCACCAAGTGCTGATGAAGATGTGGAGCAACAGGAACTCTCACTCATTGCTGGTGAGAATGCAAAACAATACAGCCATTTGGAAGACAGTTTGGCAGTTTCTTACAAAACTAAATGTACTCTTACCATATAATCCAAAAATTGTACTCTTTGGCGTTTACCCAAATGAATTGGATTCTTATGTCCATACAGAAACATATACACAGATATATATGGCAGCTTTACTTATAATCGCCAAAATTTGGAAGCAATCAAGGCATTTGTCAGTAGGTGAATGGATAAACAAATTGTGGTTCATCCAGACAATAGAATTTTACTCAGGCCTAACATTTTACTCAAGCCATGAAAAGACATGGAGGAAACTTAAATGCATATTATTGAGGGAAAGAAGCCAATCTGAAAAGGCTACATATTGTGTGATTCCAACTACATGACCTTCTGGAAAAGGCAAAACTATGGAGACACTAAAAAGATCAGTGGTTACCAGGGACTGGGTGGTGAGAGGGATGAATGGGTGCAGCATAGATTTTAAGGGCAGTGAAATGATTCTATATTATACTATCATGGTGGATACAGGCCAGGCACAGGTTCGTGCCTATAATCCTAGCACTTCAGGAAGCTGAGTCAGGAGTATTGCTTGGAGCCAGGAGTTAGAGACTAGCTTGGGAAACATAGTCAGACCTTGTCTGTACAAAACAAAAAACAAACAACAAGAAACTTAGGTGGGCCCGATGTTGCATGCCTGTAGTCCCAGCCATGTAGGAGGCTGAGGTGGGAGGACTTCTTGAGCCCAGGAGTTCGAGGCTGCAGAGAGCCATGATTGCACCACTGCACTCCAGCTTGGGCAACAGAGCAAGACCCCAACTCAAAACAACAACAACAGACAACAAATGGTGGATATACGTCATTTTACATTTGTCCATACTCATAGAATGTACAGCACCAAGAGTGAACCCTAATGTAAACTATGGATTTTGGATAATGACGTGTCAATGTAGGCTCATCAGTTGTAACAAATGTACCACTCTGGTTGATACTGGGGGAGGTTATGCATGTGTGGGAGTAGTGGATAAATGGGAAATCTCTGTACATTTCTCTCAATTTTGTTGTGAATTTAAAACCGCTCTTTAAAAAAAAAAAAAAAAGTCTTTTTTAAAAAAGAGTCCCAGGAGGACTGTGGAATGGAAGTGTGCCAGGGTTCCGACCTGAGGGTATCAAGATGTCCCGGAGGTAGTTCCCCAGTGTTGGACCGTGAGATGATGATCTCCACACAGAACAGGCTGGAAGCGGGAGAAGGAATCTGCAGTTCTGGGTTTGCCGTTGGGGCTGGATTAGAAGATGGGAACTGAAGACACGAGCAGTGAACCGTGCTGAGTCAGCCATGATGGGGTCAGATACCAAAGCACAGGCTCAGAATGCTTGTGTGCTTATTTTCTTCTCTGCATTCATTTCCATGTTTGTTTTCTCTGTATATTTAGTAAGATCTTTTTGAAAGTTTAAGCCTTTTTCAGATACACTGAGGAGCTCAGGGCAGGTGCAGGCTTGGGTTAGGCTTGTAGACCAGGAGTCTTTTGTTATTTTTCCTTAAAGAATCAGATAGTAAATATTTTCAGTGTTTTAGATTTTGCAGGCCATATGGTCTCTGTGGCCACTATTAAACTCTGCTGTTGTAGTGGGAAAGCAGCCACAGATGACACGTAAATGAATGAGAGTTGTTGGGTTTCAGTCAAACTTTATTTATAAAATCACAGAGCTAGCAGCTTTGGCCTCCTGGCCTCAATGTGCAGTACATAGTTAAAGGGGGTCTGGCCCATCCCTGGGGCCCAAGGAAAATGATGGCAGAAGTAATTGAAGTGAGAGAAGCCTAAGGAGCAGGTGGCTCAAGAGAGAGACCAGTCTCTCTCTGTCTGCTTAAACCTTGAGAGTTTAGGTATTAATTAATTATTATTATTATTTTTTTTTGAGATGGGGTCTCACTCTGTTACCCAGGCTAAAGTGCAGTGGCATGATCATGACTCACTACTGCCTCGGCCTCCCAGACTCAGGCCATCCTCCCATCTCAGACTCCTGAGTAGCCGAGACTGTAGGTGTGCTCCACCACATTTGGTTAATTTTTTGTGTTTTCTGTGGAGACGGGGTTTCACCATGTTGCAATGGCTTGTCTGCAACTCCTGGACTTGAGCAATCCATTCGCCTTGGCCTCCCAAAGTGCTGGCATGAGCCACCACATCCAGTTGCAGTTTTAAGTTATTAAAAAGAGACACCTCCTTCACCCCATCTTAACAGCAGGGTTTCTTTTCTTTTCTTTTCTTTTCTTTTCTTTTCTTTTCTTTTCTGTTGTTGTTGTTTCTGCTATGTCCTTGGCACCTACAACAGTTGCTTGACATAGACTAGGCACTCAAAAATATTTGCTAGTGGATATTGAATGAGTAAAATTCCCTTACACAGCCGGGTTGAATGAACACTTGGTATCCCTGTGACCCTGGACATGTAAAACCAAACAAGAAACAAACAAATGAGAATACCAGTTTTGGTGTTGTGAAGCTAGAAAAGAGAAAATAAAGAGCCAAGAGAAGAAATTAAATATATCCTCTTAATTTTAAGGTAATTGCAGGCAAGCACTGGGTTCCCTCAGCGCTGCATCCTGTAGGTCGTCCTGCCTGATCCACACTCAGTGTTTGGTAACTGGAAGCTTGAGGGTGGGTCCAGGTTCTATGGGCAGATGCTAACAGTTGGGCAGGAAAGGAGATTATTAAATCTTCACTAGGCTTTTTACAGAATTATTCAAGGCACCCACATGGAGGCCAACCCTTTCTGCATGTTAGTTATTTCCATAATAGTGCCTTTTGGAGACCATGCTGTTAGGTTATATTGTATATAGTTACACTAAAGTATTATGCAGACTGAGTGCTCATGTCTACACTAACTGCAAAGGAAAGGCAAGGTTCCTGCCCTTTTCGAGTTTGCTTTGAAAGACAGGGATGTTCCCAAGCACAGAGAGGGCACGTAGGAGTGTAAGCGGAAGACAGACAGGAGGAAAGGAGAGCCCTGTTAAGGCTCAGAACCTATCCCAAAATATGGCACCTTGGCGATGGAGGAAACTACTGAAGCAAGAAGGTCACTCTGGCTTCTCCCGCCTTCTCCCTGGAAGCATTGGTCATAGGGATTCTCTGACCTACCTCGCCTGACAGTGGGCCACAAAACCCTCATTCCAGAAGGGTCCTGCCCTACACCCGGCCCAAGAAAAATCTAAACAAACAGGCCTTACTGGGATCCCCCCCTTCAGTCTATTACCATGAGATCACACCCTTTTGTCCAATCACATTTCTACACACTGTCAATTCTTCATCAAACCTAAGCATAAAAACACAGTGTCTCCTAGGTCATTGGGTCTTTATTTCTGAAGGCTCCTGTGTCACATAAAACTTAGGCTAAATACAGTTGGTTATGATATTATCTCGTTGATTTGTCCTTCATTATGGGGATGTCAGTCGAAAACCTCACGGTGGTAAAGAAAAGATATATTACCTTTTATCCCCTACAGACTTCACTGGTCAGCCACTCTGGTTCTGTGTGTGTGTGTGTGTGTGTGTGTGTGTGTGAGAGAGAGAGAGAGAGCGAGAGAGAGATATTGCCTCTCCAATGGTCTCCTAAAATCAACCTTTTTGGGAAAGATAATTCATTAAGTCATCCAGTGATCACTGTCTCATTACAAGTTGTTCCGTGGTGTCAGAATAAAGTGCAACCACTTATTGACTGGTGACCACAGATGGGCACTTGGCCAAGTTCTCTGCATGCTCTCTACTTTAATCTTCTCTTGCGACTCTGGACAATAGTATTATTTCCTCCATTTTATTAAGGGGATCACTGAAGCTCACAGGAGCTAAATATTCTACTGAGATCACTCAGTAATAAGTGGAAGTGAGGCAAGAGGGGTGAGGCAAGAGGGGCACCTAGAGTGCAACACTTAGGGAGGCAAACTCTCTGATCTGTGCGTGTGTGTGCAGGGTTGATGGGAGCTTGAACCGGAGATGAGTGTCTCAAGATTTGCACCCTTGGTCCTTGCTTGCCTCACCTGGTCCTGGTCCTATGTCCTCCTGACTCAAAAGCCTGTGCTCCCAACTACTGCACCATAGCTGAAAGCAGAACCTTATGGATGGCTACGCTGGGGAGGGAAGAGGTGTGCACTGGAATAAGGTAGAGCAGTGGGCTTCAAACTGTTTTGCTTGTGTGCCCCCAAAGAGGATTTTTAAATGCTATGTATTCTTTGAACATTTTTAAATTGACATTTAAAAAATTCAACTTAAATCTACACAATTGCAAAGGATGGTAATTTCTCCTTTTGCTTTAAAATAACATTGATAAATTATTTTTAATGTATTCAATGGAAGCTAGGTAGCATAATAATAAGAAAGGCATAGGTAGACATGAGAGAGAAATTTTATATCCTATCCTTTTTCCTTAAACTCTTTGAAATCATATTTCAATTTCATTCTCCAATAGAATTTTATCCTAGTGTTTTCTGTGCTTAAAAATGTTAAATATATTTCTGAAACAAAAATATTTATATAAATTGAAATTGATGTTTGATTTTCTTTAACTGTAGGACTCCAAGTATTTAAAGGTTTTCTTCTGTATTTAGTTATCATTACAATTATTAATAGTACTCACAAGTCCTCAACATCATTACATTACAAGTATTAGTAGTTACTAAATATAAAGATACAATTCCATTAGAACCACATCTCTTAATGAGATAGGGCATTTAAAAAGTTATTTCATTACAGGAGGAGCAGGATTTAAAAAGCAAAAAACAAAGTTATTTTATATATTCATGGATGAATATTACTTAGAAAAAGATAGGGTTCAGCTCCAATTCTCATAATATTTCTGACACAATAAAGAAGTATTCTGTGTCATGGGTCTTTTTGAACAATTACTGTGCAGTGGCCTTGAAATGTGCTTTCTCAGACAACATCTCATCACCATTGGTATATTGCTAGTGCATTAGTTAGTAGACCAAAGGATAGTAAAATCAGAAAGGCATAGGGTTACATTCCAATTCTCATCATATTTGTCATTTTTACACATGTAAGTGTTGAGAAACTTTGTTCACTAAAATAAATAGTTGGAAATGAGAAGTGTTTTGTTGTAGGAAAGCCATTCACTTCTCCAAGTTACGTCCTAACAAAATCATATGGTGATATATTGTGAATTTTTGTTTGTTTGTTTGTTTGTTTGAGATGGAGTCTCACTCTTGTTGCCCAGGCTGGAGTGCAGTGTCGTGCTCTCGGCTCACTGCCACCTCCGCCTGCCGGGTTCAAGCAATTCTCCTGCCTTAACCTCTTGAGTAGCTGGGACTACAGGCACCCACCACCATGCCCGGCTAATTTTTGTATTTTTAATCGAGACGGGGTTTCACCGTGTTAGCCAGGAAGGTCTCGATCTGCTGACCTCGTGATCCACCTGCCTCGGCCTCCCAAAGTGCTGGGATTACAGGCATGAGCCACTGAACCCAGCCGAAAAATTTTTAATGATTTATCATCCCTTCCTCCAAATAGGTAGAATCCACTTGACTTGGAAAAGGATTTGTTACCTAGTTGTTGGAATCTTTTGTGGTCTCAACACCAACATAAGGATTTCAGATTGATTTCATCTTGGGTGCCTCCGAGGCTTTTAAGCCCTGAGGCAATCCATGGTGGCAAGTCCCGGTAGATGAGATGCCTTCCTTTTTTTTTCTGGTGAAGAAAGGGTGCCTGTGAAAGGGGAGATGGGAACAGAGAACCAGCAAGACACCTGAACCACACGGGCTCTTTCTCAGGGAGAATGGTTTTCAGCAGAAGCCCCTAAGGATGGTGAGGATCTGGAAAGTGATTTCCATAATACGACATGTGCCTATTTTGAGGATCACCAACGTAGGGCATGATGGATGCATTAATGAAAAAGGAGGTAAGAACTCTTTTGAAGGATAGGATGGGCAAGGATGGGAGTAGGGTGTAGAGAGGGCTGTGGGGAAGAGGAAGGGAGTACCAGTCAGGTAGGGAAATAAGGGATAACGAAAAGAGCACAAAAGAGTTAATTCAGTTTTGACTGTGGCTGGGCCCTCCGTGTTATAAACCGACCATCGACTCACTCTCACCAGCACAAAATTTAGAACCCAGTGTTTTTGTCTTGGGTTTTGTTTTGTCAATTAACACCAAAGCAGGCTAAATAATAATACATGTTTGGTTGTGAGACAGTGTGTTGGAGGGGCTGATTTTTATTCAGGGGTTTAATCAAGAAAGGAATTAAAATTAGAATTCAAGATTTATAAATTAGGTGAAGATTAGAAGATAGAAAGGGGACAATTTGGAAAAAAGGGGAGAGGACTTAAGATAAAGCCGGGGCAGGTTGATTCTGTTTCCCTGGTTTCCATCATTAACATTGTTTTAGCTGCAAATGTTGCTTCCTCTTCCCAAATTAAATTAAAATGTCCTTAGAGCTGGAATAATGTAGTTCAGTTCTCTCTCAACTGGAGTACACTATCTCTCACTTTCCAAATGGATAATGGTCTTTATTGTGTGTGTAAACTTATTTTGTGTGTAAACATTTCGAGTGTCATTCAGAAACGGGCCATTTCTCGGATCAGTCTTTTCATTTGCAAATCAACAGAGCTGTATTAATAGCAAGAAATGTTTGCTATCACGTTTACATTGTTACCAATGTAATTCAAAATCATCCTTGGTAAGATTAGGCTCTTTGCATGGAAAATCAACTAAGTTAAAATTTAAAAGCCATCTTTGAATGAAACATGAGAAGTAAAACAACAAAATAAAATTTTAAAATCTTTGCATGAATTCAAAGTTCATGAAACCCTTAACTTATTTTGAGCACATAATTTTAAAATTAAAAAACATTTGAAAATTGGTTTTATATTTTTTAGCATAGCTTTTAACTGTTCACTGGAATTGAGAAACTCACCTGCCTATTTGTAGAAATTCTGATTTCTAAAAAATGTGGCTCCTAAGCATATATATGTAGCCGATAGGTTTTGTTTGTTTGTTTTTTAAACAGAGTCTCACTCAAAAAAGTGATTGATGTCAGGAGTGCAGTGATATGATCTCAGCTCACTGCAACCTCTGCCTTCCAGGTTCAAGCAATTCTCCTGCCTCAGCCTCTCAAGCAGCTGGGACTACAGGCACACGCCACTACGCCCAACTAATTTTGTTTTTATTCGTATTTTTAATAGAGAAGGGGTTTTGCCATGTTGTCCAGGCTGGTCTTGAACTCCCGGCCTCATGTGATCCACCCACCTTGGCCTCCCAAAGTGCTGGGATTACAAGTGTGAGCCACTATGCCCGACCTGTATCTCATTGTTAACATATATCTTTATGAAAGCAAAAGCAAATGTTACAGTCACACAATTATAGAATAATGTTGTACATATAATTTCTATTTAAATGTAAAGTCAAACAAGTCCTCTGAGACGGAGCCTTCCTTTATGAAATGCTCTACCCTGTTCCTGGCTGATGGCAACCAGATCATATTTCAAACTGATAATCAAATTGCTAATTTATAAAATCGAGTAGATGGGAAAAGGTTTCTACTTTGGCTTTGACTTTAATTATGTTAACAACTTTTTTCTTTCTCTCCTAAAATACAACTTGTTAGCAAATGCCACCTAAATGGTACTTCCTTTGTGACTTCGCAGCTGTCATTGTTATGCATTCATCAGGCCGGAAGTGCTCTTCTGTGTATTTTCGGAAAGCTATTCATCTGTTTTAGCTAAACAAACAGAGCTGTTTAAGCTGTTAAAATACAGTACCACAGTTATTTGTTTTTGCATCTTTGAGTTGCATGTAAATGAAAGGTTCGGGCTAATTGGTTCTAGGAATAGTATTCAAAGCAGTTCTAGAGAATTTATCCTGGTAATTAAGTGGAATGCACTCTGGTACTCTAGTCCACCTCACACAGAAGGGCCTCTTGGCTTTCCTTGTGGCTGTTTGTGCTTATCTCAGCCAGCTCAGTGGTTGTGGGTAGTGGGCTGTGGGCTGTGGGCTGGGGTGATGAGGAGGGGAGGAAGAAAAAAGTTAATTATGGCCCAGTGCAGGCAGACTGGAGCTCAAGGAAGAGGCACTCCAATGGAGAAAGAGGAGCTGGGGCAGGGCCGGCTGCATAGGCCTGCGACCAGTGCTGGCACACAGCCTCTGAGCCCAGAAGAGGGCCCCGCACTCCCAGTGTCTGCAGTTGCTGTCTTATAATTCTGATTTATCTTTTAAGTGAAGTCCTAATGGGATGATGGAGCAGAAGCTGGGAGCTTGGAGCCTCCTGCCACCTCCCTGCCTTTCCTGGCCCTGGTTGCAAGCTCCCTTCCCACCCACCCACCCAGTCCCAGGCTCTCCCCCATTATCCACCCACCCAGTCCCAGGCTTCCCAACCACCACCCATCTAGTCCCAGGCTCCCCCACCACCCACCCACCCAGTCCCAGGCTCTCCTCACTCCCCACCCACCCCCGGGCTCCCCCACCATTCACCTACCCAGTCCCGGGCTCCCCTCCCACCCACCCACCCAGTCCCAGACTCCCCCATCACCCTTCTGTAGCAGGATGAGCGGCAGACAAAACTCCTCAGACACTGAGTTAAAGAAGGAAGGGGTTTATTCGGCCAGGGGCATCAGCAAGACTCCTGTCTCAAGAGCCGAGCTTCCCGAATGAGCAATTCCTGTCCCTTTTAAGGGCTCACAGCTCTAAGGGGGTGCATGTGAGAGGGTCGTGATTGATTGAGCAAGCAGGGGGTATGTGACTGGGGGCTGCATGCACTGGTATTAGATCGGAACAAAACAAGATAGGGATTTTCACAGTGCATTTCTATACAATGTCTGTAATCTATAGATAACAGAACCTATTAGGTCAGGGGTCAATCTTTAACTACCAGGCCCAGGGTGTGGCACCGGGCTGTCTGCCTGTGGATTTCATTTCTGCCTTTTAGTTTTTACTTCTTCTTTCTTTGGAGGCAGAAATTGGGCATAAAACAATATGAGGGGTGGTCTCCTCCCTTACTTCCACCTAGTCTCAGACTGCCCCCCCCACCCACCCAGTCTCAGACTCCCCCCCCCCACCCACCCAGTTCCAGGCTCCCCTCTCACCCCCCACCCAGTCCCAGGTTCCCCCACTGCAACCACCCCCTGCCCCAGTGTGGGCCATGGTAGTCTCATGTGCATGCTCACCCCCACCCCCCATGCCAACCCCTTGCTTCTGAGGCTCTGCATTCACCTCGCAGTATTGTTGTGCCCATGGGCGTGTGGCATTACATAGCAAATAACAACCACCAGGAAGGGGCAAAAGAGAAACCGTGAGGGGGAGAAATAAAAATCCCTTCTCTTCGTTTTCGAAAAAGGGGCCCCACATTGTCATTTTGCACTGAGCCCTGAAAAGTAGGTAGCAGTCAGGAGCCAATGCACTGGTTCACCACCAAAGACAGCAACTCAAAAAGCCCAAAGGAAGGCAACCTTGCCAACAGTTAGAATGCTCCTAAGAACCTGCAGGAGCCTGACATTCACAGGTGAAGTCAAAGTTTCTCCGGCCAGAGTAAGGGACCACAAGGAGAGCATCTAGGCGATTAAGCCAGAAGCCATGAATAGAGTGAGGATGAACTATAAGGTGTGGGGATAGAATAAGGGACTTAGTTTTTCAGGTAAGTTAAACGATGTAGAGCTTAGACTCTGATGCCAGGTGGTCATGGTTCAAATCCATTTCATCTATTAATATCATGACCCTGGCCAAGTCACTCAATTACTCTGAGCTGCCAGATAAGGATCTGTGGAATCATTTCTTGATTAGTCGGATAGTTTGCTTTTTCCCCATCTTTTCAGTTATTAAAAATTAAATAAAATTATTATTTAAAAAGTGGAAATACTTCAACTTAGTCATATTTCTATCTGGTTGGGTTACAATGCCTTATTTCCCTCTATTGATGTTAGTCATGCTTCTGGTGGTTGCATGACAATCCTAATATAAGTGACTATATGTATAATCTTGGCATCGAGAATGCCATTTATATGCATGATAGGGACGAGGGCAGAGAAATTCTAGGCAGAAAAATGTGGTCCCTGACGAAATCCCACCCTCAAGCCAAAAAGCCTGAAATCCATGGTCCAAAGTGAGAACTTCTATCCCTGTTTTCCCATGTGAATGTTGTCTTTCCCTAAACTACCGTGGCCCACCCTGCCCCTATCCTGTGCATAGAAGACTCCAGACTCAGCCAGCAGAGAGGAGAAGCAGCTGGGTGTTGGGGTCTGGGGCTGGAAGTTGGAGAGAAGCAGCTTGACTTCAGAGGGACAGCTTGAGCTTTGGAGAATAATTTGGAGAAAAATCTCGCCAAAGACGGCTGGACTTCAGGGGAAGATTACCTATCCCCCATCCTCTTTTCAGCTCCCGTTTCCTCTGAGAGCCACTTTCCTTGGCAATAAAATCCCCCGCATTTACCATCCTTCAATTCGTTCGTGCGACCTCATTTTTCCTGGATGCCAGACAAGAGCTTGGGAGCCACAAGTGTGGACACAAAAGGCTGTCACACTGGCCCTTTGCCCTCGCTGGTGGAGGGCAGTCATCTCACACGAGGAGGCAAAGGCCTCACCGAGCTGTTAAGACTTAAGCAGTCGGAGGACAGCAGAGCTAAAAGAGCACTGTAACACGCCCTCTGGGGCTCCAGGTGTCACAGGCACCCCCACCTGGATGCTGCCATGGGGCCGGCACAGAGCTCCCTCCTGCTGGTGCTGAAGCGGCTGGCCAGTTCCAGGCCTTGTGCACTCCAGTCCCCGCCTCCCTCGTTTGCTCGTGCACTCCCTCCTGCGAGGAGTCGAGAGTTGTGGGCTGAGTAAACAATGCACCCCTGTCTCAAGTCCCACAGAGGGGTCAGGGAAATATCCTGCTTTGTGTACACACACATATAATTTTTTTCTTTTTTTGAAAGGGGTACAGATAAGGGAGGAGACCACCCCTCATATTGTCTTATGCCCAGTTGCTGCCTCCAAAGAAAGAAGAAGTAAAAACTAAAAGGCAGAAATGAAATCCACAGGCAGACAGCCTGCTGCCCTGGGCCTGGTAGTTAAAGATTGACCCCTGACCTAACTGGTTATGTTATCTATAGATTCCAGACATTGTATGGAAAAGCATTGTGAAAAATCCCTGTCCTGTCCTGTTCTGTTCTGATTACCGGTGCATGCAGCCCCCAGTCATGTACCTCCTGCGTGCTTGACACCCTCACGTGGACCCCCTTAGAGTTGAAAGCCCATAAAAGGGACAGGAATTGCTCACTCGGAGAGCTTGGCTTTCGAGACGCAAGTCTGCTGAAGTTCCCAGCCAAATAAAGCTCCTTCCTTCTTTAACCCGGTGTCTGAGGAGTTTTGTCTGCGGCTCGTCCTGCTACACGGGGTCTCACTCTGTCGCCCAGGCTGTAGTGCAGTGGCGGATCATGATTCACTGCAACCTCCATCTCCCAGGCTTAAGTGATCCTCCCACCTCAGCCTCCCTAGAGGGAGTAGCTGGGACCAGAGGTGCAGGCCACCACATCCAGCTGATTTTTGTATTTTTTGTAGAGACTGGGTTTCACCATGTGACTGAGGCTGGTCTCGAACTTCTGAGCTCAAGCGATCTGCCCACCCCAGCCTCCCAAAGTGCTGGAATTACAGGTGTGAGCCACCATGTCCGGCCACATATAACTTTTGTAGGGCAAAAAAATTCTCCATTACCAAGCTTACTAAAAATTGGGGGAAAATATTTCAACATCTGCATCAGACAAAAGGTTAATATAAATGCATAAGGAAAATATTATAATCAATAAGAAAAATTTCAAAATTTCATTAGAAAAAGAAACAGGAAAGGCAATTTGCAAAAGAATTCAAATGATTATCACCTAACAAAGAAATGTTCAACTATTAATCAATAGAAACAGATATTTGAAAAGCTTTTACTTCTCAGTCTGACAAAATTTTATCAGCGTTGGCAAGGGTGTGGTGGAAACAGATGCTCTCACATCCTGTTGGCTTGAGGCTTCCCAAGGGGCGCTTGGGCTTCAGCTCTTAAAAATATTAGAAAGTGAATATTCTTTGATTTGGCATTTTACTTGCAGGTATTTATCCTGAAGAAATAAATAGACATAGATATACCTGTGTTTATCAGGAGTATGGCCACTGTGATTTATAATAGTGAAAATTGTTAACTGCCTAAATGCTCAACAATGGAGGTTGGTTAAATATATAAACATATATTTATAAACATATAAATAATAAATACTATGATATAATATATATTTGTATATATACATATATATGTATACATATATGTATACCTGGACTATATGAATTACATGTATATAGGATTTTTTAATTGTTAAAATAATTATATAAATGTATATTAAGACTAGGCACAGTGGCTCACACCTGTAATCTCAGCATTTTGGGAGGCTGAGGCAAGAGGACCACTTGAGGCCAGGAGTTTGAGACCAGCCCGGTCAACATGGCAAAACCTTGTCTCTACTAAAAACCAAAAATTAGCCAGGTGTGGTGGTGCATATCTATAATCCCAGCTACTTGGGAGGCTGAGGCATGAGAATTGCTTGAATAGGGGAGGTGAAGGTGGCAGTGAGCTGAGATTGCGCTGCTGCGTTCCAGCCTGGGTGAGACTGTCTTAAAAAACATATATATAAATATATATATATATGTGTGTGTGTATATATATGTGTGTATACATATGTATATATATATGTAGTAAGAACCTGGAAAGAACTTTACATTATATATTTTTATGTGAAAAATAGCATGTGTATTTTGGAAAAGCAGAAAAGGTTTTAACATTAACCTTTCATCTGATACAGATGTTGAACTATTTTCCCCAATTTTTACCAAGCACTGTGGTGTGGTGCATGGAATCAGAAGTCAGACTGCTTGGCTTTGGATCATGGCTCTGTCCCTTTCTGGTTCCACCTCTTAAAAGCTGTGTGACCATGAGTAAGTTACTGAACATATGAATAGGACAAGAACTCTGGAGATGTGGGGATGGAAGGTGAAACTGAGATTCAAGTCCCATTTGAGAGCAGAGCATGTATTCTTAACTTCTGGGCTACATGGAGCAAAAATAAACAAGTGGCAGAGAAAGAAAGAGAGAGAGAGAGGGAGACACAGATAAATAAAGACAGTGAAGGATATTGGATTGATTATGTTTTAAGTACTTTCAAGGCAAGATTTTCTTTGTTTGTCTTTGAATTCCCATCATTTAGTTCCACACCTGGTGCATAATAGAGACACTCATTGAATCATCGGATAGGGTCATAGGCGTGATGCAGAGCAGAAATGTTTGGTTCTTAACAATGGGGCCATGGGTTGGCCATTCAGATTTGTAATTTAAAAAAAGAAAGAAAGAAAGGACCAACCCCAGCACTTTGGGAGGCTGAGGCAGGTAGATCACCTGAGGTCAGGGATTCGACACCATCCTGGCCAACATGGTGAAACCCCATCTCTACTAAAAATACAAAAATTAGCCGGGCACGGTAGCACATGCCTGCAATCCCAGCTTCTCAGGAGGCTGAGGCAGGAGAATCACTTGAACCTGGGAGGTGGAGGTTGCAGTGAGCTGAGATTGTGCCACCGTACTCCAGCCTGGGCGACAAAGTGAGATTCCATTTTTAAAAAAAGAAAAAAAAAAAAGGATAGACAAAAAATAAAAGAATAGGGAACCTTCTAAAATGAAAAAGGGACACTAAAAGAGAGTGTGGAATATGGTAGACGAAGGGATCAACTCCTTTCAGGCCCATAACCTCTTCTTTTTAAGGCTGCTTGAACTATTTATTAGCCTGTAATTAGAGTCCCAAGCGTTTCCTTCTGTTTCCTAAAGGGTTGGAAAAATGCCCCGAGGGCTTGTCACCATAGGCCTTCCCCACTTCTAATCAGCCAGATGGCAGCTGCAGGAAGTGGCCGCTAAAGCAACAATCACAATGTGGTGTTGACAGTGTAGATCTTCCACTGAATGGGGAGTATGGAGAAGCGCAGACAGTGGAGTTTCTCAGCCTCCGATATTAGAATTGGTTTTTGTCAGTTGGGCTTTATATATTAGTAGGGAATAACTAAATAATTTAAACAACAGCTATTTGATTATACTAATCTATTAGGCCAGAATCGAAAAGTACCTTTTAAAAAGTCCTCCTGGATTAAAAATTTCTCTTAGAAACATTCATAATTCATTGCTGCTCTTACTAATGTCAAAATCTTACTGACTCAGTAAATGGCAAAATGTACATGTGATGTTTGTGCTTGTGTATTTATTTCATTATTTATTTGGATATGGGATACTGCATAGAAAGAAAACACACTCTGACTCGTTAGGTATATAAATCTCATACTTAAGGGAAAAGAGACCAGGGAAGTGTATCTACCATTGGAGATTTTCTTTGACATTATAGACTTAAATACTGTCACTGGCTTCCCTTTGCAAGGGCACATTCTGTTCAGATGTGTTAATAGAAAGAAAGCAGAGTCTGATGAAAATGCCAGAATGTCCTTTGGGAAGCTGACAAATAGAGTGTGCTGCTGATGTGGACTCAAGCTGCAGACCATCCATAGGCCTATTATTAGAACAGGGACAATGTCCAACCATTCCTAATTGCTGAATGACATACACCTGCCACTTAATTTCCTCGGTGTCACCTGTGAATTATACCTAAGATCAGACAGCAAGAACACACATTCATTCAGATATCTGTGTGTCCATCCATCCATCCATCCATCCATCCATCCATCCTGCCAAAAGATTGAATGTTTCATTTAAAACTGAATACAGCAGGCTTCATTTGATGGTGCAAATATTTCTTCTTGGAAACTGTGATGTGGCAAGGTTTTATAGTTAAATAGGTTATATATTTCCTTCAAAACAATACTATAATTGAGAGCTTGCTTCTGTTCAAAATATCAGAAATAATTACTAATAAGCTCCAAATATTTAGCCAAAGCAACAATATAGGTAAAACCTTACAAATCTCTATAATCTATCATATAGTTTTAAAAAAAGCAAATTCCAAAACATAGAATCTGGGAGATGGCAGAGACGTTGATAATCTTTTCTTTATTTCATAAGAAGTGAGAAAATCAAAGCTCAGAAGACTGAGTGTCACCCACTTAACTTGCCTGGTGTCACCCACTTAACTCAGTAAAGCAAAGGCAATAGCCTTGGTCCCCAGGTTCTCAGATCCATGTTCCCTTTTTAACATACTCTTCCTGTCCCCAGAAAAATTCTAAGACACACGCATGCGTGCTCTCTCTTTCATCTCTCACATTGCTTAAATAAGAGACCACAACATACTGTAAAATGTGCATATGACATGAAAAGATTCAACTATTGTTCATGTGTCTAAATTAATAGCTAGCCAAAATAAATGTGACCAAAATTACAACTTTAAAAATTGTTTGCTCTGTAAAAAGCTAGTAAAATATGGAGGTAACAAGGTAGAAGCCTGTTTCTCTTAACAAAACTGTTCGGGAACATTTGAGTCAGTAATTACGTGGACACCATTGTCTGTCCCACCAAGACCAACGTCCATTCATTCCTTTTTCCTTCCTTATAGAACCGTCATTTTATTTGGGTCCCTGCCACTCCCCTGCCCCTGGGCGGCGTCTGTGCCTCAGGGGAAGCCAACACTTCCAGGTCCACGTCCTGAAGGTCTCAGGGGTATTCCAATCCCTTGCTTGTGATTGGTTCTGGAAAAGGCACCTCGCTCAAGTCAGGCAAATGCGACAATAGTGGAGGGGAGGCCTATTGGAGAGCTTCCAGAAGGTGCTCTCTTTTAAGGTTACTTGGTTACTTGGTGAGGACCGAGATTGGCCACATCACCTCACTACCTAACTGACTTCCAAGTAAGCGAGCTCACATTGTTAATCATTTAAACCCACTGAATGCTCCCAATGGCGACATTCCACAATGGAGACATTCCCAGTGGAGAATTCCACAGTGAATGTGAATTCAGAATCCCTGCCCCAAAGGTGCTTAGGGTATATAGACTAGAGTTTCTTGACTGTTTTTCTTTGTCACCTCTCTAAAGAATCTTTTTGGATTTTTTTTCTGATATCCTCCCCACAAAATTCAATACCACAAACATACTGTTTATCTGCGTGTGTTCTCTGTATCGGTACCTCACACGTTAACATAGGAAGAGTTTTTTGTTTCCCCAGAACAATGTTTGTCTTCTTGAAGATGATGTCATCTCCACCAAGAATGACTTAGAGGGAGAGACAGGGAGAGACAGGCTGTCCTAACGGGAGGTATTAAGATGAGGATATCCCTAGGATGGGGGTACCCACTCATTTACAGAAAGTAGGGGCATTGCAAATTCTTTTACAAAATTGCCATTGCCGAATATAAATATTTAAAAGTCTCACCACGGACTTTATTTGCTCTTGAATTCATTCCATTCCATTCTTTTTTCTCATCCCCCTTCATATTCTCACACAACAGCAACATTCTAGCAGCTTGGAAGGAGAAAAGAGGCACAAAGGTCACCTTGGGATAGCAAGGGGGTGCAGGGTCCTAAGCCTTGGCTTCGTTGGC
Organism: Theropithecus gelada; assembly: GCF_003255815.1. NCBI lineage: Eukaryota > Metazoa > Chordata > Mammalia > Primates > Cercopithecidae > Theropithecus > Theropithecus gelada. The sequence goes on from NC_037671.1 coordinate 161,707,696, forward strand.
AAATCGCCTTCATTTCTCTCATGTCTCTGAAATGTCTCTCCCATCTTTATCTTCTTTTTCATCTTCTTTACCACCATCTTCATAAGCCTTCATCACCTCTGATCTGGGTAATGAACTCTCTTTTCTTTTTTTTTTTCCTTTCTTTCTTTCTTTTTTTTTTTTTTTTTGAGATGGAGTTTTGTTCTTGTTGCCCAGGCTAGAGTGCAATGGTGCGATTTTGGCTCACTGCAACCTCCGCCTCCTGGGTTCAAGTGATTCTCGTGCCTCAGCCTCCCAAGTAGCTGGGATTACAGGCATGCACCACCACGCCTGGCTAATTTTGTATTTTTAGTAGAGACAGGGTTTCACCATGTTGGTCAGGCTGGTTTCGAACTCCTGACCTCAGGTGATCCACCCACCCCGGCCTCCCAAAGTGCTGGGATTACAGGCATTAACCACCATGTCCAGCCACGATCTCTCTTTTCTTAAGCATTTATTGAGGACCAACTATATTTCAGTTGCTTTCCATTACAGTCTCAATCAACACAGCAACCCTGTGAGTTACATATTAATGCCTGCATTTTACAGATGAGGAAATGGAGGCTCAAGAATTTTAGTGTCTTGTCCAAAGCTAGACCCACCAGTAAGATACAGACAGAGCCGGGACCCAGGTAGGCCAAGTAGTGCAACTTACATCCATACTCCTTCTACTGGATTTTGTAATATCTCTAATGTATTTAAAAAATCACATAAATGATAAATGAATACATTCTCTTTGCAAACAAAAAAAAAGATGCAATAGGTTAATGTTCCCATTAATCAACTCTCTCTATTCTTGTTTTCCCCACCTCCATTCCCCAAGGTAACCACTGTCACAGTTTGACGTGGCTCTTTCCAGATTTTATTCTAGAAATTTCATATATCTATCTGTGTCTCACTGTACATGCGGGGCCAGAACAGGATGGTGGTGCTCACAAGACCTGGGAGGCCATGATCGGGATGAATTCCTATGAGGCTACATATTGCATGTGGCTAAGTAGCCCTACTTGGGAATGGGTTAGTTTGTAACTCATTCTCCTCAGAAAGTACAGGTTTGTGATGTGCAGGTGATTCTATCCTCTGCTCCAGATCATGTAGTGAATATTTAGTATGTTTCATTGTGTTTGTTTCCATCTCTTTCCCTTCTTTAGATGATTTCTCCCATCACCTGTTTTTTTTTTCTTTTTCTTTTCCTTTTTTTTTTTGAGATGGAGTCTCACTCTTTTGCCCAGGCCAGAGTGCAGTGGCGCAATCTCAGCTCACTGCAACCTCCGCCTCCCAGGTTCAAACAGTTCTTCTGCCTCCATCTCCCAAATAGCTGGGATGACAGGCATGTGCCACCACGCCCAACTAATTTTTGTATTTTTTAGTAGAGATGGGGTTTCACCATGTTGGCTAGGCTGGTCTTGAACTCCTGATCTCAGGTGATCTGCCTACCTCTGCCTCCCAAAGTGCTGGAATTACAGTTGCGAGCCACCACACCTGGCCCCTCATCACCTTTTAACCAGAACAGTTAGGTCCTTTTCTTTCTCTTTGTGATGGCAACAGTTATTTTTATAGCTGTCTGGGGAAGGTGCTTAGGTAAATATCAGTTTGAGCTGTACAGTAAGCTTAATATAGCGCTTTTCTATGATTGATGAATTCACTACCTTCTTTTTTGCACTTTTTGTTCAGTCTGTAGAACTCGTGAATTAGTGATGGGGAAGTAAGTTATTTTAAGGTGGACAGACTTCCTAGAATCATACCCAGGGATTACACTAGACCAGATATACATAGTCACCCCTGCTCCTGTACATTGGTCCTCCAACCTTCCACTTCCCTGCAGTGGGACATGCAGAAGGAAAAGGGACACATCTGTGAGGGAAGAAGATGCTGCTGCTGACCGGCATAGACACAGGCACAGGCACATAGAGTCCGAATCTGGAGGGACCAACCATGGGAAGCTGTGGTGTGCACCCCTAGAGCCACTAGGCTATGACTGTGCCTCTTTGGAGACACCATCCAGCCTGGAGATCTCTAGGTAGAGTTTTTGGTGGAGATCACACAGGACAGCAATCATATGGCCATAATACTATTGAAAAGGGGGCAATTCATCTTCCTGCAGAGATGGAAGTCAGACTTCCATCTTCCACTTAGTTTATGAATAAAGACATTTTCTCTACATTGGTGTTAACTGGGGCACGGGACCAGGGGGTTAAGCTAACTAGCTTGAAGGGATGAGGAAAATGACCAAGAAAGGGTGGTAGCCACTGCTTACGCCCCCTTCAGGTAGCCACTGCTTACACCCGCTTCATGTAGGGACAAAGAGACGAGAAGGTTCACACATATGATCTGTCCCAGGAGCGTAACAGAAGGTTAAGAATTGAGAGAGAGAGAGAGAGAGAGATGGGTGCTGTGGTTCTGAAATCACCCCCCACTCTGGTGGGAGTCGGAGGTCGGCAGTCAGATGCTGCCACCCTTGCTACCACAGGGATGACTGTCATGCTGCAAGGTCTAGTCCACATTTAGTTCCTGATGTTAAAGAGGGCTGGGAGGAAGGTGAGTGGTCTGAGAGATGAGAAGAATGCAGACAGGAGAACCAATCTGATGACATTTTGGTCAAGTGTGCTGTCTTCGTTAATTTTCTGTCTCAGGACTCCTAATATGGAAACCAGTTAATATGTATTTTCCTCAGCCTTTCATCCCTAAGTCCTTCCGGGGCTGGACAGAGGTAATATAACAACTGTCGCCACACGGTGGCAGCAGTATCTTCTTGGCTGCGCTCACCTAGCCTAGTGGGTGCTTTTTCTCTAGCTATACAGAAGCCATGGCTTTCTTCCCTCCGGGACTTCAAGTTGCTCTTTGAGGAGCTGAGGTGCCTCACAGCACTTATTGCAAGGAGTTTTCTTCATGTTTTTCTTTTTCCTTAAATGAATGTCTTGGAAAATATGAGGTTATGCATTAGCAGGTAACTGTTGTTTTTGTGTTGAGGCAGGGTGGCCAAAACAAAAACTTGCTCACTCTGTCGCCCTGGCTGGAGTGTGGTGGCGCCATCTTGGCTGACTGCATCTTGATCCTCCCACCTCAGCCTCCTGAGTGGCTGGGACTACAGGTGTGAACCACCACATCGGCTAATTTTCTATTTTTTTTGAAGAGATGGGGTTCTCATGATGTTGCCCAGGCTGTTCTCAAACTCCTCCTCAGCTCAAGTGATCCTCCTGCCTCAGCCTCCCAAAGTGCTGGGATTATAGGCTTGGGCCACCATGCCTAGCCAGCAGGTACTTTTCTGTCTTTTCCTAATGGCTAATAATTTAAATCTAACTATATCTGTGAAACTAGTGGTTTTGCCACAGGATGAGGAGGCGCCAGGGGAAGGGAAGGTGACCAGATGTTCTAATCGAGTCAGCCTTGGTTCTGGCAATGAGCAGGTGCTCTGGAAGAAGTCCCAGGCAAGCTCTGCTGTGCCCCTTATCTGAACCGAGCTGATGAGCTGGCCCCCGTCCAGAGGACAATGACCAGAGCAGAGAGGGATCTGGAAACCAGGAGTGACAGGGACGTGTGGAAGGGAAGGGAACATTTGCAGAGGAAGGGATGACTTGAACACTACAGTTAAATGTTGGAAGGGTTGTCATGGAAAAGAGAGGTCGTTAGAATCAGATTGGAAGAACTAGAACTAGAATGCTAGTTTTGGAAGGGACTTTAGGAATCTCATCAAACACACTCCTCATTTTACAAAAGAAGATAATAAGGCTGAGAGAGTGACACTTGTTCAGGGTGACACCATTGGCTGGTAACAGACAGACAAAGGACTAGGACACAGCCCTTTGACTACAGCCAAATATGGTCACCCATCAGGTTGTAAGCTATAGGGTGGGTAAGGAGGGTAACCAAGGTGGTGGCCTCAGTTTAGTGCTGAAGCAGAAACTGGGTGTCCAGAGAGTTCCTGAATTGCCCAGAGGGCTGGCCCCAGCCTCGTCACTGGAAAATGTCTGTGTTTACCTCTGACATACTCTATCTCTGTGTGCCATATGACTCTCTTAATAACTGCCAGGTAATTCGTGGTGATGAGAGTTTGTATGTAGCGCGTGGGGTGGGAGAGGGAGTTGGTGTCTGGTCTTAGAAAAGGCTGCTTTTATGTGGCAGCAAATAGGAAGCTAGCAAGGTCTCTGGCTCAGGATTGCCTGGTGTCCTTGCCCTTGCAGAGTCCCCAGGCTCCATCTTGGGGAAAAGGGAGACAGGAGAGGGAGTATTACAGGCTTCTGTAGGCCCTCTGGGGCGGGAGCAGCACTATGGGGAGATGGGTGAGCTTGTGTGCTGAACATCGCTAACTTTACAGGGCTTTGCTCTTGTCTCCATCCCTGAAAAATCCTTCCTAAGCACTGTATGGTATAAATGTTTTAGTATCTTTCCGTGGATTGGCTTGTTGCCTTTGTTGAGTTGCATGCATGATCTGGGCCTGGTTTCATCACACCTTGTGCAACTGCGATCATTATCTGGATGACAAAGAAGTGGGTGCAGGCCGTTCCCTAGATACGAAATGCTGAGGCAATTAAGCACATCTAATGACTGTTTTCTTAAGATGAATAGGAGTGATAGCAGTACACAGAGCAAAATGAGGTCTTACAGTCCATGCAGCCCAAGCATGGACTGGTCATAGTAGAAGGAATGATGTAATTATGCTTCCTAAATGTGTCACCTGTACCACAGGCATTCTGAAACGACTTCATGTGTGAAGACAAACATTTTCTTTTTTCTTTTCTTTTCTTTTTTTTTTTTTAGAGACAAGGCTCTGCTCTCCCACCCAGGCTGGAATGCAGCGGTGGTGATCATAGTTCACTGCAACCATGAACTCCTGGGCTCAAGTGATCATTCTGCCTCAGCCTCCAGTGTAGCTGGGACTATAGGCAGGCACATGCCAACATGCCCAGCTAATTTAAGAAAAACATTTTGAAATGAAATTGTTGTGCATATATCTTCAACTGTGTTAGAAATATACAGCTTGTATATTGAATTATTTGCTCAGAATGAGGCTAAAAAATTAGTTAAAAAGTAAGTAGATTAGGAAAATAACAGCTGTTACTAAGAGCTAACTGTGTGCTGAGTCTTGTACTAAGTGCTTTGAATGTAGTTCCTCATTTAATCCTCACAATTTTTAGTGAGTAAAAATTTTGTTTTACAGAAAACTGAATTGAAGCAAAGAGGAGTTGCATAATAAGTTGTCCAGTTCACAAAATTTTAAGGGGCAGACCTGTCTGAATCCAGACATTGATCTGTCTGAATTCAGAGCCTAGACTCCTAACCACCGAGAGAGATATGGCTTTCTAAGAATGTAGCCACACCCTCAACAGAGGGACTTTGGTTTAGCTGGATCTCCATCCCAGAGTAGGTCCTCAATAAATCCTTGTCGAATGGCTGAATGAATGAATAAATAGCACACAATATATGCTGATTCCGGCAAAAATCACAAGGTAGCACGTGAATGCCTGAAGCTTAGGAAACTTGGACCTAGTTTAATGGTTTCAAAGTGTGTTCTTAAGAGCCATGCTGGGGTCAGCTGAAGAGGAGATTCCAGGGCTGCTGTGAGGGAAGGAGAGGCAGGTTCCCAGCCTTCTCCCAGCTACCACAAGAGCAACTCCCTGTTATCCACTGCCCTTCCTCCCACTTGAATTTTCAAAAAAGTCTCCACTGCTGTTGAAATGAAAATAAAACAAAGAATTCCACCCCTACCTCTTAGTGATCTGGTGCAATAACATCATTATATAGATGAAGAAACTGGGGCCCAGAGAAGTACAAGATTAGAACAAAGCCAGAGCTTGGGCCAGGTGCAGTGGCTCACGCCTGTAATCCCAGCACCTTGGGAGGCCAAGGCGGGTGGATCACTTGAGGTCGGGAGTTCGAGACCAGCCCGGCCAACATGGTGAAACCTCGTCTCTGCTAAAAATACAAAAAGTAGCTGGGCATGGTGGTGCATGCCTGCATTCCCAGCTACCTGGGAGGCAGAGGTGAGAGAATCACTTGAACCTAGGAGGCAGAGGTTGCAGTGAGCCGAGATTGTTCCAGCCTGGGCAACAGAGCAAGACTCCATCTCAAAAAAAAAAAAAAAGAAAGAAAAGAAAAGAAAAGAAGCCAGAGCTTGAATCCAGTCTTTCAGACCCCTTTGCCCACTGCTTATTTCATCACACTGAGAAAGTTAGATTTGAAGCACACTGGAAAACATCAGGGTAATACTGATGTCTGCATCTGGCATGCGAGAAATAGCCACAGGGACTAACCCTGACCTACATAAAAATGGATTTTAAATGCTGGGAATTCCATATCACAAAAATGTCCTAGGTGAGGCCAGTTCTCATCATCTTCTCCATATAAGAACAGGTTACTTGGAAGCACAAATTTAGGGGGAGTAAGTGGCATCAGCCAATCTGATTTTTAAAAAGTTTTAGGACACAATAGAACAAAATATATTGCTCAAACTAATGTGACTTAATAAATCATTGTCCAAACCATAAACACAAATAAAAGATAACTAACAGTATTATACAGTAAATGATAAGTACCAAATGAGCTGTAGACAAAAGTAAACACTTGAGCAGAGGGAAGAATTACTTCTAACTCAGATGGCTTCAGGGCGTTTAGCATGGTATAAGCAGCTCTTGAGGGGTTCTTGAAGGATTGGTGGGATCCAAGCATTCATGATATAGGGAAGAGGAAGATTTTGGGAAAGCAGAATGTTTTGGACAAACATTCATGATTGGAATTGGGGCACTGGACTGCATGGGTGGTGAATGTGGAAATGTTCCTTGAGGCAGAATATCTGTTTTACTGTTTACTTGAAATAAGTGATGGGAAAGAATTTTAAAAATTTTAAATAATGTGGAAATCAGACATGCATCATTATCAATAACAACTATAAATCTAATTATTTATAAATAGTTCTCTTCAACTATAGGCAGTATGCATTTTTTATTATTTTTTAAGACCTATAATTTTTTTCTTTTTATTTTGTGCCCAAACCTCAGCACATAAGTGTTTTAAAAACACATATTGATCCAATTATCTAGAGTAAATATAATTATTAAATGTAAATAAATTCTAAAAACTGAAATAATTTAAAATAAACAGAAAATTTTCTTATTCAATTTAATCATATTGTAAATTTTTATTCTTGTTAAATAATGAATCACCTTGTATATGGAAATTATAGGTTTATGTTTTGGTGGAAACAGGACTTGACATGTTTGTTCTTTATTTTAAAATTTCTCTTAGAGATGGGGTCTCACTCTATCATCTGGGCTGAAGTGCAGTGGCATGATCACAGCTCACTGCAGCCTTGAACTCCTGGGTTCAAGCAATCCTCCTGCCTCAGCCTCCTGAGTAGCTGAGACTACAGGTGCCTGTCATCACAGCTGGCTGACTGTTATTATTATTATTTTGTAGATGGGGTCTTGCTGTGTTGCCCAGGCTGATCTCGAACTCCTAACCTTAAGGGATCCTTCTGTGTAGCTGGGATTACAGGTGCAAGACACAGCGTTAAGCCTGACACATCTATTCTAAAAATAAAGTTTCTTGTGAAGAATAATGTGTGAGATTAGCTAAGAAAATTTAGAAAAGGTAAGTAATGAGGGAAAAGTATGAAGTATTAAATCAAAACACTTTAATGAAATAGTGTTACATTGATATGATAAATGAAGGGAATCAAGAGACAGATCCCACTCAATGAGATAATTTAATATATAATAAAGAGGGTACATTAGTTTCCCAGGGCTGTTATAATAAAGTGCCACAAACTGTGTGACTTCAAACAATAGAAATGTATTCTCTCACAGCTCTGGAGGCTGGAAGTCTGAAATGAAGGTGCAGGCAGGGCTATGTTCTCTCTGAAGTTTACAGGAACAACTCCTTCCTTGCCTCTTCTAGCTTCTGGTGGCCCAAGCATTCCTTGGTTTGTGGCAAATAACTCCAATCTGTGCTTCCATCTTCATGTGACTATCTTCTCCCTGTGTGTCTGTCTTCAACTGGTGTTCTCCTCTCGGTGTCTGTTTCTTCTCTCTATTTTTATTTTTTGAGATAGAGTCTCACTCTGTCACTCAGGCTGGAGTGCAGTGATGCGATCTTGGCCCATTGCAACCTTCTTCTCCCAGGTTCAAGCAATTATCCTGCCTCAGCCTCCCGAGTAGCTGGGAGCACAGGTGCATGCCACCACACCTGGCTAATTTTTTAATTTTTATCTTTTAACAGAGGCAGGGCTTCACCGTCTTGGCCAGGCTGGTCTCGAACTCCTGACCTTAAGTGATCTACCCACCTTGGCCTCCCAAAGTGCTGGGATTACAGGCATGAGCCACTTCACTGGGCCGGCCTCAGCAGGAAGATTGCTATGGAATTTGGCAGCAACCATGCCACTGTTCCTGTGGGCCCAGGTTACCTTTCCCCAGATTACTCTGCTTTTTTTTGGTTTGCTGCCAGGAATCATCGTGTTGCTCTTTGCTTTGTATACACAAGCACGTCTCTTGCCCAAATAGAATTCAGTTTCATCTTGGCCATAAACACCTTCAATTTTAAGAAGAGCTGTATGCTCCCTTTGGTTCTGGAGGCCCTGCTTATAGCCGGCACAAAAGGCCCAAGGCCAGACGTGTTTCCTTTTAAGAAGGCCTGTTCCCATCAGGCCTCCACAGGCTCCAAGAGGATAGGAGGGGACTCACTGAGGTTCCTGCTCATATGTGACCATATCAGAGAGACTTTCCCTGACTCCTTAATGTAAAATGGCACCCTCACTCACACCCAGACCCACAAAGGAGGCACTGTGCTCGCTACTGTATGTTCAAAGCCTGCAGCTGTGCCTGGCATGTGGTGGCACAATAAATATTAACTGAATAAATGAATAATGAAAATAAAGTGAACACAAAAATATGAAAACAAGATATTTTTGCACATGAAATTGGCAAACTTTTTTTTTTCCACTCTGTCACCCGGGCTAGAGTGCAGTGGTGCAATCTTGGCTCACTGTAACCTCTGCCTTCCAGGTTCAAGTGATTCTTGTGCCTCAGCCTCTCAAGTAGCTGAGATTACAGATATGTGCCACCATGCCCGGCTAACTTTTGTATTTTTAGTAGAGACAGGGTTTCACCATGTTGGCCAGGCTGATCTTGAACTCCTGACCTCAAGTGATCTGTCTGCCTTGGCCTCCCAAAGTGCTGGGATTACAGGCATGAGCCACCGTGCCAGGCCTGGCAAACTTAAAAGTTTAAAACACTTGATAATACTCAGGGCTGATAGCGGCATCTGGTAAGATTATAAATTAGTATCATTTCCCCCCTAGAAAACACTTAGAAAATATATGTTAAGAACGTTAATAGTGTACGTGTCCTCTGGGTACATGACCAGGAATCTATCACAGGGAAGTCTTTTAAGTGAGATGGGAACAAAAGTTGTACAGAAGGATGATCATTACCCATTATGGATTAGTTACATAAATTACTATAAATACATATGATTAAATATTATGCAATTTATTAAAATCTTATAGGTAAAATATATATAATGATATGAAGAAATTGAATGCTATAATACTAGTTATAACAGAAATAGAAAGGCATACACATTTAAATGTAAATTGATAAACAGAAGCTCATTTTTCTTAATGGGCCTACTGGTTTGTATGGCAAGAGAAGTGAAACTGCCAAAGTTTAGCCCTTGCTGAAATCCAGTAAATATGCTGGGGTGGAGAAACCGACACCAGAAGACACAGGAGCAGGCTCAGCGAACCCTAGACCAACTGGGTGTGTAGACGTGTGAAATGCCTTAAATTCCCTAAAGTGATAGGTCTTTGGGAGACTGAAAATAAAAAAGGGCAGCACTGAGTGAAAAATCTACTGGCCGTATCTATATGAAAGCGGATATTTCAAACTAGTACCCCTTCTCATCCTACACTCACGTAATTCACGTTGCCCTGTTAGTAGTTTTGGAGACATAATCTACTTTGCTAGCCAGGGTCTAGATGAGAACTAACTAGATGAGAACTAACTAGATAAGAACTAACTAGATGAGAACTAACTAGATGAGAACTCATCTGGCCCTAGCCAGGGTCTAGATGAGAACTGTTTCTCCAGGGACAAATGCCCTGGAAAATGAGAGAACTGCACAAAACTATATGAAAATCTCCTCTTAAATTCCAAGAGGAAATAGTTTTCTCCTAGACCTCCTAGCCCTGGATACCCTCTCTCCCTATGACTGCCTGGTTAGGTAACCTGGGCATAAAATTCTAAAGAATTTTTTTCTCTCTCTCTCCTCTCTCTCTCCTGCCCCAACCCCCACCCCATTTTGCTTTTCTTCTCTTCCTTCTTTCTCAGATGTAGAACGAATTCCGCATCTTGCCTCTTGAATCTCAATTTAGCATTTTTCTCACCTGAAGTATGACCTTGAGGTCTTACCCTCAATGCTAATCAGTTTATCAAAATATTTCTACCCAAAAAAAATAAAGCACTTCCTCAGAGGAATCTCATTTAATAAAAGTTTCTCTGTTTCATTACATCTTTTTTTTTTTTTTTTTTTTTACACAGGATCTCTCTCTGTTGCCCAGGCTGGAGTGCAGTGGTATGATCTTGGCTCACTGCAACCTCCACCTCCCAGATTCAAGGGACTCTCCTGCCTCAGCCTCCAGAGTAACTGGGATTAAGGTGTGCGCCACCACATCTGGCTACTTTTTTGTACTTTTTTTTTTTAAATAGAGACGGTGTTTCGCAGGCTGGTCGAATTCCTGGCCTCAAAAGATCTGCTCACCTTGGCCTCTCAAAGTGCTGGGATTACAGGTCATTACATTTTTAACAGTGGTGTTATGAAACTTGCAAGTATCATGTTAAAAACAAAATAATGTTAATTGATTCTTTTAAAGACCAGTACTTATGGTGCAATTTCCAGTATATAGCACTCTCAAGTTATTTCCTTGCCTGATCTTACTCACCTTTCTGGCACCCCATAAAATAAGTGTTATGTACTATTATTCAGATGAAGAAAATGAGTCACAAGGAAGTTAAACAGTCTAATGAAAATCATGCATCTAAAAGTGGTGAAGCTGGGATTTGAACCCAGTAGTTGGGTTTTTGGTATGGCATAGACATACATCTACGGAGGGATGAGGGACATTAAATTTTGATCCTGATACTGACGGAGAAGCAGGAGGGAGTATCAGATAAGTAAAACACATTTGGAAATAGGTCCTCAGAAACTTTTTCTTTTTTTAATCAATTTATTAATTATTCTCTATTTGAGATACTGTTCTTGATTCAGGATGTGAGTTAATCAGGCACAAAACAGTTCTCAACTGCAGGTTTGAGCTTTGTCTTTCAACCATTTCAGAGCCCAAGGAGGAAGCTGAGTGGAGACGGGGGCTAGTGGTTAGAGGTGGCTCCTATACACTGTTTACCTTGTCTCCCAGTTCCTAAGTGAGGGCTGGTCCTTCGGGCTCGGCCCTTAGAGCCAGGGCCCCATTCTTGCACACCCCTTTCTATTTAGACATTCTGATTTCTTCTTGAACCTTCTGCCTCCTCCCTGTTATTTTTCCTAGCCCCTGTGACCTCTGCTGCCTATAGAGAAGAATTCCACTCCCTCACCCTTTCTGAATTGAGGTTGGTGGAAATGACCTTGGATATTGCATGTGTGGTATCTGCAAGACAATCAGAGCACATATGCCCCTAATGGATCTCCCCTGGGTTCTTATGCTCCAAGTCCTTTGCTCTCTCTAGAACTGTGCTACTGTGATTTCTCTTCATATCTGGGCTTCTATATGTGCCAAACCCAGAAAGGTGTAGGGTTGTGGGGGCAGAAGGATAGTGACCATTTTGCTGCCATAAGCCATTGTTTTTACAGCTCTGTTCTGCCGGACATCAATAATGAGAACATATTAATATCACAAAGTGTGATTTTTGGCAAGAGGGACAATAGTGACTATTGTTTGGAAGGGATCACATACTTTTTATAATTTTTAAAAAATAACACAGTCATACAATTATTATTCCTACCATTATACCACTTTTTACAAAATGCCAAAAAGCTTTCAAATCTATTATTTTTTTTACTCCTCACAACAACTTTAGGAATGTAAGTGAGATATGATTATCTTTTATGAATCACAGATTTGCATATTTTCCTCATTACTATTTTACATTTTCTGGCCTGTGATTGATATATTCAAGGAGTCTATTTTACTGCATCTGGCTAGCTTTTCTAAACTGTTTTCCATGGACTAATCTCTGTTTTTTTCCTTTTTATTTCTCACAGTGACAGGAAATAAAAATATTAAATAATAATTGCTACATTTAACATTTTTCTTGGTACTGATTTCAAGGAGGTTGGCTCCAATGTTTCCCCATTTGTCCCTATTTTAAAATTTTATTTTCCTTTTGCATCTTTGTAAATGCTTGCATTTTTTTTTCTTTCTTGATGACAGATTACTATGCTTTAGAAAAATTTTGGAAAATATAAAAAAGCACAAAGAAGAAAATGAAAATCATAGGTAATATGAAAATTTTTACCTAAAAATAAACCTGTAAACTATTTTATGTCTATTTCTATCCAGCTTCTCATGTCCTCTTTATTGTTATGATACCATAAATTATTGAAATTCCTAATTGTTATGCATTTTTGTTTATAATTTTCCTTTATTTTAAGGGATACTATAGTACAATCTACTTACATAAGTATCAGAATACATCTGATACATTCCTAGTAAAATCACATAATCAATTTTAAGACTTTTGCTGAATAATACCAAAAGGCTATTCAGAAAAGTTTTTTTTTTTTTTTCTTGAGACAGTGTCTCACTCTGTTGCCCAGGCTGGAGTGCAGTGGCACAATCTCTGCCCAGTGCAACCTTCATCTCCCAGATTCAAGCGATTCTCCTGCCTCAGCCTCCAAAGCAGCTGGGACTGCAGGTGCCCACCACCACACCTGGTTAATTTTTGTATTTCTAGTAGAGTTGGGGTTTCACTGTGTTGGCCAGGCTGGTCTCCAACTCCTGACCTCAAGTAAGCTGCCGGCCTTGGCCTCCCAAAGTGCTGGGATTACAGGCATGAGTCACCGCACCCAGCCGGAAAGTTTTACCAATATGTGCTTCCAAAAACATTGCATGTGTATTTTACCATACCCTAAATAGCCTTAAGTATAATCGTTATCTCAATCTTTGCCTATTTGATGAGAACCAATAATACTTTAGTATTGTTTTTGTATTTTAATCTCTCATAAAGCTGAGTATTTTTGGATGTATGAATTGCCTTTTGCCCACTTGCTTTGTCCATTTTTTTCTATTGAGAAGCTAATTTTAAAAAACAATCTGGAAAGAAATATTTCTATACTAAAGATATTAACCTCTCGTCTAGTACATATTTTAATTAGCTTGCTATTTGCTTTTTGAATGGTGTTTTAACAATTTTTTTTCCATTTAAAAATGATGAATGGTTATTGAATTTTACCAAATGTCTTATTTGTACCTATTGATATGTTTTCTTATTTTTAAATTTAAAGATGTGGGATATTGCAGCAATAACAATAAAACAACGTGTCAGACTACTCCTGTATTCCATAAACTACTTTGACATGCTATAATTTTGTTCATATTTGACAGTCATTTGAAAATGACTGGAGAACAAACCATCTCAAGTTATAAAAGATGCCAATCGTTTCCTGCCTCTGGGTCACTTCCACAGCTGAATAAGTGGCCCTGCCTCCCCAGCTCCAAGCCTCTGGTGAGGGCACTACAATTGGACACTTGACCTGAGGGTCCCCTCAGTAGACTCACCAGTGGCCAGGCTGGCATGACAGTGAAAGAGAACCAAATGGGTTTCCCTCTTGAGGACGTGGGACATTGAGTCAGTCCGTGGTGCGTGCTGGAGCTGAGAGTTGAAGCCAGAAAGATGGGGTTGCAGGTTGGGCGGGCGGGTGCAACATGAAGGAGCAGGTATGCAAGAAGCCCTGTGGTTTCTGAGAGGTGGAAGATGCTCAGAGGGTTCCTGAAGGCTTTGGAGTTTCTCAGGTTTCCAGTGATTTTCAGATGCACCCTTTGTCCTTGGATTCTGTGAGAGCCCCCAGGATTCTTTCCATCACATGACTTCCTTTTGATTTTTCTTCCTTATTTAAAGTAGTTGGAGTAGGTTTCTGATTATGCAACCAAAAAGCCTTCGTGGGACACTCATGCACCTTCCTATCCACCCCACTGGGTAAACTGTGTGGTTATGTGCTACCAAAATGCCAGGAGGTCACTGGCTTCCTACTGAAAAACAAAAGAGTTGAACTCAGCATTGTATGATCCTGAAGTTTCTCCCTCAGCGCTCTAGTTCTATGAGTCTTTGGAATTAATGGAGCTTTTTATTGGGACATTTTCTTAACCAAGCTTGATGGAACTCTAGAGGACAAGATTCAGCCCGAAGGGAGTGTGTTATTGAAACAGACCCTTTAAGACAGGAATAAATTTTCCATTTTGAAAAAAATTACTTTTCCTTCAAATCTGAAGGGGCATTTTGCTTTCCTGTCATTGAATTGAAAAAGTACCTCTGTTTTTTTAAACAGTGTAACTACAGCTGTCTGTCTGTGCTTCTCTTCACGTACCCAGACCAGGCGTCCGGCAGTGACGGGTAATCAAATCACCTCAAGGGACACTGAGCCATCTGCCCCTGATCTCAGCCCACAGAAATGAGCTGTTGGAAAGGGTTCCAGCTTTTCATCTTTAGCCAGCAAGGTCCAATTTTCTCAATGAAAGTATTGATTTAAGTCTTTCAAAACAACCCCAGCTTCACTGACATCAAGGGGATAAATCACAGCATCAAGAGAAAAGAAAATCACACTGTGGATAAAGGTGTTAAGTTTTCTTTGCACTTTGGGAGGCCACAGGGGGAGCATTGCTTGAGCCCAGGAGTTTAAGACCAGCCTGAGCAAGATGGTGAGACCCTATCTTTATAATAATAATAATAATAATAATAATAATAATAATAATAATACATAGCCTGGTGTGGCGGTGCAGACCTGTAGTCCCAGATACTCAGGAGGCCGAGGCAGGAGGATTGCTTGAGCCCAGGATTTGGAGGCTCCAGTGAGCTGCAATTCTGCCACTGCACTCCAGCCTGGGTGACAGAGCAAGACCCATCTTAAAAAAAAAAAAAAAACAAAGCTTTCTTTTACATGCAAAAGAAAACTCTGAAAAGCATTTCTCAAATCACTGACAGAAAAGATCAGCAAGATTAGCAGGATTTTAGGATTAGGAAACTATAGTCTTAGGAGGTAATGAGGAGGCTCAGAGTGACCAACTATGGTCCCCATGGAGCCAGCCCCATGCCGGGGTGTTTTTTCCACTATAGCTGCTCTCGGGTGTG
Source organism: Theropithecus gelada (assembly GCF_003255815.1). Lineage (NCBI taxonomy): Eukaryota > Metazoa > Chordata > Mammalia > Primates > Cercopithecidae > Theropithecus > Theropithecus gelada. Next base: position 161,723,046 of record NC_037671.1, read on the forward strand.
AACGAGAGCCCTACAAAAGTTGGACAGATACATATTTTCTATTTTTTGTGTGTTTTATTCATCTTGTTGGTATAAAGATCGTGACTTTTCTCTTCTTATGGCAATCATATTTGAGTTATCTATCTATCTATCTAGCCGTATTTTAAAGAGACGGGGTCTTTGACTCTGTTGCCTAGGCTGGAGTGCAGCGTTGTGATCACAGCTAACTGCAGCCTTGAACTCCTGAGCTCAAGGGATCTTCCTGTCTCCGCCTTCCAAGTAGGGAGGAATACAAGTGTGTGGCACCATATGTGGCTAATTAAAACAGTTTCCTTTTTTTTGTAGAGAGGGGTCTCACTGTGTTGCCCAGGTTGGTCTTGAATTCCTGGTCTCAAGCAGTCGTCCCGCCTCAGCCTCCCAAAGTGGTAAGATTAGAGGCCTGAGTCACTGAACCCAGCCTGATTTGTGGTATATTTATTTATTTATTTATTTATTTATTTTATTTTTATTTTTTTTTTTTGAGACGGAGTCTCGCTCTGTCGCCCAGGCTGGAGTGCACTGGCCGGATCTCAGCTTACTGCAAGCTCCGCCTCCTGGGTTTACGCCATTCTCCTGCCTCAGCCTCCCGAGTAGCTGGGACTACAGGCGCCCGCCACCTCGCCCGGCTAAGTTTTTGTATTTTTTAGTAGAGATGGGGTTTCACCGTGTCAGCCAGGATGGTCTCGATCTCCTGACCTCGTGATCCGCCCGTCTCGGCCTCCCAAAGTGCTGGGATTACAGGCTTGAGCCACCGCGCCCGGCCTGTGGTATATTTAAACAAATGAATGTATATTTATTTGAACTATCATATTATAATTGAACTGTCAAAAAATTCCTGGGCTATCAGTTGGGACATATGAAGAGTGACAAGGATTTCATAACATTTTTTTCCACTGAAGCCTCAAATGTACAAGAAACATCAAAATGGATTGGGTTTTAAATGATTTTTAAATTCCCGTTAATACCTATTCTATTCAGGAAACTTTGTGTCTTAGGTTGAATTTCCAGAGGTGGCCCCTGAGATGAAAATTCATGTGAAAGTACAGTAGTCCTACCTCATCCATGGGGGTTACCTTCCTTGGGTAGCTAAGCCCGCCAGAGGATGCCCAAAACTGCAGATAGAACCCTATATATAATATGCTTTTTGCTATGCATATGTACCTATGATAAAGTTTAGTTTATAAATTAGGCACAGTCAAGAGATTGACAACAATAACTAATAATAAAATAACAACACACCAATGTTACTACCTTTACACCTTGGGGCCATTATTAAGTAAAAATAAGGATGACTTGAACACAAGCCTCGCGATAGGGAGAGTTGATCTGATAACTGAGTCGACATCTAAGTGGCTAATGGATGGTTGCATCTACAATATGGATACACCGGATAAAGGGAGGTTTCATGTCCCAGGTGGGATAGGGCAGGACGGCTCGAGATTTCATCATGCCACTCAGAACGGCATGCAATTTAAAACTTATAAATTTTTTATTTCTGGATATTTTATTTAATATTTTCAGACCTAAGTTGACTGCCAATAACTGAAACTGCAGAAAGTTAAACCTCAGATAAGGGAGGACTACTGTAGTCTATCAGGTAATATCTCCGAAGAAACTGGTAGTGGGGTGGGGAGGTAGGACAGGAAAGGGAAGGCCAAGCCAGGGTATGATATCAGAGTCCCACAGAATCTAACTCTTAATCCTGCAAGAAGACCACCCTGACTAGGGCAAGGGTTAAGAATAGATCCCAGGCTGGGCGTGGTGGCTCATGCCTGTAATCCCAGCACTTTGGGAGATCAAAGCAGGAGGATGGCTTGAGTCCAGGAGTTCAAGACCAGTCTGGGCAAAAAGTGAGATCCCTGCCCACCCCCATCTCTACAAAAAATAAAAACAATTAGCTGGGAGTGGTGGCACTCACCTATAGTCCCAACTACTAGGAAGGCTGAAGCAGGAGGATCGCTTGAGCCCAGGAGTTTACTACCTTTACATCCACTGCTCTTCAGCCTAGATGACAGCAAGATCCTGTCTAAAAAAAAAAAAAAAAAAAAAAATCCCAGGAGATAGCACTTCTGGCTCTAGGGCCCACAGATTTGGCAGCCTGAGAGCAGTTTTGTGATTAAAAAACAAAACAAAACAAAACAAAAAAGCTGCAAATACTGGTTGGGGGACATCACACTGAGGGAGGGTGCTGTGGGCAAAAGGGATCCCATATGCCGTGGGTAGAGCACAAACAGTTGCAAGAACAGCTAAAGCTAACTTAGGGAAAGGGGTATCTCCATTAAGATTGCATTTGGCTGCATGTAATAGAAATCTGACGCAGTGCCTAACGAAAAGAGTTTATGTTCCCAATATACCAAGAAGTTCAGAGATTGGCAGTGCAGGATTAATAATTAACATAGCAGCTTCTCGATGTTATCAGTCAACAACATGCCAGCTCCGCCTTGCTTGTTGCTGCATGATTGCGAGATGGCTCTACTGCCTCCAGCCTCACATCTGCATTCCTGGCAGGAAGAAGAGGACCAGAACAGAAAAGGCTGTATGTCTAATAGGAAAGCAAATATTTTCCAGAAACCTCTAGCAGACTTCTGGTTTCTTTCCTATTGGCCATAACTGAATCACATAATTACCTTTAGACGTAAGGAATTCTGGGAAGGTGGCATATGGTTCCCTTGAGAAGAATAACTTTTCATTCTTTGCTTTTTTTTTTTTTTTTTTTTTTTAAAAATGGAGATGAGAGAATGGGCAATGACTGGGAATATGGTGGTGTCTACCCAATAGGGGATTTTTTTTTTTTTTTTTTTTTGGTAAAAATATAATAGTAGGCTTTAGGAGCTTCCTAAGACAAGATTTAAGTACAGACAGCTTAGATATCTGAGGGATGGTGCCAGAACTGGCCAATGAGGAATTGAGGTAGGGCTAGTTTATGGGCAGTGACCTGTACAGTTAGTTGCACAGGGCCCTGCATGTGGAAGGGCCCTATGTTTGGTTTCATGCTGTGTTTGGTCACTGAGCACTCACATTCTGTCTTTGGACTTGTGTTATTAAGTCTGATGGGACAATGGAGCATATGTGTTTTTTGGACTTGTGTTATTAAGTCTGATGGGACAATGGAGCATATGTGAAGTGGCAGCACACGCCCTTGTTGGCTCAGGCTCATGGTACAGCGTGCAATGAGCAATGTGCATGCCAAGCAGTTAGTTGCACATGCCAGGATGGGACCTGGGCCCAGATCGGTGGTAGCGATGATGGTGACAGCAGCAGCAGAAGCAGCAACTGTGGAGACAGCAGCCATAGCCCTGGAGACAGGAGAAGCTCCACATGAAGGCAATGCTAGGATTCATGTCGGGAGGTCAGTTTGCTGGTCTATCCCTGGAGCCCATTTCTGGGGCATCTGCACAAATCGTAACTTCTTGGCTAGAAACTGCTGGTTGTCAGGCAGTCAAACTTTATCAGTAAACTATTACAAAAATAAAAATGTACATGTAGACATTGCAATGAAACTTGTCGGGGAGTTATTAAGATTCTCCAGAATTTAGAATCCCTGGTTTTGGAAACTACCACAACACTGCAAAACAAATATTCACAAGGTTAGAAACAGAAATTAAATTTAAAGACAATCTCATTTGGTGAAAAAAACACAGTATTTTCATATAAAGCAATGGATGAATCAATTATTGATGAAGAAGACATTTAAAATTAAATTTTCTCTTGTAATTGAAGATACAGTGATAGAATGAATAAATAGGTGTTTGCATTTTCAACAAATCATAAAGCCAGTTTCTTGTAAAACCTCCACAAGTTACAGAGAATGTAAGAGGAAATGAAAGACCATTGTACAATTTGCATTTAAAATAAAATTCAGACTTACATGAAACTGGTTTGTATGAAGAGTTAAGTCTTTTTAGAAAACTTATTCTAAAAGAATTGTCAGCTCTCAATGTACTAATATATATAATTTATCAGACATTTATCCCAATGTCATCACTGCCTACAAAGTACTCCTTACAGCTCCAGTAACATTCACATCATCAGAAAGATCCTCCTTAAAATTAAAATTACCAAATTTATTTGCCATCTTGCATATTCCAAGAGCAACTCATGTGGCTTTCAATTATATCAATTAAAAATGAAGTTGCCAAAAGTATAAATTTTGATGACCTAGTAAACAAATTTGCAGAAGTGAGCCAGAAAAACCTCATGATCAATCAAGATACACTAATAAAGTACAGACATCCTCAGGCTCTGCATCGACGGATTCAACCAAGCGAGGATGGAAAATATTCAGAAAAGAAAAACCAATAAAAAAAAAAAACCACAAAAACAATACACACTAAAAAATACAATATGACAACTATTTACATAGCATTTATGTTGTATTAGGTATTATAAGTAGTCTAGAGAGTAAAGTATGCAGGAGGACATATGTAGGTTACATGCAAATACAATGCCATTTTATATAAGAGACTTAAGCATCTGAGAATTTTGTTACCCAAGGGGGTTCCTGGAACTGATTCCCCTTGGATACCAAGGGATGACGGTATTGGCGGTGGTGGTAGCAGTGGTATTGTTACAAAAATGAGAGAAGAAACTCATAGACAGAAGATAAATAATAAATACATTATTATATTATATAAGCTTAGGACACCAAAAATATTTTCTTCAATTCGTAATTCTACTTTGTTACCTATGCATCACGATTACCCTTTGTTATGGACTGAACTGTGGTCACCCAAGATTCATATGTTGAATCCTTAACCCTTAATGTGACTGTATTTGGAGATAGGGCCTTTAAGGAGGTCATTAAGGTTAAATGAGGCCTTAATGGTGGGTCCTGATTCAATAGCACCGGTGCCCTAATAAGAAGAGGAAGAGACAGCAGAGAGAGCGCTCACTCAGCCAGCACACCAGGAAAGACCATGTGAAGACATGGTGAGAAGGTGGTTGTCTACAAGCCAGGAAGAGAGCCCTCAGCAGAAACCAACTCTCCTGGCACCTTCCTCTTGGCCTTCGAGCCACCAGAACTGTGAGAAAATAAATGTCTGTTGTTTAAGCTACCATCTGTGGTATTTTATGACAATGCAAGCTAACTAATATGTATGCCCCATTACATTTTACCCATTACATTTTATAAGTAAGAATTTTTTTTTTTTTTTTTTGAGATGGAGTTTCACTCTTGTTGCCCAGGCTGGAGTACAATGGCATGATCTCTGCTCACTGCAACCTCCGCCTCCCAGGTTCAAGTGATTCTCCTGCCTCAGCCTCCTGAGTAGCTGGGATTACAGGCACGCATCACACGCCCAGCTAATTTTTGTATTTTTGGTAGACGTGGGGTTTCACCATTTTGGTCAGGCTGGTCTTGAACTCCTGACCTCGTGATCCACCCGCCTTAGCCTCCCAAAGTGCTGGGATTACAGGCGTGAGCCACCGCGCCCAGCCCAGAAAATATTTTTAAGGAAAAAAAACTTTATATTTTAGTGCCTTTACTGACATTTTCCTTTTACTTTTAAACAAGGGGCTCAACATTTTCATTTTGCACCAGGCAAACTACAAATTACAGAGACGACTGTACTCTGAATTGAGGTCACACTCTGTGCCTCCCTTACGGCCTCAGAGCGATGGTCTCCCTGCTTCTGTCTGCTTCTTCTCTCTCTAGATCAGCTGCTTCCACCCTGACTCAAGTACACAACATCCACCCACTAATTCTGTCTCCATTTCTGAGAGAAAGAATCTAATTGGCTTAGCCCAGCCCATGCATTTGCTAGTCCAGAGTCAGGTGTCCTGTTCCAATGGGCTGAGGACACCTGGCTGTCCAGGCCCACACTTGCTGGGGCTCAGGTGGAAGGCAGTTTCAGAGGAGATGGCATGGACTGGACTTGTACTTTCAACTGAGGCACTTACGATGCTTTCACAGAGGATTGTCTGGCTTCGATGCTCCACTTCCTTTTACAAGGTGTTTAGCAGCTTCACTCCAAAAGAGAAATATAACCAATCACAGCTTAAAAAGCAGAAACCAATGCCCTGGCCTCAGAAGTATCTCAGGGCTGTCTTGCTCAGCTTTCCATTGACAAAGAACCCATTAAGAACAGGACTGGGGGAGATTTTCAACAGCATAATGCAAATGCTCGTAGGTTTTTAGTTAAGGGCGCTCTAAACTCATTTTAGCATGGATTTTTGACATCCTGTCTCACTTAACATTAAACCGTGCTTCAAAAAAGTTAAACAGCAGCACTTTGGGAGCTCGAAGTGGGCAGATCACCTGAGGTCGGGAGTTTGAGACCAGCTTGGCCAACATGGTGAAACCCTGTCTCTTCTAAAAACGCAAAAGAATTAGTGCCGGGTGTGGTAGCATGCATCTGCAATCCCAGCTATTATGGAGGCTGAGGCATGAGAATCGCTTGAACCTGAGAGGCAGAGGTTGTAGGGAGCCAAGATTGCACCGCTGCACTCCAGCAAGATTATGCCTCAAAAAAACGTTAAGCAGCAAAAATATAAATAAAAATAGAAATATTCATATTTTCTACAAAGACAAATTTTAAGAACATGTTTTTGGTAAGAAATCATATTTATCATTAAAAAGCAGTGAAAGCAAGACCCTTGCTGTACACTTTTGGAAGCAAATTTGAAAGATTCCTGTTGAAATAAAAGTAGAAATTAAAATCATTGAATAGTAAAATATTTTATATAGTAACACCTCAGTTACCTAGAAGTAGGACTTAAGGGCAACTCCTGCCATCTGGAATACAGCAACGGAACTAAATTCCCTGAGGCACTGAAATAGTTTTCACAAAATCAGTTCACTGAAGCTCATTTGTTTTAGTTGTAGAAGAGGGACTCAGTCAGAACCTATTCACCCTTACTATTCACTGTCTAATAACTTGGATTATCCAGTTTGCCACCCACAGCAGATTAAAACCAACAATTTACTAGGGTAGCAGGGTGCTGCTAAAATATAGAGAGTGATTATTGACATCAGGGAGGAAACGGGAAAGGAGGAACTGTCAAACCAGTTTGGAGATATTCAGTGCATACGTGCATCCATGTACTTTTCTTAATGCACCTTTCTTACATACGTTTAATTAGCATGGGCTGAATGCCAACTATTAGCCTATGACTGTGCTAGGTGCACAGAATACAGAGATTAAGAACTCAGTGTCTGCCCTTAGGGGCTTCTAATCTAGCAGAAAGGTTGACAAATAAAAAGGCAATTACAATATAATGTGGAGAATGATTAAGTGCCTGATTCGGGCTTAAATCAGAAGATAAGCTAAAATGCATTTCAAGTATTTCAGGTAAGACATCTGAAACCCCAAATTAAGATCGGGGTAGTGGGGATGCAGAAATGTGTAAGACTGAACGATGATGGAGGTAGAATTTGCACTGCAGGATGATGGATTGAGGTGAAGGGCAAGGGAAAAAAAAGAGTCCAGGATGTCACTCAGATTTTTGGCTTTTGTGAAGAAAGAGTTAGAGGCTCCAGTCTCTCCGGAGGGCATCACCTCATTACAGCTGACATTTTAAATGAAGACTTGGGAATCACTGACAAAAGGTCAGAGAAGTATGAAATCCATTTAGTAGCGACTTTCTCTGCTGGCAAAGAAAACACCTCGTCTTAAATGACTGTTTTACGGAGGAGGTTTTGTAAGTTCCTTGAGGGCAGGACACCCAACATTTATCCTTACGTCCCCAGTGCCCCAATACAGTAGATGCTTAGTGACAACATCTTTATTGGATTTATAGAAACCAATTTAGATCATCTTGACCTTTTCTAGTCATCTCCCTTTAGGGTGTAAGATAAAACTGAGGAAATTTTTTTTTTTTTTTTTTTTTTTTTTTGAGATGGAGTCTGGCTCTGTCGCCCGGGCTGGAGTGCAGTGGCCAGATCTCAGCTCACTGCAAGCTCCGCCTCCCGGGTTTACGCCATTCTCCTGCCTCAGCCTCCCGAGTAGCTGGGACTACAGGCGCCCGCCGCCTCGCCCGGCTAGTTTTTTGTATTTTTTAGTAGAGACGGGGTTTCACCGTGTTCGCCAGGATGGTCTCGATCTCCTGACCTCGTGATCCGCCCGTCTCGGCCTCCCAAAGTGCTGGGATTACAGGCTTGAGCCACCGCGCCCGGCCAAAAACTGAGGAAATTTATAGATGTCTTTGGTCCTTGAGCAGATAACGGTTGGCTGTAGACATATTTCTCTTTCAAAAAAAATTTTTCTCAGGAGAACTGAAAAGTCGACGTTGTTGTCTTATTGAATCAGATCTTAAGACCCTGACAAGCAACCTTTCCATCTCTTCAGGTTTTTAGCTGCTTTGAGAGTAGCAGACACCAATTAGCTTCCTGACTGGCTCTGGGGTGTTGAGAGAGGCAAGCAGTGGCACCTCAGGGCACCAGAGCAGCCCTCTGTCCCCACAGGCACTCTGCATGCTGACAGGTCCGGAAAAAGACTGTCATACCCTGAAGAAAAGGAGGCCTCATTCGGCTGACCTTGGGGAATAAAATGTCCCCTGAAACCTTTTAGACCCCTAGAAGATTCCTCTGGGGCTTCTCCTGGAAAAAAAGCTTGAGAGGCAACTTGTAAACAATTAAGTCATGACGCACTTAAAAAGAAAAGCTCAGAATGAGGTCAGAATTGGACAGGGGGAAAGAACTGTCTTGATGTGTTATGAAGCTTTTCAGAAACTGTTTTCATGATTTTTATCACTGACATCTATTGGAGTAATGTTATTTTTTATTTGAATATTTAATTTTCAAAGCTAAAGCCTGAGAAATAGAAGCATTTTATCTTTTACAAATAGCTGTGAGTCATGGTTTATATGTCTTGAGTTTTTCTCAGCTTTAAAATCTCAGTTGGTTGTGAAGTGGGGGAGAAAAACAAAATAATGAAATTGCACCAGGAAAACTAACTTCCAAAAACACTCCCAACAATGTTCCTTCTTGCATATGAAAGATATGTTATTACATCAGATTGCCACGTTTGTGAGCTTGAATAGCAGATGTCCTCATTACAAAATCTCTGACTAAGATGAACGTGGTGCTGCAAGGGATGGGTGCTAGAACTAAAACTAAACTGGACAGTGGGCCTTCTGGGTGGAGATTTACGTCCCTTGGCTGGAGGAAGCATGGTTGTGTGTGTGAAAATTCTTTTGAATTTTCCTGAAGCAGCTGTGATTTTCTGCAAACCTGAACCCGAGGTGAGCTGTTTCCATTTCAGTCACCTCTTCATGGGGAGGTCACTTTGGAAGCATTTATCTGGTATGGGGGCCAAGACTCCTGGTAAGGGGGAGGCAGATGCAGAAGGAGCCCGTCTGGAGGGATGGGGTTCTCACCACCTCTCCCTGGCCTTGCTGCCTCCAACCAGGGGCCATGGTGACTATGAAGGGACGCAGTTAGTCCAGAGCCACCCTGGGAAAGATGTGGCCTGCAGCCTGGCAGGCCGAGGACGTGTAGGGGGCTGCACCAGGCACAGCGAGTAACCCTACTCCGTTTCCGAACGTATGCGGGGCCGCTGCCAATGTAAAGCTCCCTGTTAAGAACAGGTCCTGACCCTCAGCCGAGGGTCACGAAGAAATGACAGACTTTCCTGGCAAGACTGTGGGGATCAGATCCAGCCATTTTTAGGTGTAAATGTCTGGCTTTGCCTGCAGCATTTCAAGGAAGACTTGACTGCTGTGCTTTGCCGCCCTCCGCCCCGCTCCCCTGCACTTACCCACCCACCTCGCCTGCGCTGATCAGCAGACGCGCGCGGGGAAGGGCACGCGCGATGCTTTCCCACGCGCTCAGCGGGCGCCCCTCACTGGAAACTCGCTCCGGATTCCGAACCCGAGAGCAGAGCAGAGCAGAGGGAAGCCCCTTTGCTGTGGATGCAAGGGCGGCCTGAGCAGCTCCTTAGTGGAGAGCAATGAACGCACTGAAATCTCGGAGCCTTCTCTGCCAAAGACATGTCGAGTTTGTGCATTCTGAGATCAATTCTGGGCTTTTCTGAAATTTTACTGGGGGTCCCAAAATTTAATTCGGAGGCGTTGCCTTCCGTTCTTCCCCTGAAAATAGAGATATGACACAGAAATCTTTGTTTACTAGCGCCCTTTCCCATCAGATATGTAGGGTCTTTATAAAATCCTTGTAAACTTTGAAACTTTAATAATTTTTATTCTACATACCATGGGCCTCAAATAGTACTTAAAAGGCAAACATGAAGGTTGAAACATTTGCTTATACTATTGCACATTTGTATTTCGGATTCTATACAAGCAAAAACGGCTTCCATAAGTGAGCATCTGTTTCCTATCTAACAGTATTAAAATGTTATAAAAATTCACACACCATTTGCAACTACCGAGTTTCCTTTGGTTCTTTTAAACAATTAAAATTAAATCATAATGGTTCACAGGTTGTATGAGCTCCCTTTTCTGTGACTGGGTTGAAGAGCTTTCCTTATCGACACTAGTCTTATTGGTCCTTAATTTCAGCTAGATAGACATCTCATGGAATTATTCATCTTCAGCTGTACTCATCTGGTTTCATTTCTTCATTTCAAATGCATTTTGAATGTTCCCATCTGAGCTTATATGCTGTGCCTGTCCTTAATAGCACTGTTGGAAAGATACTGTTCATTGAATTCTCACCATTCCATCCTAATTACTTTTTCTTTGAGGCTTTGGTCTTTACAATAGCCTAGAGGCCTCTCTGATCCTGAGGGTGGTACCAGTAACAGAGTAAATGTGCTCCTAATAGAATTTCCACATTTTTCCTTTAAAAATACTTTTAAAATGTCACAATATATATTCATGATGAAAACTGAAAGCAGGTAAGCAGAAATAAAAACTATGCACTTATATGTACATATTTATAAATATGAATATGTTAAATGTATGCATACTTATAAAAATGTGATACCTTCCATTTTAAAAACATTTTTCTGCTAAATAAAGCATGAACACTTTCCTTTATTCTAATGGCTACTGAATTTGTCCATACAGATGTAATAAAATCAATTCAATTGATTATTGTTGGAGATGCAAATTACTGAAAAATATTTGCTATTGGAAATACAGCAATGAACATCTTATATTCTTGTGCATTTGCCCAATTATTTTTATAAGATAAATTTTCTGGGACCCAATTTCATTTTGACCAGAGATTTTACTCATGGCTATAACCTGCCACCTTCAATGGGAGCCGATTTTGCTGATACAGAAGATAGTATTGCCTCTACTGAGTTCTTCATATTAGTTCCTCTGACTTGAGCCTTCATTCTAGTTACAGTCTCTCTGAAAATTTCTCATTTTGGGTTTTCTATTCCTTTACTAGAGACTATATGGAGCTTGGCCAAAGTGGCCTTTATAATTTCCCCATTTCCCCTTATGTTTCAACATCCTTCCTCTGCCTTCTCTTTAAATGCCCACAAATCTAGGCATAATTCTGTTCTTGACTTCCCTTCTTTGTAGTCTATGCTCTCCCTTAGCTAGTTTGTCCTCTGATTCTATTTATGAGAATGATTCATCCTTAAGCTCTTTTTCCCCAAGTTTTTGATTTGTATTCCCATATATTCCTTGGTATCTTCCCATGATGATAGTGCAAATATCTTAAAGTTAGTATTCCCCAGACTCAATACTTTATTCCAAACTCCCAGCAAAACAAAAACAAGTGAAAATAAAAAATAAAACCAACCCCACCTCCCAAACAAAATAACTCATTTTCTTCTTCCATATTCTCTCTTTTAAAGCTAAAGGTGCCCACTGATCCACCATCAAAGGGTCATTCAGATTCAGATTGAATAGACATTTATTGATTGTATCAAATCATATTAGTTTCCTGCTTAAAACTCTCTAGTGGCTTCCCATTGCCATTGAAGTGTGACTCAAACTCCTTACAGGAACCATCAGGCTTCTGTGATTTGGCCTCTGTCTGTCTCCTGCCCAGATCTTCTCCCAGGCTCCTCCTGCCTTTCTATGATCAGCTGCCTGCTTTCTGACCTTCTGTTCAAAGTACAAGTGGATGTGCATCTCAGAGACTGAGCACTTGCTCTTCCTTTGGCCAGAACCCCTTTTTGGATTATGTATTTGGTATTGTAACTAACAACTCATTGCCAACCCAAGAGCATTTCGATTTTCTGCTATATGTTTTTCTTTTGGAAGTTTTATAGTTTTGAATTTCACATTTAGTCTATGATCTATTTTGAGTTAATTTTGGTGAAAGGTAGGTCTTTGTCTAGATTCTTCTTCTTCTTCTTCTTTTTTTTTTGCATTATCTATCCAATTGTTCTAGTACCATTTGTTGAATGCTCAATCCTTTCTCCATTGAATTGCCTTTGGGCCTTTGTCGAGGATCAGTTAACTATTGTGTGGGTCTATTTTTGAGGACTAATTAATATAAATTTAAAGATTCCTTTATTCAAACATTCTTTTTTTTTTTTTTTTTTTTTTTGAGACGGAGTCTCGGTCTGCCGCCCAGGCTGGAGTGCAGTGGCCGGATCTCGGCTCACTGCAAGCTCCGCCTCCTGGGTTTACGCCATTCTCCTGCCTCAGCCTCCCGAGTAGCTGGGAGTACAGGCGCCCGCCACCTCGTCCGGCTAGTTTTTTGTATTTTTTAGTAGAGACGGGGTTTCACCGTGTTAGCCAAGATGGTCTCCATCTCCTGACCTCGTGATCCGCCCGTCTCGGCCTCCCAAAGTGCTGGGATTACAGGCTTGAGCCACCGCGCCCGGCCTTATTCAAACATTCTATCAGCAAATATTTCATTCAGCAACTACTATATGATCAGTACTGCTTTAGGTACTGGGAACATATCAGTGAAAAACAAAATCTCTGCCTTCCTGGAGTTTACATTCTACAAGTCAAGCGATGTATGACTATGCGAATATTTTTAGAGTTATTCACATGTCTTTCCCAGCTAAGTACAGCACACACTCCTATGCCTCAGTGTCTTTGCTCACGCTTTCCATGCACTTGTTGGCTCATCACAATTTTGCACTGGGTGCTGCACACTGTGCGATGGGGATATGAAGACATTTCCTTTCCCTCCTATCTCTTTTCATTTTACTTTCACTTTTTCTATTTATCAAAAAAGTGCAATAATATAATTCTTAGATTTAGGCATACCTGAGAAATTAAGTGCAGTAAGAAATGAGATATTGGCTAAGTTATATTTGAGAACATATTTTGATACTTCCAGCAAAGAAACCTCCATTCTAATGATAATTGCCTCTGGGGTTTTCTGAGCAACTGGGATAAGGCCAGATAATATTTATTTGGATTGAAACGTGATAATAGACAATGTTTTAAAAGTGTAAACCTAGCATTTATTTATACCTGTCTGATGCGTAGTTTTTCTAGTAATGTTCAGTCCTGGTCTAGGAGTCAGAAAGAGATTTACGGAAATAAGTTAGCTTTTGAGTCCCATTTGTACAGTGTTTCCTATTCTGGTAACCCAAAAACTTCATTAAGCAGAAAAGAAGGAAGTAAAAAGGACTTGCTTAAGCATCATGGCCATGAAGAAGGGGGAGGGGAAGATGACATTTCTAGACTGGAACTCATGTTTTGTAAGGATGAGAACTCAGAGGTGTCAGTCTGGTGCTGAGTCCTCAGAGGGGAACCTCTGGGCTCCTGTGTGTCCCATTCTAGGATGGTATATTTGTCTGTTTTTATGCTGCTGATAAAGACATACCCAAAACTTAGAACAAAAAGAGGTTTAATTGGACTTACAGTTCCAATTGGCTGGGGAGGCCTCAGAATCATGGCAGGAGCCGAAAGACACTTTTTACATGGTGGTGGCAAGAGAAAAATGAGGAGGAAGCGAAAGTGGAAACTCCTGATAAACCCATCAGATCTCAAGAGACTTATTCACTATCACAAGAATAGCGTGGAAAAGATCAGCCCCCATAATTCAATTACTTCCCCCAGGTCCCTTCCACAACACATGGGAATTTTGGGAGATACAACTGAAGTTGAGATTTGAATGGGGACACAGTCAAACCATATCAGATGAGTATTACTTGGCTCCTCTTCACTGTACACAAAGGGCAAGTTTATGGCAGTATATGAAAAATAGAGAATGAGTTGCAAGCTAGTCAATTGCATGGAATAAAAAAGAAAGAAAAGTGATTTCAGGGCAGGCACAGTGGCTCACACCTATAATCCCAGCACTTTGGGAGGCCGAGGTGGGTGGATCATGAGGTCAGGAGATTGAGACTATCCTGGCTAACACGGTGAAACCCCATCTCTACTAAAAATACAAAAAATTTCCCGGGCGTGGTGGTGTGCCCCTATAGTCCCAGCTACTTGGGAGGCTGAGGCAGGAGAATCGCTTGAACCCGGGAGGTGGAGGTTGCAGTGAGCCAAGATCGCGCCACTGCACTCCAGCCTGGGTGACAGAGTGAGGCTCTGTCTCAAAAAAAAAAAAAAACAGGTTTCAAATATTGTTTTTTCATACTTCATATTAGGCATTGAGAAGTGAAAGGGACTTTAGAGACCATTTATCCCAACGCCCAGCCCTATGGAGGAATCTGTCTACAAAAGCTGTAGCAGTAACCAGCCTGTACTTGAACCTTTCCAGTGACAGGAAACTCAGTACCTCAGAACTGCCACTTAATTATAGAAGACTCTTCCTTACTCAGAACTGAACTCTGCCTTCCACAGACTCCCAAATGTGTGTCCTAATTTTATTCTCTGAAGCAACAGACATATATATCTAATGTCCTCATTTGCAAGAAAGTCTTTTGCATATGGTTATCAGGGGTTCACTAAGTCTTGGATTCTTTCTCTCTGCACTGCCCCTTAAGTTTTGGCTTCGAGACTTTTTAAAGTTGTTTCCTGGTTGGCTGAAGCCCTTGTTAAAGGTGTTGCTCAAAATGAACACAACACTCCTGGTATTTGAGCAAAGGGTTTAGTTGATGTGGGTTGCTAACAAGAGACTTTTTTTTTTTTTTTTTTTTTGACAGGGTCTTGCTTTGCTGCCCAGGTTGGAATGCAATGGCACCATCATGGCTCCCTGCAGCCTTGACCCCTGGGCTCAAGCCATCCTGCTGCCTTGGCCTCTTGAGTAGCTGGGACCGCAGACACTTGTCACCACATCAGGTTAATGTTTTTGAATTTTAAGTAGAGACAGGGTCTTGTTAGTTGCCCAGGCTGGTCTCGAACTCCTGGGCTCAAGTGATCCTCCCGCCTCAGGCCTCCCAAAGTGCTAGAATTACAGGCATGAGCCACTGTGCCTACCCAAGAAACACCTTAATTATACTTAACTATAATTCTGTTTATATGAATGTCTTACCTATACTTCTGTTTATATGTTTATACTCTTTTTTCTCCCAGAGGTTAAATATTTAAAGTTCCTCATTATGCCTGGACTACAGATGTTTCTACGTGAAGGTGTTGTTTCAATGTGTAATTTCACAATATTTTATTTTGGAAGCTGGTGGCTACAAGCTGGCAGGAAACATGGACCTTAGGAAACGCAAACACATTCTATTTGCTAATGGTCACTAAGCGATTGTAACCAAGGCAAACTATTACAGAAAGGAACAATCAGCTGAACTGTAAAGGCAGAGCGTTTGAGAAATCCTAGCCCTTTTTCCCTGCATGCTGAAATCAGCTAACAGAGATAAACTATTAGCTGCTTCTTAAAAAAGGGATTTGTTTACACTACGTAATTTTTATCAGTGGGACAGCCTGTTTGCCTGCCTGAGATCTTATTACTTATTAATGCATTATTACCTGTGAGTAAGAAAAAGGTGCTTGCATTTCAGAAGTTTGTGTGAATCATGTGTCCTCCTCATTTCCTACCAGGGTTCAGGTATTTGTTTATTTTGAATAATGACAGATCTCAGTAAAGCTAAGGTTTTAAGCTCATGCCCTTCTGCATAGAAGCTAATCTGTCAATGGCTCTTTCCTGTTCAGAATTTTAGACTTAGTAAAAAGTTTGCAAACTAAGAGTTTTTATAAACAGAATATGACCACTAATATACTTGTTTCTGAATTGCAAGGGAAAATGTATGACAGCTCTCACAATTTCAAATGCCTTGACCAACGTCACAAAGCTAATACTGATTATGGAACCCATGAGTATGACACTAAAATTCAGGGGCTTTGGGATTCCATTGTTGTTTTGCTTAATTAAATATACATACATTAGGGCATATATACTATACATGCTCAGTCTAAAGAGGAATAACCAAAGGAAAACTCTTGTTTTCACCACTATTTAAGGAGACCATTGCCAATTCCAATGTGACCTCTGTCCTTGGTTCCCAAGCGGGAGCCACAATCTCAAACTTTTAGTCATTTCCTTGTCTTACCACATATATATGTATCCCTAAACAATATACTGTTTAGTTTTCTATGTTTGTGTATTTTATACAAGTGGAATTATGCTCTCTGTGTTCTTTTAGAATTCAATCTTTTTGTTCAATATTATGTATGTGAGATTCATTCATGTTACCATGTGAAATTGTAGTTCATTTTCAAAGCTTTCTTATGCCAAGCCTTTGTGTTCTTTTGCATATTAAGTAAATGAATGATGCTTCTATGAACATTCTTATATGTGCTGTTTTTATTGCTGTTTTTATTGTTTTATTTACTGAGCACTTATTTTGTGTCAGGCACTGTTTTAAGTGCTTCAAATATATTGATTCATTTAAATCTCCTGCAGCCCTCTGAGGTATGTAAAATTATTATCCTCATTCCACTGATGAGGGAATTTAGACCAAAGAGGTTAAGTTGCCAGAGGTGACAAACCTAGAAAGCTACAGAGACCAAGCATCTCGGCTTCAAGAGTCTATCCTTGCAATCAATACACCACACTGATTCTTCTTTGGCTTATCAATCCCTCAGTCAGTCAATTTGAAAAGTTCTAAGGTGTGTTTCCATTTGTCCATATATCCTTTTGTTAATCAAATGCTGGCAAATTCTTTTTAAAGCAAAAAGTCAACAAATTTAATAGAGATCCAATATGCCACATCTCCTTTTTGGGGGCTTGGGGTTAAAATCTCTATCATTTTTAAAATTTTACTCTTATATCAAATATCCTGATGTTTTTGCATTTCAAATCAATTTCAGAATGGGAAAGAATGCACTTGCCTGAGAAGAAAGAATAATATGTAAATAATTTTAACTGTATGAGACCTTTAAGAGCAGTATTTAATTCATATGCCCCTCAAAATGAGTTCCAGGGACAGGCAAATGACCAGTGGTGTTTATCCCCGTCAGTGCTCATCTGTCTCAGTGGCCTGTGCATGAAAACATAAACATGAGCCATATGTCTATCTTCTGAGTTGGTAGAAAGCCTCCGAATACCACCTAATCCAGAAAATGACAGATTGAGAAATCTAAAGAGATCTGTTGGGGAGAGTAAGGGAGAAAATGCCTCATCTGCTTCCAGTTGTAGCAGAGAGCCCGAGCTTCAGTTCCTTGGGACAGGAGCCTCCACCCCTCAACACAAGCACAACAGAAAGCACTGCCAAACAGCCTCACACAGCAGCCCTCATCCCCTCCCTCAAGGGAGTCTTGCATGTAGCGATGCTGAAAGAACCTAAACTCACTGGCATGAAAATCAGAAGTGAAAACCAAGGGGAAAATTTATTAAAGATTAAAACTAGTAGGACTGAAGTTTTGCAGCCACCAAACAGGCCAAGGAGGCTGGAGGAACATCAGTCCTGCTGAGATGGTCAAAGTAATGGCCTGCATGGCCAAGGCTGCCTTCAAGCACATGTCACTGAGGACCCAAGGCTTGGGAGAAGTGGTAGTAGGAACTAAGCACAGAGAGTCTAACTCCAATAAGGGATGATACATGACCAGAATAGTCATCCAGCCAGTTTGGAGAGGTAGTAATTTTCAGGAAATAGTGTTTTTGAGAGGTTCAGCTATGCTTAAAGGACTTACAGTATTTCTGGTTGCTGCTTGGCTAAATCTATTTTATTTTCATTTTCATTTTATTTTATTTGAGACGGAGTCTTGCTCTGCTGCCCCAGCTGGAGTGCAGTGGTGCCATCTTGGCTCACTGAAACCTCTGCCTCCCAGGTTCAAGTGATTCTCCCGCCTCAGCCTCCTGAGTAGCTGGGATTCTAGGTACATGCCACCACGCCTGGCTAATTTTTGTATTTTTAGTACAGACGGGGTTTCACCATGTTGGCCAGGCTGACCTCAAACTCCTGACCTCAAGTGATCTGCCCACCTCAGCCTCCCAAAGTGCCGGGATTACAGGCGGAAGCCACCATGCCTGGTCTAAAACTGTTTTAAAGCATTATGTTTGGAAAAAATAATTCCCAATCTGTTGTTTCAAATGTTCTAGCTTGAATAAGGTTGGTGCATTATAAACTTAATCTGTAGTTAAAATCAGATAGTTACATATCTTTAAGTGAAAGGAACAAGTTATAAACTAATCCAATCTAATCCCCACTTTTGGCAAAAATATTTGCATACATGCAATGAAAATGTCCAGAAAGTCCTGCACCAAGGTTTATGAAGTGAGGCACTATTGGCATTTTGGGCTGGATAACACTTTGTTATGGTAGGATGTTTAGCAGTATTTATTCCTGGCCTTGCCCCAAAGTTTGGGGACAAAACTTCCTCCAGTTGAGAATCATTTCTCTATTCAAATATGTTTATGGTGGTTAAATCTGGGTGAGAGTATTATGGGTAATTTTTCTTTCTTCCCCCATTTATTTCTAGTTATTCTGCAATGAGTATGTGTACATATATCGTAATATATGTCTTCTATAATAAAAATAAAAGCTATTATTAAAATACCCATAACCACACCACTATTTATTTTAAAAATTATGGGTACATGCTTTTGAGAAAAATCTTTGAAAAATATCTGTAGATAGAAGGTTTATGGAAGATATAATGTGGGGAATTAAAAAGGAAATAACGTTCTTCTAAGATAATTTAGCAAAAATTAATCTGCAAGATGTGTGGGCCAGAAATAACTTGATTAATGACCCAGGGGTACCCATCCATGACAACCAATCCTCTGTTTAATGTTCTCATTAGATTTACCAAGCTGGCAGTCTTGTGTTCTGGGCTGTACAAATAGTTTTTCTCTGCACTGACTTCCTTCCAGTTGGGCTCAGCATGGGGGGCAGGGGGCACCAGATCTTTCCCATGTTATGGGCTCCAGTGACAAGTTCACTTCCCTCACTTCCTTCTTGAGAGGAAGACGTGGCACTACGTTTCACTCACTTTGTAGCAGTGGTATTTTCGTTCACCAGTTGTTTAGGATTGATGGGGTGTGGAAATGGAGCTGCTAATAGATGTTTTTTATTTCTATTAGATAAGGAAAACTTAACTAATGTGCAAGTGGTATATAAAATCCTGGGAATAACCAGGGATAGGATGAACAGTATAGTTTTCCCTTGGTATTCATTGGGAATTGGTTCCAGGAACCCCGAGGATACCAAAAATCCACAGATGCTCAACTTCATGGTATAAAATGGTGTGGATAACCCACACACATTCTCCCGTATACTTTCCATCATCTCTAGATTGCTTGTAATGCCCAACAGGCCTAGACATCACTTCATTTAAGTGCATTCAATGTAGCACTCAGTGTGATGCAAATTCAATGTTCACTTTTTGGAACTTTGTGGATTTCTTTTTTAATGAATGTTTGATTTGCTATTGGTTGAATCCATGGATGCTGAACCCATAGATACAGAGGGCCAACTGTACTTGTTGGACTCTGAAACTTCAACTTCTCAGCTCCGCCTGAACCTCAGGCATCGAGATGGAATCTGAAGCAGACCAGAGGGTGGCTTCTTGGAGATGGTGAGGCCTGGCCACAGAAGGAACAGGATGCATGACAGCTGCCTCCCACACAGATATACCGCATCTAAGAAGATGTCACCACCCCCATGAGAAATATATACTATATGCTCATGTTTGAATGTGTGTGTATATCTATATAGATTCAATATATACATATGTTGCAAAGAACTGAAGCAGCAAAATTAGAGAATGCTCAATATTTCTGACATGCTTGGAATAACAAGAGATGTAAAAGCAACTCAGAATTACATTCCCCTTTTACAAAGCCAGATAATGTGGCTGAACCACTGAAGGATTTCAATCTGAGGGCACAAAGTAGGAAACAAATTACTATTTACTCTCCGGTAAGAAAAACAGAGTTAGACAAGGTCTGCCTTTGAATCACTATAGTTGTATGTCTAAATGGCGTTTCTTTCTGGCAGTTAGTAATGGGACCTGGCAGTTAACGATGATGATGGCAAACACTTAGGGAGCACTCACTATGTGCCCAGCACAGGTCTAAATACCTTCTATAGTCCAACTCTCTTCATTCTCAAAACAGCCCTAAGGCAGCTCTTATTTCTATTGCACAGATGAGGACACTGAAGGACATATTAGGTGCTTAGAAAATATTTTGTGAATGGAATTAATAAGCAGAACTATCATCAATCACTTTATTTTTCTTTTGCTCTTAATAACAATTCATTCTCACTCTTGAACTACTTTTACAGTTAGTGTAATACATCTTCAAAACCAGCAGAATCGTTTCCATAAAGATTGAGAATAACAGAACACTCTGCTTAATATAATTACTCTCTAAATTAAACCATTAGATCTGAAACTGTTTGCATTTGTGGGCAATCACAAAAGGTCATGACCCCAGAATCCATCTCTCCTACACGGTTGTCTGCCTGTACCAAAAATATCAATAAGGAAATATGGGTGATATCTGTTTTCTTGAAAGAGCACCAATGGATTATGAGTTCATGATTAAAACAAATATATATTAAGGCAAACCATATGAAGTTACTGCTTGTCAGACTAAAAGCAAAATATCAACAATTATATAGGGTTCAACTTAATAGATTTTGTCCCATTTCAAAGCAGTGTGACTGAAGAATTTAATTTTCTTAACACATGGTAAAGGAGATGGGAACAGTTACTGGAATTGAGCTAGAAAGCTATTGTTTTATGGCATAGTTTAGTTCCCACAGTAAATTTTGTCAAATTTTAATAAACGCTCCCTTACCTAGTCATTTAACTTATTTCTCTTGCATGTCCTATATTTACTTATGGGTTTTAGTATTATAAGAATAGAGGATATTCATTCATAGATATTCCAAAGAGTCTTTGAACCACTGCCTACTCTAATGTTTAATATTATAATAGTAACACAGTGCTTTACAATAAGCCCCTACTAAATTATTGAGAGGACATTTTTCTGACTACAAAGGATACTCATTTATGTTTATACTCCAGAACTACTCACAAAGTATTAAAGGTGGCCTCTTCAAGTAGCCAAGAGTGTGTGACATCATGAAGGTCTGTGCCTGATGTATTCACTCAAAATATGAATCATGATGATTAAATAGTTGAGGTTTTCAGATGTGACCAACTTACCACCAACCTGGTATATGTGCATGTTTTAAGTATCTCCTCCTGCTCGCAATAAACCCAATCTGAAAAAGTGGTATTTATAAAGTGAATGATCTTTGGGAAATATTTTTTACAGTGCTATGTACACATGGGAAGTACTCAGAAAATAACTGTACAAGTGTGCTTGTTCGAAAATAATGAACAAAGAGGCCAGAGTATACCCACCTGAATAAATTCTGCACCCAGTCTGGCAAACATTTATTGACTGCTTTCTCTGCATAGAACAACCGGCCAGCCCCTGCACTCTAGGCACCCACCACCATCGTTAAGAGACCTGTGTGCATGAACCAATCAGACACGTGCTATGAGAATAGAGAAAAGAAATAAGTAATTCTCACAGACACTGACAAACTGGAAAAAACTTCTTTTATCCCAGGTACTTTATGGCTGGGATCAAAGGGGTGAATCACTTGTCTGCACAGTAGGGGTCTGGCAAAAGGAAGTGTTGGCATCAGTTTTCCATCTGCACATATAACCCCCATTCCTCCATGAATTGCATGAGATAGGTTTCATTTTCTCCTGGTGGCCGGTCTGGAGCCGGCTCCTCATAGAGCCTAGACAGAAGACCCTCCTCTCCGAGTCCATCCCCCTCAGAAGGCTCGCAGCCCTCTGAGTCCTGGTCGAAGCTGGACAGCGAAGGAATACACAGCCTGCCAGTTTGGGGGTCCCAGTCGACCAGGGTCGTCGACGACTCTTCCTCTGGCCCCTCCTCTGAGTCTGTGTGCTCCCGCGTTAGGGGGTCTAAGTCTTGGAGCTGAGGGGTGTATGAGTACTGTAACGTTTGCGGGCCCAGGAGTGCCAACGCTGCCTGTGACTCCAATAGTGTTCCTTGTGTGGACACCTCCTCCTGCAGCCTGAGCTCCTGCTCTTCAGGCCCTGCACAAATGTCAGTGGTTCTGACATCATATTCATATTCAATGACTGTTTTATCTGGCGGTATTGTTCTGCTGAGGGACTCTTGCTGGGTGAGGGAAGTACCTTCTGCGTTTTCTTCAGAATCACAAACAATTTCCATCAAATGCGAAGCGTACCCTAAATGTTTCACCTCCTCTTCCTCCTGAGGGGGCTTCAGGTTCCCGCTGGGCTGAGGATCATTAAGGCTGGATACATCACTGCTTTTTCCCAGTAAACTCATATCCTGATGAGAAATTTTAGAATCATCCGAGATATTGAGGGTGATAAAGTTAATCACGATTTTTTCAGCAGGCACAAAGAATCTTTTGTCAAATTCATTTCCATAAATCAAAATCTATAAAGAGAAAAGAGAATGGTTTTCACCTTTTCACTTTAGAGAGACATTAGAAACAGCTGTTAGAATATCTTGTCACCAGATAGTTTTAAAGACCTACTCTTACCAACTCATGTAAATGAAAGTTATGCTTGCAATATACAGAAAACCTCACTCACTGGGAGGCAAGAGACCCAAGATACACAGAAGATACATGGAAGTGAGAAGTGGTTCACTGGGTGGGTATTTCTCCAGTCCAGGGCTGGGGCTGGGGCGTTGGTGCCCCCTCTTGTAACCGGCAGGGGAGTTCTTCATTTCTCGACCTTTTTTACATTCTGTAAAGTCAGAATCTTAGCCACATGAAGAGTAGCAAAGACTGAATGTGGCAGAGTTTGTGACATTGTTTTATTTATAGTTTGCTATGTACTTGTTAATAAGCTGTGGTTACCTGGGCTACCTGCCCTGTTTTTGGATATATTTGAAATGCGGACAGGCATGAGAACTGGATGTAGAAAGGGAGGGAAATATATGAGCAGGGATAGTTTTTACCCCTTATACCATTCTTATCATGCTGTAATAGGGCCAAAAAAGGAAACTCATCTGCCAGTTTATGGTAGACAGAGAAACTCCAAATCATGTCAGGGAAGCTCAGACGAGATTAAATTATTGCTGTGGGTACCGTGAAAGATACCTGTTTTCTAAGAGAGCATGAGTTACAATCCTCATTGTCACTCTACCATGTGATTTCATTTAACTTTACAAAACAGAACCTTCAGCCTCATTCTTTTACAACATTTTAAGTTTCTAAAAAATCACAGGTGGTCAATTCTCCTGTGAATGTTCCTTCCAGAAAAGGTCTCCCAGTGCCATTAGGAAGCCAACTCTGAAACCTGAACGCAGGTAGAATCATAGAAAAACTTATAAATGGAACTAACAGGAACCAAGGTACGTTATCATGTACACGGGAACACATCTTTTAATAGTTCCCAATAAAATGGTTTTGATTGTTAAAAATATGCTCAGCCCTTCAGAACCCTTCAGCACATGGTCCCACCTCTGTGGGTTTAATTCTTTCTTCTTTCTTGCTGCTTCTTACTGTGAAGGATTAAGTCCTGGCCATGTTCCTCCTAAGTGTGTTTCCATTGCACGTCTTTCTCTCTAACCTGATGTCCCACTCTGGCCTGTTAGACTTGAATCTTCTCTCCCCTGGACAAAGCTAGTTCCCTAGGTGCTTTTCTTGTTCCTAGTCTTACTCAGCTCCAAGTTGTCCTGGAACTAGTATCTGGTTGGATCTAAACCTTGATACTGACTGTGATGCTCCTAACCTAAAACCCTATGGAGATTTCTCTTTGCCGGTAGAATGAGGCTGAGCTCCTTAGAACAGCGCCTCAGTTCTCCCCTTACTTGGACCCACCGCCCGCTCTCCAGTCTCGTCGTCTTCTCTAGCTCCTCATCTGGAGCCTCCTGGTTTACGAATGTCATGCAGTTTCCACACATCCACCTTGCTGTTTCTTCTGCCTGCACTACGGATCCTAACTCCTACTCACCTCTCATAGCCAAGCCCTGGCATGAGAGCTGAACCCCTGTGTAGGGTTTCAGGGCTCTCCTTGTACCCCCCGAGTTCCCAGTGCCTGCTCTCATCTTAGCCTTCACGTATTATTTTGAAATTCTAGTCCCCAACTAGGCTTGAACTTCTAGAAGGGCAGGGCAGGGAGCATGACTGAACTTATCTGTGGGACCTTATAAAATTTGGTCATTACATAGAACATCTTTTCAAAGCTAAGGAAAAAAATTCTGTCAGTGAGCTAATCCAGAAAGCAGGTTTTTTTTTTTTGCTTGTTTGGTTTTTTTTTTGAGACAGTCTCATTGTCACTCAGGCTGGAGTGCAGTGGCGCACTCTTGCCTCACCGCAATCTTGGCCTCCCAGGTTCAAGTGACTCTCCTGTCTCAGCCTCCTGACTAGCTGGGATTATAGTCATGCATCACCACACCTAGCTAATTTTTGCATTTTTAGTAGAGATGGGGTTTCATGCTGTTGACCAGGCTGGTCTTGAACTCCTGACCTCAAGTGATCCAACTGTCTCAGCCTCCCATAGTGCTGGGATTACAGGCATGAGCCACCATGCCCAGCCCAGAAAGTGTTTTTTAACTCACCAGCTATTTAACTTTAATTTCACTCTGCCTTTAAAGGGAACTGAATCTGCTCTAGAACCTCCTCTTCTGTCCTCCTGGAGGTGTACTATTATAATAAAGATCCCTGCCACACTAAGCACTCACCAAATTTGCTGGGTGTTTCTCTTTGCTGACGTGGATATATCGATAGATGGAATAGCCCATCACAGAAAAAAGAAACACAGTAACGGATACGGGCAGAACATACCAGAAGATGATTTTAGCTTTGAACTCTGATGATTGATCTGTTAAAAAAAAAAAAAAAAAAGGTGGGAAGTGGGGGGAAGGGTTAGATAGTTGTGATTTGATGTGATGGGAAAAACTGACATCGTTAAGTGGCTTCTGGGCAGATCACTTGCATTTGGGAACTCAGTTTTCTCACCTCTACGTTGAGAAGCTTAAGCTAAATGTTATAAGCGGTCTCAGAATTCTTACTCTCCCTGACAAGAGATGGTCTGAAGGAATCATCTGAACACACCTCAAATGTTTAAGAATTTATCAATCATCCAAGTCAGCACATATTCCACCATCATATATCTGGCTATGAGATTCATGCAGGTTTCTATATTTGAAAGTAAGTATATTTGATATTCAAGTAACTCACAGAACTTCAAACAAACAACAAAACCCTCCAGTGAAGATCCCATTGAATTGCTCCACTTTTCCACGCCACATGTTTGACTCAGTCTTTCTGCATGTTCACTGAAGGACATGAATGCATGGCGCCACCTTTTATGTGAGTAGCAGAACCGTTCTTGCACTGCTTGACTGGACTTTCTGGGTAGGGCTGGAGCCTGGGGATGTGTGTAGGGAGGTGGCTGGACAGGGTACAGTGCGAATGGCAGTGAACTCCCTTCCTGGGCCTGCTGTGCTGTAGGCTCATGATGAGTAAAAGTCTGCAGAGGAATGACAATACCTGGGAAATTGTTTTAATAAAAGTTTTAATAAAAGTGCTGGCCCACACCATTGATCAGGCCATATAGCTGATGACTAGAGCTCATTGTGACTCACTCATACTTGTTAAGCCACTGTGGTATACTTGGAAGTTGTGATGGTATATTTTACATGTCTAGTTGGGTAGGCCACAGTACTCAGATATTTGGCTAAACATTATTCTAGAGCTTTCTGTGAAGGTTTATTTTTTTATTTTTTTTTTTATTTTTGGGAGACTAACATTTCAATCAGTAGGTTTTTGAGTAAAGCAGATTACCATCTATAATGTGGGTGGGCCTCATCCAATCAACTGAAGACTTTAATAAAAAATGTCTTGACGACCCAAAGGAACAGGGAATTCTGCCAGCAGACTACCCTTGGGTGCGAACTGCAAACATTAACTCTTCCGTGGGTCTCCAGCCTGCCTATGCTACAAATTCGGACTTGCCAGCCTCCACAATCGTATGAGTCAATGCCTTAAAATAAATCAATATTTCTAAACAAATAAATATATCGATATATGCATCTATGTGTATTCTATTGGTTCTGTTTCTCTGGAGAATCCTGACTGATACAGCTGTAGGAAAAAGAGCAGCTTCAGCACAAATGACAAAAGTCCGAGTGTGCTCCTTACACACTAACAAAACCAGCAGCAGTGTGACCGGAGCATCCTAATCCAGGAGAATGTTGGATGCTCTTGATGCTTGGGCCCAAGAGAAAGCAGCAAAGTCACTACCTGGTTAACTGTCCAGTTGAAAGCCTGGAAACAGATGTGTCATGGCTGATGAGGGTGGTCAACAAGAGCCGGTGGGAGAAGTCCCGCATGTGGGCCTGTTACCCTGCATAATTCCCACGGAGCACACTCACCACCAGCTTCCGCACAGAGACGTGCCAGTGCAGCAGTGCGGATGCTGCGGGTGTCAGAACTCCACCTGCCCTGCTTGCAGCCTATAACTCAGTCCAACCCTCTTAATACAATCCCTGGTCCCTGGATTGAGCCTGTGCTAATTGGAAAGAGTCATAACAATGACTGACAGCATTTAGTATACACTAATCCATGTTTACTACAACAAACCTAATAAACCGTATCTGTATTTTAGGGATGGGGGACTAGAGAGCAGAAATATGTTTTAAAAAATAGTTCCAATAGAGGCAATACTGATTATTCAGAAAGCAGGTCCTCACACCAGTGTGTTCGAAAGATATCTCTGATGATCTAACAGCTGGGATAGGAGGGGTTCAGAACCAGAAATAGAGCCTAGTTATTCCGTTAATTTTTCTTTTTTTTTATTTTTGAGACAGGGTTTCACTCTGTTCCCAGGCTGGAGTGCAGTGGCACAATCATGGCTCACTGTAGCCTCCACTTCCCCAAGTGATCCTCCCATCTCAGCTTCCCGAGTAGCTTGGACTAAAGGTGTGTGCCACCATGCCTGGCTAATTTTTGTATTTTTAGTAGAGATGGGGTTTCAACATGTTGCCCAGACTGGTCTCGAACTCCTGGGCTCAAGTAATCCTCCTGCCTCGGCCTCCCAAAGTGCTGGTATTATAGGCGTGAACCACTGCACTTGGCCACTTTTTTCATATTAGTGAGAAAGTGAGCTTCATCTGCTTACCAAGAAGTTTTGAATTCAATCTGCATTTCATTGCTTTTGCTCCAATTGTGTTAATGAGTTCCACTGGAAATTCATTCCCAGCAGCTGGCACTGATCAAGGTGTTAGTAAAGAGAGCACTTCTCCCAAATACAAATACGATTTCTTCAATAGGCTTTGTTTTGCTTGGCATTTTAGTTTCATTTGATATATGGTAGAGACTCCTTCATTGTAAAAGAAAAGCTATGATAAGCTATGATAAAGACAGAGAGTCAAGGGTAAAGCCTTGCACTTTTCATATGTACTCACAAAGTTCCCTTTCTTTACTCTGGGGCAGTTTCGTCGTGAAAGGTGGGAGGAGTGAGGGAAGAGGAAAGCAGGGGTTATGGATTCCTATTCAAGGCTGGTGATACAGCCAAGGTGTGGGGTGGAGGTCGTGGGCTTCTGTCTCTAGCCCAGCTGTTTGGAAAAGAAGAGTGGAGGAATAATGGATGACGAGTCCTTCGACGCAGGCAAACTTTAGGATTTATTTTCTTTGAATTTTCAAGTTTTGAGTTCAAGTTCCTCTCACTCTGAAGGCGGAAAAATTAAACGAATGCCAAGCTCACAACTCTATGTCTCTGCACATTAATGGGAATCTCTAACCACGGTTTCCTGGCAGCCCAATGTAGAAAATGTGAGAAGGAGATAAATAAAAGGAAACAGAGAGAAGCAACTGTAAGGATAAGGACATGATCACTGATTTGCAGATCCCAGACCCTCCCTCAGACAATTAGTGGCACTTGAACACAACTGGAAGCACCTATAATTAGTATTCCCCAGGGAAAGTAAAAAATACATTCTCCTTTACAGTGGTTTCAGAATAACACTTTGTTTCTAGCAATAAAATTATCTGATGTTCTTGAAGACCACAGAACTTCTATTGATCAGAGTGGTTATTTTTTATTTTTTATTTTTTGAGACAAGATCTCACTCTGTTGCCCAAGCTGGAGCGCAGTGGTGCACCCATGGCTCACTGCAGCCTCCCCTGGGCTCAGGTGATCCTCCCACCTCAGCCTCCTGAGTAGCTAGGACTACAGGCATGCACTACCATGCCTAGTTGACTTTATTTTTTGTAGAGATGAGATCTCACTGTGTTGCCCAGGCTGATCTTAAACTCCGGGGCTCAAGCCATCCTTCCTCCTTGGCCTCCTAAAGTGCTGAGATTTCAGGTGTGGGCCACCATGCCCAGCCTGATTATGATTTTAAAGAAGAAACAAGGCATGTGTAAAAGTGCCTCATTGTTATTTCACAAGGCAGGTGGACGAGGGACCATGGGAAGATGGCTGGCAGTGGACACTGGACCCGTTTGAGTTCTCCGAGGGGGTGAGAACACTTCTGAACGCTGGCCAGGCTCAGTGGCAGAGCCTCAGGCTGCTCCATGCATTTCTGGTGGTAGTTGTTTCTGCCTTTGCCTCAACCTGTTTCTGTTAGACACAGATATGTCAAAACTTTGTCTAAACCATCATACCGACTTCTAGTTTTAGCACATCTCCTTCCTAGACCAGCAAAGATTTTTAAAAGCTTACCTTTCAAAGTCCTGGCACACTGCTTCTCAGAAGGCTGAGCACGGCGAGGGGGCCCTGGGACGAAGGACTCCACGTGGACGCAGTAAAGAGTGTTTGGCTCCAGCCAGGTGAGCACCAGCGTGTGGTTGGTCACACACTGGGACCACTAGGATAGGGAATTGCAAACACTGGTTAGAGCCAGACATTTCTGGGACCACCCCAGACAAATAACTCTAGAAGGAAATAAAAGACCAAGCCACCATTTAATCCTTTACTATCAGTATAAGCTGTTTTTTTTTTTTTTTTTTTTTTTTTTTTTCAGCAACAGTTTCAATATACTCTTTTCCTTCAGCGCAGCAGAGCATGGTCAGGAACTGGACCAGTGCTGGGAAGGATTCTAAACAACACACGGATAGCGTTCTTATTCACTGTCCTGGGTCCTGCTCACATTATTTTTTCTTCTTGGAGAAAGACTGTGCAAGTGAAAGCTCTCCATCAAAGTCAAGTGTACAATCTCTCTACACTCCAGTAACAACACCATATCCTGTCAACAGAGTTTCTGTCAAGAAGATCTGAAGTTAGTTCTGTAAAATTTCTGTATAAAGGTTTCAACTGTATTTTGTGCAGCCTGTCTTTTGAATATCATGACTTCCCAGATTCACACGCAGAGAATCAAGGCATCAGGGTTGTCTGTTCCCACATTAGCTACAGAGGGGTTCATGAACATATGCCCCATCCCATTTCAGGCTTACCGTTCTATTTGATTTAGTATTCGACACAGACACGTTATACTTCAGATTGGAGTATATTTGTTGCATGGAAACAGGAAGGTCTTCTGGATTTCTCTTCCACTTCTCTGGAGCTGTTAGAACAACAGAAATGGACTTCTCATCTGTAGTCAGTGCCACCTCTGGTGGGCCAATTTGTGCTTAAAGTGGGAAGAAAGAGGGTATTATGTTCAGATGAAAAATTACCTTAGATAAAGCTACGATATAATCCTACTTGGATCGAGGCCCTAAAATACTTTCTTTTTCTTTTTTTTTTTTTGAGATGGAGTCCTTTCCCTATTACCCAGGCTGGAGTGCAATGGTGCGATCTTGGCTCACTGCAACCTCTGCCTCCTGGGTTCAAGTGATACTTCTGCCTCAGTCTCCCAAGTAGCTGGGATTACAGGTGCCCACCACCACGCCCAGCTAATTTTTATATTTTTAGTAGAGACGGAGTTTCATCATGTTGGCCAGGCTGGTCTCAAACTCCTGATCTTGTGATCTGTCCACCTCGGCCTCCCAAAGTGTTGGGATTACAGGTGTGAGCCACTGCACTCAGCCTTAAAAGACACCTTCTTACAGGAGACGCCTCAAAACGTACAAAGGTGGGCCTGAGTTATGCCAAATCTTGAAACCATTTCACAAGCCTGATCCAATGTTAGAACAGCAAATTAAAGTGTTCTATTTCCTTAGTCACATGCATAAACAGTAGATGGTTAATACAATCAAAACTCTGTAACATTTATGTGACTTGAAAAGTTGGTGATAAATGACAACATGATTTGATAAGTGGAAAATCAGAGATGTGATTAGAATGATCTAGAACAGAGACCAGGCGACTTTTATCCTAAAGGTCTGGACAGTAAATATTTCAGGCATAGCAGGCCATATGATCTCTGTTGCACTATTCCATTCTTGTTGTAATGCAAAAGCAGTCTAAGGTAACTATGTAAACAAATGAGTGTGGGTTGTGTCCCAATACAACTTTATGAATAGACATCAATATTTCAATTTCCTTTACTTTTCCAATGTCACAAAATATTCATTGGATTTTTAGAAACTATTTAAAAACGTAAATACCATTCTTAACTCTTTGCCTGCAGAAAAACAGAAAGGGGGTTGCTGGATTTGTCCCAAGGGTAGTTTTCTGGCTTCTGATCCAGAAGGGCTCCCGCACTTACAGAGCTCTTGCAGAGCTCATTATGGCAGCCCTGAGTGGGTCCTTCATGACTGAGTCAGCCACAGGTCAGGGGATGGCAACGTTATAAAAGTAAATACCAGGAAGAAGTTGCCTTAATTCTGAGTTACACTTGGAAATTACATCATCACACCACCAAGTTCATACAAGAAGAAGCATAGTTGGATAATCAGGACAATCTTTAATCAATCTTGTGGAGACATTAATAGTCCATAAACCCACATTAAATAAAGTCATTTTGTTCCTCAAACAAACTTCCATTAAGTAGCTTCCACTAAGTAGTAAGACAAAGTCAAAATTTAATATCATTGTCATTTAGTACCAATTTTGGACCTGGGAGAGATCTTAGAGACCACTTGGCTAAACCTTTCACTCTAAAGATGAGACTCAGGCTGGGTGCAGTGGCCCATGCCTGTAACCCTAACACTTTGAGAAGCTGAGGTGGGAAGACAGTATGAGCCCAGGAGTTTGAGACCAGCCTGGCAACATAATGAGGCCCTGTCTCCAAAGTCAGTCAATCAATCAATCAATCAACCAACAAAGGTGAGACTCAGAGCCAGCAAGGTTAAGGACTTTGTACTGCTCACTCAATCCAGTGGTCCAGAATAGAGCCAAGCAGAGCACCTTCCTCTGGGCAAGGCTGTCTATGAGGCTGAGACTGTTAAACCTGATATTAATACATGTTTAACTGACCATGGCAATAATGGCATTACTTACTTTCTAAAAAAGGATAGAACCGTCCACTTTCAGCCCATTTGGAACAGTTTGTTCCCCAAATGGCCTTAACTTTGGCATAATACTGGTGTTCGTAGTCAGAAGTTTCAGCAGAAAGATCACAGTAGGTTCTATTGATATTTCTGCATTCTGATTTATTCAGCCATTTCTTTTGCCCATATCTGCTAAGAAAGAAGCTAAATTAATAATGAGGTGCCCTCTATACTTTACAATAAAAAATGTAGTCATTTTATAAAACTGAATGGAACTGACGACCTTCTCTTCAGAAAAACAAAGGTGCCTGTCATCGAGATAAAAAAGAATCCACTTTTGCTGCGGGCAATTTTTTTCATTAGCTGTCAGGAACATGAGTCAGAGTTTCTGTAATCACCTTTCTTTCTGTGAATTATAATGTGGATAGTATATTTTGAACGCATATATTTTATTGTTATTCTTTGGCTACAGTGAAATTTTTACATATTGTGTGATCAATTCTTCTAGTAATTATTTATGTAGGTTTTTAGTCTACTGTGCACACAAGGTCAGTTTGATGGATTGTCTGAAGAACAGTTCGTCATTTTTTTTCTTGGAAGAAAAATTACTTCGACGTTCTCAGTGCATATAAAAATCTAAGCATCAATGATTCTAGGGAAAACACATGAGGCTGGAGTGCATACAGAAATTTGCATTTTTGATAATTATAGTGAGGATGATAATATTGACTAGGTTGGGCATATTGATTTTTCTTTTCTTTATTAAAACCACAACCCCCATAGCAAATAGGGAGGTGGCAATATTTTTAGCCCTTTTCAGGTGGGAGAGACTGAAGTGTAGAGTTCAGGTAACATGTGATAAGCCAGTGAAAGGGACGGGGAGGCAGAGTGGGAAAGGTGATGGGTTACAAGTGGCAGCCTAGGGAACAGCTGAGAGGACACTGCAGTGGTCCAGGGGAAGATGTAGGTCACTTGGACAATGATGGGGGCAGTAGGATGAATAAGGACAGGACAAAAGCAAGAAATATTAGGAGACAGGACTTGGTGATAGAAAACATGTGACAGATTAGGGAAATGAAGGTATTAAGGATGCCGTCTCTTTCTGTCTAGGGCAGATGGGTGGAATGGTGGTGATATTTACTACGATAAAGAGCACTGAGACAGAGCAGATTTGGGAAATGGATGGGGCGGCAGAGCAGAAGGGAAAGAAAACACGTTCACTTTTGATGCCTTGAGCCTGAGTATGTAACAGATATCCCAGTGCAGATGCCCAGCGGGCAATGGGTCTCAGGAGAGATTTTGGAGTCAGTATCATCAAACTGCTCATTGAAGGCACAAGGATGAATGAATGATCCATGGAGACAAAACAAAGTCTAGGATAAAATTTCAGGAGCGTCAAGATTTAAAGGCTGGACAGAAAGAAGGCCTGGAAATAGCAACTAAAGAGGGATGAGAAAAAAACATATCATAAAGGTCAAGGGAAGAGTGTGTCTTGAGAAAGAGGATATGTCCATGTATTGCCAAAGCTTAAGGATATTTTCTCTTTTCAGAATATGGCAACAGATTTCTGAAAGTAGATGTTTCCCATTTCCTAAGTACCACACCTACCAAAAGACATCAGAAATATAGTCAGATCTTACTGATCAACTTCTCCATCTAAGTGATCACTGTTACTTAGGGGCTTCCAATTTTTTTTTGACCATGATCCACGGGGGAAAAATACATTTTACATTTTGATTCAGCTCACAAAATATAAAACTAACATATTAAAACAAAAATTGTGCAAGAAAATATTTAAACTTTACCACAGGCCTTGCATTCAGTTATTTTTCATTCCACTCCATTCCACACCATTCCATTCCTTTCCATCAAAAATAATGTCCCTCAACATTCATTTCATGAATCATCAAAGAGTCTTGAGTTGTGGTTTGAAGACTATTGCCATTGCCTATGCGACCCCTCCCTCCTCCCTCCTCAAACTTCCTCACTCTGCCAAAGGCAAGGCAGCTTCCCATGACAATGCTGATGCAGGAGAAAAGGCTCTTTACAAGATTTTCAGCAAAATAAATGAATGATGACCAGAATCACTCAGCAAATACTCCAGTAATGACACACACACATGGCAAACGGCCATGTGGGGCCCTCAGTGGTCTCTGATTTACAAGCTTTATCTCATCTAATTATCATAATAACCCTAGGGGGTAGGTACTCTTATTTTCATCCCGTTTTACAGATGAGGAAGCTGAGGCTCAGGAAGATTAAGGGATCCATTCAAATTCACATGACTAGTAAAAGGCATACCTGGGATTTGAACCATTCTTCCCTGATGCCAAAACTTCTGTTTTTAGTGCTACATTCTATTTTTTGCATTAATTGTTTTGATGGATAGAATTTAAACTTTTGTTAAATTTTCATCTTGGAAACAAACTTCACTCAAAAGTATAAACGTATAATCTGCAACCTTCCCAGCTAGGTTCATAGCCTGGCTATGAACTGGGGACCATCTGACTTCAGAGCTGAGCTTGGAGCCCTCTGGCAGTGAAATATGCTGCCCTATATTCCTGTCCCTCTCACATGCACAGGCATGTAAGAACGCCAACATGGCAAGCTTCTTTTTAAACACATATTTTTAAAAGTTGCACAATCTAAGTGATCTGCTCACACAGAGCAGTGATGACTATTTTTTAAAAATCCCTTTCTGAATCACATAAAACATAAAGGACAGAGCAAGCTCTTTGCTCCACCTAATGGATAAGGAGGCAAGGACATGCTCGTGAGTCTTTTTCCCTTTGCAAAGCAGTTTCTTTCCTCTAACACTGGCTACTGAGAAACTCCTTAGAAATGAGAATGAGGTTCTAGATTTGAGGTCACTGTGAGTCGCTGCTGAAGTCTTTCACTGGTTTTAGTGATCTGAATTTTTTTTTCAAAGACAAAACTGACTATTCTTTTTTGAAAATATGGTAATGTTTTTAAATTCAAACAATCAAACAATTCAGAAAGTATAATCAAAAGAGAAACAAATCATCCTAAAAACCCATTACCCTGGAACATTTGGTGTGTATGATTCTGGATATCTCATTTTGCTTCTGTATAAACAGAAGGACGATATGATAGCAGAATAGATGGACAAAAATTAGATTATACCATACATATGGTTTTAATAAAAGTAGTCAATTCAATGTGCCTTGAACTTTGATAGAAAAAAGAAATTGACGCGAAATTAAAGGAACTGCAGAAGTGCAAATGTTTGTCACCACAAGAGATATTTGTTCCTAAAAGAGCTTTTAAATTAAGAAAATGGTTTGTGAAAAATATTGAGAGGTTAATTATTAAAATAATAAAATATTGTCATTTTAGATCACATTGAATGGCTTCTGGCTATGAAAATCAGTACACTTATAGTCCCCCCTCCTTTCCATCTTATATTATTGTTTAAATTCAGATTATTTCTAAGAAACTTCTACAATTATATTTCCATCACTATTTAGTCTTAGCTCTATATTTAGATAAATTCAATGCATGCTACCAGTCTTTTTTTGTCATCACTAAGTTCTTCTTTTGGGTTTGTCTTTATCTCTCTGTTAGCTGGAGGTCATCTTTAGTTAGTGCTCCACCTCATCCCCCAGGAAGGTCTCAGAAAAGGGATCTCCTGGGTTCCCACCCGCTTCCAAACACCAGTCTACTGAACTTAGTAAGAGTCTTAGGTCACACTTGTCTTTTCCTCAGAAAATGTATTCTATTGAGTGTTGCCAGATTGAAATTCTCCCTTTCTCCCAACTTGAGTTCTGCTTTTGCTAAAATGGCCATGAATCATTTAATTATCTTAAAGTCCAATAACTTCCCAGGATGTGTCTTGCTATTGTTTTTACCAATTTTTTTCTAGACATACCACACATTTATGACACACAGTTCCAAACAGTCTTTATTACCTGTTCAACCATTACTATCACTTAGCTCTAACAGGTTTTTCATCTTGATATAGTATTTTTATATTCCAGCATTTTCCTAAGCTCTGCACACTTCCTAAAAAGACATGTTCTCCCTGTTGTCTTTGAATCTCTTCTTTCACTGTTTTCTCTTCTTTGAGTTTTACCTTTACAGATCCTGTTGTTTATGCACTCTAACAAAATTATGGACTGTTATGTGTTTTAATTCTTCCTTACTTCCATAGCAAAGCTTTCTGGAAACTTGTATTCTTTTTTCCTCTTTCCCTCTTCCAGTAATTATGAATAGGTGCTATGCTAGTTCCTTTGGGACTATTACTGTTTGAATGGGGCCAGCTGTTTGTTGAACACGCAAATGGACATAAGAATAGGGCTCAGATAATGAGCTTTTGCTCTCCATAATTTTTGTTTGTTTGTTTGAGACAAGACCTGGCTTTATTGCCCAGGCTGGAGAGCAGTGGCATGATCTCAGCTCACTGGAACCTCCACCTCCCAGCTCAAGCCATCCTGCCACTCCAGTCTCCCAAGTAGATGGGACTACAAGCACGCACCATCATGACCGGCTGATTTTTGTATTTTTTGTAGAGACGGGGTTTTGTCATGTTTCCCAGGTTGGTTTTGAACTTGTGAGCTCATGGGATCCACCATTTTCAGCCTCCTAAGGTGCTGGGGTTACAGGTGAGAGCCACTGCATCCGGCCAATGCTCTCCATAATTTTAAACTTCTGTTTCCATTAAACACCCTCTCACCAAATCTATTATTCCCTTTGCTCCCTGGGAAACCTGCCTGCCCTCAGGTTTGGGGCTGCAGGAGGCTGATGTTGTAGCCTTCCTGGGCTGCCTCCCAGCCAGTGCTACCTCCCTTTCCTCCTGCCCCTGGCTCACTCCCAGCTTCTCCCTGGGCTGTGACAGGGCCTCCACAATGGACATGTCCTGTGTGCCTGATTTCTATTTTAGCTCCTCCATCTGTGACATTCTGTGGCACCCAACTGGGGCTCCACGGGGACATTTCCTTAATTTCTGGTGGTGGCGATCCTTAGATTTCCATGCTCTCAGATTGTTAGGTGGGCTCTTGGTACTGCGACACTTATTTTGTGAAATAATTTCCTGTGATTGGAGGTGTGAAGGTATAGGTTTGCTTTCAGTTTCTGTAGCTGTTTTTCTTCGGATACCACAGGATTTGGCTTGGATGGTTCCTAGTTTGTGGTTAGGGTTGTGGCCATTTCCTTTGTTTCTCTGAAGATGGACATTGACTGCCTGTTTTGCATTCTTTCCTGCTTGCAATGAGTTTTGAGGGCCAGATGAAATGTCTATTCACTGCTATCTTTAAGTGCAACAGCTGATCGCACAAAATATGCATGTGGTTTCAAGGAGTCTAAGGATGCCTGTAATTCCAAACAGCTTAGAAAATTCAGAGATGATGGATTGCCTTGTTTGCTCAGCCACCTAATAATGTTTTGACCAACTTTTCTGTCTAAATAACCTCGCCTTGCCTGAGCCTCCCAATGCCTCTGTCTCCATGAAGAAACTGTTTTCTAATTTAATCTTACAAAACATCAAGAAGACTTAACCTGAAATATCTAAAACTTTTCTCTTTTTCAAACACATTTAATACTGCAGAGAGTTTATCTTTGCACAATTCACAGGAGTCAGAGTCTTGTGTTTGTAAGCTAGCCAAAAGGAAAAGAAGAAACTTACATGAAATACTGGACAGTGTAAGTAACTTTAACTCCTTGAAGACACTCTGGTGGATTCCATTGTAGGACATTCTTCATGTTGATGGATAAGAAGGTGATGTTTGCAGGTTTAGGCAAACCACCAGAGACACAGGGAACTGAAACAGGAGCAGAAAGGAATTGAAGTCTTAGTGGCAGAAAAGGAAAACATGATTCCTGTAGTAGCTAGTCTCCAGAGATGGCCCCCGATATGGCCTTCCAGTACGCATGCCCTGTGTAACATCTCTCAAATGCAAAAGAGAATGTGGCAGAGGTGGCTCTGGGACTAAGCCAGGACTTTTGCTTTCCAGAAAAAATTCCCGAGTTGCTATGTAAAATGACAGCTAACTTACTAGAGAGACCATGCTGAGAGACTGCACAAAGAGAGGCTCAGTTGTCCTGGTGTCCCAGCTGAGCCCAGCCTTCCAATTAAGAGGCCACAATGAAGTCACTGTGGTCATTCTAGCCCCTTCTGCCACAGACTGAAGCTGCATGAGAGACCTCACATGAGACCAGCAGAAGAATCATCTGGCAGAGCCCCAGTTAATAATCCCCAGAATTTTAAGAAATAATAAAATGATTGTTTTAAACCACTAAGTTTTGGGGATAGTTTGTTGTGCACTGCAGAGAACTAAAACAATCTCTTTATTAAATGTTAAAATAAAATTTAGAGTAGGTGACCCCGAGAGGCCAGAGTTTCAAAGGTTAGAATTGGGACTGCCTTTACTAAAGAACATAGTAAAGCAATAATTAGAAAAGGAACCAATGAAATAAGACAATTTATTTAAATAAACACTGATATGTTCACATAGGTGCACTCTAAGAAAAACTGTATCCTACAGGATTAATTTATAGAAATCCTTGTGGAGAAATGGTAAAGAATTGAGAAATTACTAAAAACTTGGAAAAGGAAAGGAGAGGCTACTTTCTTGTAAAATAAAGCAAAGATAATCCTTGAATTAAAGTAAATGAAATAATTCAGTGGTAATATGTAGGATTCAAAATATTAATTCAAAATATTGGAAAGATCACAAAGCACAGAGTGATAATCAATCAGGTTTTATGAAGAACTAATCCTGTCACAAATATGCACATTCTAGTCAATCAATGAACTTGAAAAATACAAAATATTAACACTGCAAATCAAACTTAGGAAATAAAATTTAGTTCAGTCACTGATGGTAGGTCCAATCTTGGCTAAGTATCATAATTCTTGAGTAAAGTAGCTGGGACTAACGTCAGAGAAAGGAATTATGTGTGAGGTAATCCTTGGTTAAGATTAGTTCCATACAATGTACTGTTATTTTGCAAGCCAAATGAAAAAAAATTATTTACTTTAGAATTAAACTTTGTAGGATCACCCTGATTCTAAGCAAAATTAGCTCTTTAGTGTAAAGATGGCTGAGTGTAGGTATGCTTGTGCTATAATTGTAATGACTCCTACTTTTAACCTTGCTCATAAAAAAAATTTTTAGTTTTATTTTTAAGAAAAAAGTTACTCACAGAAAAGCACAATTGACCACTGCCGTGTGTGTGTGTGTGTGTGTGTGTGTGTGTGTGTGTGTGTGGTAGGGGTAGGGGAATCTCAAAAGGACATAGCCTGCCTAACATCTTCTTGTAATTCTTTGGAACCACTGCGTATTTTCTGGAGATTACATAGAGTGAATATTTATCAATGATTTAATACTGCTTTATGGTACTACTAGGTTTACCAGGTTCTCAATTTTAATCAGATTTTTGAAGACAAAACAGAACATGGGGAGGCAGCACACTGAGTATAATACTTCTCAGCTCTTCAAAAATGCAGAACCCATTTAACATAAAAATTTCCAAGGATCTTTCCAGATCTAAAATGCTGTGGCCTGCATTTTTAGATGGCCCTAACACATGAAGAGTGGTTACCATCTCTTTATATAAAATAAAATAGAATGTGTATTATAATATCAGTGGTGAAAGACATTGTCAAAACATGGCTTTATAGAGCTGACAGGGAAATAGAATATTTTGGTTTGTGGCAACATGAGTTTGGAGATAGAACACGGAAGTTATCTTAGATAGTATAGTCCAGGCATATCTCGTCTCAAGTTTCAATCTATACAAATCTTTATCTTCTTCAACACTGTATTCTACTTGTCTTTTTTTTTTTTTTTTGAGACAGAGTCTCACTCTGTCACCCATGCTAGAGTGCAGTGGCATGATCTCAGCTCACTGCAACCTCCACTTCCCAGGTTCAAATGATTCTCTTGCCTCAGCCTCCCAAGTAGTTGGAATTACAGGCACCCACCACCATGCCTGGCTAATTTTTTTTTGTATTTATAGTAGAGTTGGGGTTTTGCCATGTTGGCCAGGCTGGTCTCCAGCTCCTGACCTCAGGTGATCCTGCCATCTCGGCCTCCCAAAGTGCTGGGATTACAGATGTGAGCCACCGCGCCTGGCCCTATTTGTTTTTTAATGTGAGTGAACAAATGACAGAACTCTCAAGATGCCTAAAACATACCCAAAAAAGTTTTGAGAAATAACTTGGAGTAAAAGGAATAGGCAA
Organism: Theropithecus gelada; assembly: GCF_003255815.1. Taxonomy (NCBI): domain Eukaryota; kingdom Metazoa; phylum Chordata; class Mammalia; order Primates; family Cercopithecidae; genus Theropithecus; species Theropithecus gelada. The sequence goes on from NC_037671.1 coordinate 161,762,787, forward strand.
TTTTATTTTACTTTAGTTTTTTTGGTTGCTATCATAAGGAAACAAAGCAATTTTTCTCTTCTGAAATAAACTATACTCTGGAATGTGCTGTCAATAATTAATGTTCATTGATTCAGTAGACATTTTGATTAATGCTTTGTAATTGTCTAAATGGTCCTTCACAAATGCTATGCCAATCGTTGAAATGTTAGCAAACTCTGGTAATGATATTAAACCAACAGAATCAATAATGTGACAATAATAACATTAAAAAAATAATGTTCTTATGCCATTCTATTCTTTGAGAATATATTTCATTATAAATGTTGTGGACTATGTACGCCTCCTCTGCACGTCTACATTATGAGTAAATCATTTCTATCACCATGACTGTGGTAGCTGGCCTCCAATAATCCCTTCCTCCTGGCATTCACAGGCTGTATTGTTCTCTCCCACATTGTGCCTGGGTTGGTCTGTGTGTCCAATAAAATATGACAAAAGCCAGGACAAAAGACGCTTCTGAGATTAGGTGATAAAAGACACTGTAGCTTCTATCTTGTTTCTTTTGCCTTGGATCGTTTCCATGGGCAACACCAGCTGCCTTGTTGTGAGTGGCCCCGTGGAGGCCCATGTGGCAAAGTAACTGAGGCTTCCCAAAGCTGCTGAAGAACTGAGTGAAGCCTCCTGCCAAAAGGAACCTTAGTGATCTTAGCAGTGGATCCTCTGACCCCAGTCCAGTCTTCAGATGCCTGCAGCCCCAGCTTGCCTCTTGACTACACTCTTGTGAAAGACCTTCAGCCAGCACCACTTGGCTAAGCCATTTCTGGAATCCTGACCCTCAAAAAATACGTGAGATAATATTTGCTGCTTAAAGCTATTAAGTGTAAGGTAATTTGTTACCTAACAGTAGAGAATGAATACAACAACGATTCTAAAAGTGAAAGCATCTAAGACAGACAAATCACTGAAAACCCCCCCTCCATTCCCAATAATTTAATAAATGACTCTTGCCTTAACAATTTTGAGAAATAGTCTTTCTAATAGTTCGATTTTATGTTTATGAAGAAAATTAAAAACTACCCAAGGAGAAGACCAGAAACTTACTATCTTTTTAACAGCAAGTGAAGATGACAGTAAAAACTTTTTGAAATTTTTTTAAAAACCCAAATGCTTAGTTAAGCTCATTGCAAATACACTGACAAGGTTTCAGAGTAACAAACACCTTTAACAGAAATCCACTTAAAAAGTAAACCCGGGAGGAGGAGCTTGCAGTGAGCCGAGATCCGGCCACTGCACTCCAGCCTGAGCCACAGAGCGAGACTCCGTCTCAAAAAAAAAAAAAAAAAAATGAATGTTATATTTTATACATTGTATCTGGGGAAAAATACTACAGCTTTTAGTCCTGCAGGTTCTTCCTCTGGATTGACATTATCTTTCCGATGGCAGAGGCAGAAAATGTTATCAGTTTTGGATCATCCTCTTGTCAATAAATCAAACTATTATTCAGGGGCAGACCTATCATGAGAAAAGTAGGTCACGTCTTGATATCAGCCCATCTCTAAATCTCTCCAGGACACAAAATATTCCTTGTTATGACATGGTCTGCTGGTTTTGAAACCTTTTTTTTCCCCTTAAATCAGAGCAAATTAAGCCATGTTAGTCACCTTTCCTTATCAGGCAAAGCGCATCTTGTCTCCCTGCTTGTCGACATTTTATTTTCAGAAATGGATGTTTATAAATTGCTGTGGATTAGTAGTATTTTGTTAATTATGGACTTTTAATAGTTTGTCTTTGATCAATGGAAATAGATGGTTCTTACTACAGAGAGGTTTGACTTTTCTGCAAAGAGGAGTTAAAAGAATTCTCTCACATGGACTGCTTGTTCCTTTGGATTATTTCTGGTTTCACCTGGAAATGGTATCATACATTTGAGTATTATTAAAAATAATGTTGTGGCCAGGTGTGGTATCTCACGCCTGTAACCCCAGCACTTTGGGAGGCCAAGGCAGGTAGATCACTTGAGGTCAGGTGTTCGAGACCAGCCTCGGCAACATGGTGAAACCCTGTTTCTACCAAAGAAAACAAGAAACAAAAATTAGCCGGCATGGTGGTGGGCACCTGTAGTCCCAGCTACTTGGAAGGTTGAGGCAGAAGAATCACTTGAACCAGGAAGGCAGAGGTTGCAGTGAGCCACTGCACTCCAGCCTGGGCAACAGAGCGAGACTCTGTCTCAAAAAATAAAATGTTGAAAGTGGGATCCACTTATAACAGGCTAAGAGGCTCTGTTTTAATAATAATAATAATAAATATCGTGAAAGCCTTTATATGTTATAACGTATTTAGTCGACACGAGCAAGTTGGTTGGCATATAATAAAAATAGTCGCTAACACTTACTAAATCCTTACCACACAGCCAGCATGGTTTATGTGCTTTATACAAACCAACTCATTCGGTTTCCATAACTCCTCTATGGTACGTACTATTGTTATCATCTCTATTATACAGATGAGGAAACTGAGGCACAGAGTTTAGTAAGTTGCCACAAATTCACACAGCTAGTAAGTGCAGGAGCTGGGTTCAGAACCCACACTCTTAACCTCCTCACTCACATGCCAGCGTTGTAAACCAAGTAGAATTTAAACAGAATTTAAAGACAAGAAAAGGCTGATGAGAAAACATGTATTAATCTATGATATTAATACATCAAATAATTTGGGAATTTAAAAATGTTAGATACTAATCTGTTCAGCAAAGTTTTTTGGGATCCCACCACATTTTGTTGTAGGAGGTCCTTTCCTTTTCTTGCCAGAATATGTACTCCCTTATCTGGTCCTAGGGAATGCAAGCAGAAACTCCTTTTTTGACACATTCTTCAGATGATATGGTGACCACAAAGGTAGGGATTCCTAGAAAACTGTGTTGGACTCTACTCTGGTTTATGTTTAGTTGCCGAGAACAGGATTTCTATTCATTTGAAACCACAGTCAAATTTATAGTTGTGGATACATATATTTCACCTTGGCCTTGGACTTTAGCCATTTGTCTCCCATATAAATCATACTATAGTCAATCCTATCTGTATCGATGAGAAACACCAGTTCGAGACTCATCTTTAACTCATTCAACTCATATTTATTGGGTACTCTTATGGGTTGAATTGTGTCCCTCTCTTGCAAAAACAAATAAATACAAATAAAAGATATATTAAAGTTCTAACCTCTGAGTACTTCAGAATGTGACCTATTTGTAAATAGAGTTGTTGCAGATACAGTTAACATGAGATCACACTGAAGTCAGGTGGGCTCCTGATCCACTATAACAGATATCCTTATAAGAAGACAGCCATGGGAAGACACAGAGACACAAGGAGAATGCCATCTGAAGCTGAAGGACTGGAATGATGCACCTACAAGCCAAGAAATGCCTGGGACCACCAGGAGTTGGAAGAAGCAAGGAAGGAGGCTCCTCTAGTCTTCAGAAGGAGTGTGGTGCTGCCAATACCTTGATTTTGACTTCTAGCTTCCAAAACTGTGAGAGAATGAATTGTGTTGTTTTAAGCAACCTGGTGCTACTTTGCCATGGCAGCCCTTGAATACTAACACAGTGCCTACCATGTGGATATCTTATGGTGAATAGACAGGTAAGTTCCTGCCCTTGTAGAGCTTCCAGGGCAGTAGGAAGACAGACACCATTAAAAAGTAAAAAACAAAAACAAATATATACATAATAAATTGGTGATCAGACTAAGAAAGGGAATAAGGCTGGAGTGGTGGGTCACAGAACCTATTTAAACAAGGCCTTAGGAGTCAGCTGTGGGATGAGAGGGCAGTGTTCTAGGCAGAGACCCCTGAGATGGGAAAGGGCCTATCCAAAAAGACAGTGTCTTTGGAATTGTCAAAAGATCAATTTGGAAAGCTGACGAAGAGGACAATGGCCAAGATGAAATCTGAGTACAAAAGAGCTAGATCCCTCATCTCTCTAAACCCTGGGAAAAAGTCTGGATTATATTTGAAATTCATGGGAAAGTATTGAATCCTTGGCAGCAGGGGAAAATATAAACCTATTTATATTTCAAATGGATCACTACACTCCTGAAGGGAGAAAAGACTGGATGGAACAAGAGGAGAAGGGAGAAGCTAGTGAGACCATAATGGCAGTAGCCCCAGTGTGCACCAAGATGCAGGCTGTGGAGAGGGAGATGCGTGGGAAGCTTGGAGCTCAAGTTTCAAACTAGAAGTGGGACCTGCTAATGACACAGAACTGCACGGGTCCCATCAGGAAGAGTGGCTGTGCTGTGAAAGTAAAATTAACAGATGAAGATCTAGCAAGGAATACTCATGCTTTTATCTATTTTGATGATGCAAAGGAGTCATAAAAAACAGAATTAGGCCAAGTGCATGGGCTCACCGGGTGCACGGGCTCACACCTCTAATCCTAGCACTTAGGAAAGCCAAGGCAGGCAGATCACTTGAGGTCAGGAGTTCGAGACCAGCCTGGCCAACATGGTGAAACACTGTCTCTACTAAAAATACAAAAATTAGCCAGATACGGTGGCAGGCACCTGTAATCCCAGCTACTTGGGAGGCTGAGGCAGGAGAATTGCTTGAACACAGGAGGTGGAGGTTGCAGTAAGCTAAGATTGCATCACTGCACTCCAGCTTGGGAGACTCTGTCTAAAAACAAAACAAAACAAAACAGAGTTAGCACTTTTTTTTTAAAGGTAAAAAATAGTACATTTAAAAAAGAAATAAATTTGATAACTAGTATCTCTTTTGTTTAAAAAAATTTGCAAAGTTTTTAGGCACTCTGTTTTTTTCAACTTTGAAAAGCATGACGAAAGACATTCCTGAATAAACATTTCAATGGAGATAAATCAATTTTCTAACCTGCTAGTACTGATAAGATCACTGAATCAACACCAAAGTGAAAACATGTCACACCCACATTGCTATCAGGAAATGTGTGCCAATTTATGGGTAACAAATGCACTTTAACAAATAGATTTATGGTCTGGAAGCACGGCTCTGATTCTCTGAGATATCTGAGATTTCACATCCCAAATTATAAAGCCACTGGATCGGTGCACATAGTTTTTATGTTTGGGGATTGCCAGACCGTCATGACTTTGGTTTGGTACACAGATTCTTCAGATGGGCAGGTCCAATGTCTCCTTTTGCAATTCTGCCAAATGCACCGTGTTCACCAGCCACATGAAAATACCTTCAATACCCGAACCTACCCTGTTTATTCACACCTTTACAGTTTAGGTCCCTTCTGCCTCCAGTATTCTTTTGGAAATAAGAGACCCCTTGGTCTTCCATGTGTGCATCATTGAATAAATACTGGCTTGTGCTATTTTAATGACATGATTGTGCTGTGATGTGTAGGGTATGTGTGGTCTCCGCTAAAGTGAGCAATCCTGACTACAGACATCTGGGCAGGAGACTGATCTTTCCAGGGGAAGCAGAACTCAGAAGACTGAGGGAAAGGGCATCAACTCTGGACTCCCTTTGAGCTTTGAACGATGGAAGGATATGTGAGGGTGTAAAGATGGCCTCTGCTTTCACAAAGCTGTGAGGAGTTGGCAAGGAACTATCCACTTAATGAACTTCAAGGTAATGATTGATTTCCTGTAGCTTGTAAGCCACATCGAGATTTGTGTCCCCTCTCAGTGTTTATTTCCCTTCTATTATATTATGCCTTGGCACCATAAATGGAATGTGTGTGTTCCTCCTCCCCACCAAAAAATTCACAGGTTAAATCCTAACACCCAATGTATGGTGTTTGGAGGTGGGGCCTTCGGGAGTTGATTAGGTCGTAAGGGCAGAGCCCTCATGAGTGGGATTAGTGCCCTTATAAAAGAGACCCCAGAGAGGTCCCTCTCCCCTCCAACATGTGAGGACATAGTGAGAAGACGACCATCTATAAACCAGGAAGTGGGCCCTCCCCGTCCACCAAATCTGCCTTGATCTTGAACTTCCCAGCCTCAGAAGTGTGAGAAATAAACTGTTGTTTATAAGTCACTTAATCTATCACATTCTGTTCTAGCAGCTGGAATGAACTAATGCATTTGGCCTTTGGGAAATTCTTGTAGCCCAGCTTCATTTATGCTCTAGCACCAAAGGAAAAAGTCCTCTGTTTGCTCTTAGGTCCTTCCAGTAGGAAGATAATGGATTACTAAGATAGATCTAAATGGGTAAATTTATCATTAGTGGAGTTTTATAAAATGTGGCTGCTACATTGGTTCTAAGAATTACCTTGAATACAGGTCTGTAAATATAGCAAAATGGTTTGTGACCTTTTCCTAATGGCCTCAAAGTGAATACCAGGGTTGCCATCTAAGTATGTTACAGTTTTAATTATGTGTCTCACAGTAAAAGTTACTTCTTTTTTGTTGTACTCAAGGAAAAGCCTATGCATAGATGAGTGCCCGAAGAACACCAGTTAGAAGTGGTAAGGCTCTCGGGGCGAACTCACAAAGAGCCAGGGTAATCAGCCTCTGTGGTTAACCCAACCTCTCTCTTTTGTGGCTGAGGCATTTAGACTTTCCCATTATGGCCATCACCTTCATTAACCAGTACAGAAAGCAAACAAATCGCAAGAGACCGGACAGCCAAATGTGATCACTTCTGGAGACTCCCCTTGGCGACCATTCAAGTTTCTGAAGCTTATGACCAACTGGGGCAGCCCTAGCATTGCAGAAGCCCTGCTCAACCTTGCTCAGAGAAGGTCCCCAGATGTCCGACCCCCTTTACCCTTCTAAAGCTGAAGTTGTGAAGGAATCAGAGGCTCTGATCTGTTGGACACAGGACACCAGGTCTTATAAGGTCTTGGTATTCTCGATGTCTGGCAAATAAATGCTTTGGAAATGAACTGACCAGGAACCCTTGGGGCTGACGCAAATCATGGCAGATCCCAGATTCACATGAGCATTGAATTGAAGTGGAACAGCTTGAACCACCAAATCTGTGTAGCTTGAAATCACCTTGGTAAGCTTACATTACACACAGGACTGCACAGTCAGAAGATACCCAACAGCTGCGTTTTAATGAAGACACAGGAACCCATGGCATGGCAAGTGGTTGCTACATATTTTATGTGTATTTTTAAATAGGAAAATAGCTTCATAGGCTTGTTGGGGAAAAAAATTTCCACCCAAAGTGAGTTTTCTACTGTGGGAACAAGGTTAAAAGGCAGTACAAAAACACCAGAGGATGATTGACTAATTTCAGGAAGCGGATGTTGTAAACAATGACATTCTAACCACCAAAGAGCAAAACAGGTATGACTGCCTTCACATAGATTACCTTAAGCATTGTTTTAATTTCATCATGCTGAAAGGAAAGGCATGTTTTCTTCTGTCCCAAGTTACAAACTCTTTCTCTTGAAAAATATTAATTGATCTCCCTTCTTCTTCCTAATTATATATCAAGTTCCCACAAAAAGTAAGTCTTCTTTTTTTTCTGAGATGGAGTGTCATTCTTGTTGCCCAGGCTGGAGTGTAGTGGCGTGATTTTGGCTCACTGCAACCTCCGCCTCCCAGGTTCAAGCGATTCTCCCGGCTCAGCCTCCTAAGTAGCTGGGATTACAAGTGCCTGCCACCATGACCAGTTAATTTTTGTATTTTTAGTATAGACGGGGTTTCACCATGTTGGCCAGGCTGGCCTCAAACTCCTGATCTCAGGTGGTCCACCCGCCTTGGCCTCCCAAAGTGCTGGGATTACAGGCATGAGCCACCGCGCCCAGCTGAAAAGTCTTCTAAACAGCACTTAAAATATGATTCAATGAGTACCTACCTGAGAAAAAAGCTGCACAACTGTCTTCTATAAAGGACAGAGCACGATTAGTTCCTTTGGACTTGATTTTCTTCCCCTAACCATCACCTCACTATTATTTCTCTGACTAATTGCTGGAACAGTGCGCTGCCTCAGTTTTCTCTGTAATAATACTGTCCATTCTTACAGGGTACTGCCAACTGCCCTAACCCAGTGGTTTCTAGTCATTGTTTATGTGAGTAGCTCAGGGAGAGATTCCAGAACAAAAGTTCTAGAGTCACACTGGAGCCTACTCCATGCTCTACGTCTTACCAGCTATGTGCCCTCAAGCCAGTTACTTAACCTCTGTGCCTCTATTTCTCCATTTGGAAAATGGAACAGTACTATCTGCCTGTTAGGCTTGTTGCAATGATTAAGATTCTTCACATAGAGTTCCTGGAACAGTGTCTGGCACAAAGAAAGAGCTCAATAATTATTCGCTCAGTATTGTCCTCCAAAGTTACTATCCTCATTTTACAGCTTAGTGGAGAGAGGCCCAGGGAGGTTGAATGACTGCCCATGGTTTTTCAGCCATTTGGTGGATGCTCAGGCCCAAGTGTGCTGGCCAAGACAGGGCTCTCCCCTGGGATACTTACCTTTAGGTGAGTGGGAAATGCTCCCAAGTACAGTGTTGTGGGAAGAAAAGATTATATGACCATGATCAATTCTGCATATTAGACTGTAGCTTCTAAGGAAAGATATAAGAAAGTCAATGAGGTAAACTCAAGTATTATTCTTTTAAGCTTTTCCTGGTGGAACTGTCCAGTTATATTCATGTGACAAATAGTTACTGGCACCTACTATGGGCTAGAAGTAGAATCTATGATAGGCACGGGGGTACAGTTGAGGACAGAAATAGACAGAAGGGCTGGGCGCAGTGGCTCACGCCTGTAATCCTAGCACTCTGGGAGGCCTAGGTGGTTGGATCACCTGAGGTCAGGAGTTTAAGACCAGCCTGGCCAGCATGGTAAAACCCCGTCCCTATTAAAATTACAAAAATTAGCTGGGCATGGTGGCATGCCCCTGTAGTCCCAGCTACTTGGGAGGCTGAGGTAGGCGAATTGCTTGAACCCGGGAGACATAGGTTGCAGTGGGCTGAGATCGCACCACTGCACTCCAGCCTGGGTGACAGTGAGACTCCATCTCAAAGAAAAAAGAAAAAAGAAATTGACAGAAGGCCTTGCTCTCATGGAGGAGATATTTTCTGAGTCTGGGGCACAACCATCAATATATACTTTCTCTGCCAGGTACCTGCACATTTATATGGATGAGCAATACCTAAGTCATACAGAAAAATTGGTGTCATTTCTTTATGGCCACACCTCCATAAGTAAATCTATGTGCTTAAACATGTTTTTTTAGTATTTTGCTGTTGGTGCTTCATAGCAAGTAAGACTTTAACATAGAGACTATTTAAAAAAATAAATCTATTGAAGTTTACCCATTAAAGAGAGTGTGTACCTTCAAAGTCATTTACTTGGGAGGGTTTATGATTATTCTCATGATACTTCTTAGGTCATGGCATTTGAGGGATGCTTCCTTTCAGCTACAATTATCTTTAGAGGTAGCTTAGAAACACGCAAAAAAATTCAATCTCATTTTTTTAATAGTTACATCTTGCTTTTGCTCAATATAGCATTACCTAGCTTGATCACCCAAACTTGTGGAAAGTGGCTTTGAATGCTTTCAAAAATAAAATTCATTCCCCCAAGTTGAAAGTTTGCCACTCAATGGAATATTCTGATCAGTGTGTGCCAGGCTGTACCTGCAACTGAGAAAAGGGAGCTTATGAAATTCATTGTTGTGAGATTTTTGTGTGTAGCCTCCCATAATGACTATTATTAATTTGTATAAGCCAGCCCCATTGTTAGAAAACCAGTCCCACTACTTTATGTCATCTCTTAGATTATATAAAGCTCTTCCCTTACCTTTTAGAAAATAAACTTTTTGGGCCAGGCACGGTGGCTTGCACCTGTAATCCCAGCGCTTTGGGAGGCCAAGGTGGGTGGATCACCTGAGGTCAGGAGTTCGAGATCAGCCTGACCTATGTGGTGAAACTCCGTCTCTACTAATAATACAAAATTAGCTGGGCATGGTGGTGTGCAACTGTAGTCTCAGCTACTTAGAGGCTGAGACAGGAGAATTGCCTGAACCTGGGAGGTGAAGGTTGTAGAGAGCTGAGTTCATTCCACTGCACTCCTGCCTGGGCAACAGAGCAAGAATCCGTCTCAAAATAAAATAAAATAAAATAAAATAAAATAAATAAATAAAATAAACTTTTTGAGAGTGAGTACCTAATGTTCTTCACATGTTATAATCTCCAAAGCATCTCAGTTGGTAGTAATGATCATCATAGTAACTGGAAAAGTAGATTCGAATGTGGGTTGAAATCTTTACTACTTGGTAATATGCCTCAGAAGGGAAAATATAAAAGAAAGAACAAGGTCAAAGACAAACTGTTCAGGACCACTAAAGTACTGAAAAGAATAGCTGTTGGAAACTCCAAGTTCAATCAATAACTATTTCTTAAATATCGACAGTTTATTCCTCAACTCATTTTCAACACTCGTACTTCTTTTTATCCTCCTAGAGGCAATGCAATTCTTCCATTAATACCTTCATGACTTGAAATTTTCAGGAGGAAAGTCAACAAGATAAAAGTGTAAGAAAAAAAATAATAGAAAGGGTAAAAAAAAAAGAGGCAGAAATGATTAAATGGTAAATGATGGACGAAAGAACATTAGAGAAAGGGAGGAAAATAGAGATTCTTTCGTTTTCATTAAAGAATTATGGTGGAAAATGTCAGCAGTTTGTGTTTTTTTTTTTTTTTTTGAGACAGGGTCTGACTCTCTCACCCAGGCCGGAGTGCAGTGGTGTGATCATAGCTCACTGCAGCCTCAAAATCCTGGGCTGAAGTGAGCCTCCCTCCTCAGTCTCCTGAGTAGCTGGGACTACAGCTGCATGCCACCATGCCTAGCTAAGTTTTAAAACACTGTTTTGTAGAGATGGGGTCTCACTAATGTTGCCCAAGCTAGTCTCAAACTTTTGGGCTCACGCGATCCTCCTACCTCAGCCACCCAAAGTGCTGGGATGACAGGCGTGAGTCACCATGCTCAGCCACCAGTTTTCAATGCATGTATCAGTAAGTACTTCAGTAAGCTGAAAAGCAACAGTAAGGCTATTTGGCAAAGAATAAATAAGATTGATGGGATGAAATACAGTGTAACTCTTTTCCCTCATGACACACACTTCTGGGTGCCTCCTATACTCATAAAGACCACATGTCCCTATCATCAGCTTTCCCAAAGTTTTATATTTATGTATCTAATTTATACTTTCACATGTGACATTGTCCTTAGGAAGGACAGAAAGAGTAAAGAAAAAGGAACAGTGGGACAAGACAATAACTAACATTATTTTTGTTGCCTTTCTCAAATGATTTAATCTTAACCAATCATTTGAGAAAGGCGGTGAAAATAATGTTAGTTTATTGATTAACCCCAAGAGTTGGTTCTTTTTCTTTTTGAAAGGGAAAAAAATGAAAAAAAAAAAAAAAAAAAGGTTTCCCAATACTCAGGTGTAGTAACTTTTCAATTTGCCCAGTGGATGAGTACAGGGATGATTCAAACACTCCTTGGACATCTCTGGAGTATGCTTTCAGCATCATCTCCCCTTCACCTCCTCCACTATTATGTACCCATTCTCACCTTTTATACTTATTTCCTCCCAGCCATGCATCTCAACAGTTACTATTCATTGTAAATATTTACTGTTCTTTACCATTAACAATAACTATTGTTATTATATGAATAACTGCCATTATTATCAGTAATAAACATTGCCACGAATTACTTATCTATGGAAAGCAGGCAAATGGCAGGCCAATGGCAGTGGACATCAAAAGACTTAAAACAGCTCATTTCCTGCAGGCGCATCCAATTCACTCGCCTAATGCTGGATACCCTTCCTGCACAAGTTACCTTTCATCCCATAACAGCCACAATAAATTAACAAACAGTGCTGTTGCTGGGGCTCTGGATGATGAAATGTACAGCTGGGTATAGCTGGTTAACTGCACTGCTAGCTCAAAGATCAACTTAAACCACTGGTGCACACTTCAGAAATATGTCATGCGCTGCAAAACGACGTTTGGTGATGCTGGTCCCATAAGATGATGTATATATAAGATGTGTATGTATTTTTAGATACACAAATACTTACCATTGTGTTACAAATGCCTACAGTATTCGGTACAGTAGCATGCAGTACAGCTTGGTAACCTAGGAGCAATTGGCTATGCCATATATCCTAGGTGTGTAGTGATAGGCTATTTCATTTAGGTTTGGGTAAGTACATTCTATGATGTTTGCACAAGGATGAAATCACTTAAGGACACACTTCTGAGAAGGTATTCCCATCAAATGATGCTTCACTGTCTAGAACTATGTCCTTTGTATAATCCTGTATCAGGTTGTGATCAAGAAAATGAAAGAGGATGGTTATCCAGTATGAGGCTGGGTGTGTTGGCTCATGCCTGTAGTCACAACATTTTGGGAGGCAGAGGTGGGAAGATCACTTAAGGCTGAGAGTTCTAGACCAGCCTGGCCAACATGGCAAAACCCCACCTCTACTAAAAATACAAAAATTATCCGGGCCTGGCGTGCATGCACCTGTAATCCCAGCTACTTGGGAGGCTGAGTCATGAGAATCACTTGAACCTGGAAGGCAGAGGTTGTAGTGAGCCAAGATCGTGCCACTGCACTCCAGCCTGGGCAACAGAGCAAGATTCTGTCTCAAAAAAAGGAAAGAAATCCAGTATGGTATCCACTAGGAATGAATTAGAATAAGCTCTGTGGAGAGAAAAAAGATTGTTGTGTTGTTGCATAGGTGGTAATGTGGGGAGCCTCCTGGGGGAAACGTAAGAAATGTGGAGTGTTAGGCAGGGGCTAGTCTCAGTGGCAGGAGAGAGCTAGTGGGAACCAGGGTACAGAGGCCAGCCCCAAGGACAGAGTGACAGGGCAGGTTCCCTCAGGCAAGTGGAGGGCACAAGGCAGGTGAAGTGATGGCCTGGTACTGCCCAGGCAGTGGTCATCTCTGGGCCTCAGAAATCATGGAACCTACTCTTTCATAGATGAGAAAACCAAAGCCCATTCAAGGTAAGTGACTTGCCCACAGAGGGCAGTGGATGAGGAGGGGCTGAACTTCCATCCTCTGATTTCCCGATTGCTGTTCTTTCCACGTGGCCCTGAGATCCTGGCTCCAAGTTCTCACTTTCTGTTTTGGTGGAAGCATTTGTGTACAGTAATTTCAATGTTGCATTTCTTTTAACTTTCAAGAAAATAATGAACAGTATTTACTTCTGCTGATTGTTGCTTGGAATTTGGAGGCAAATGAGATTGATGGTGTGATCTCAACTGGAATCTCAGACTTTCCAATCACACACTAGGAAGATGGAAGTGTTCAGTAGCCATCAAAAACACTATCAGAATGGTGAATTGTTCTGAAGGTGACCCAGACTAGGATCAGACCTCTTTAAGGCTGAATTATGCCTTGATAAAGTTATGTAACTAAATGCAGTAAAATGAACAGTTCCCAATGTTAGAGGTAGGGCCTGGTGGGAGGTGATTCGACCATGGGGGTGGATTTCTCATGAATGGAATGCCCACAAAGTGGGCATTAGTGGTTTAGCACCACCCACTTGGTGCTGTTCTCCTGAGACTGAGTGAGTTCTCAAAAGATCTGGTTGTTTAAAGTGTGTAGCACCTCCCCACCATTGCTCTCTCCTGTTTCTGCTCAGGCCATGTGACATGCTTGCTCCCCTTCTGCCTTCTGCCATGATTGTAAGTCTCCTAAGGCCTCCCTAAAAGCCAAGCAGATGCCAGCACCATGCTTCCAGTGTGGCCTGCAGAACCAAGTGCCAATTAAACTTCTTTTCTTTATAAATTTCCCAGTCACAGGTATTTCTTTGTAGCAAGGCGAGAATGGACCAATACAAAATTCTGAACTAATTACATCTGAAAAAATTCTACTTCCAAATAAGGTCACATTCTGAGGTTGTAGGTGGAAATTACTTTTGAGAGGACACTATTCAATTCACTGTTTCACTGGAACACCTCCCGAAACAACTTGGATACTGGACCCTTTGACAAAGACAGTCCCTTTGATCTTGTTCATAACAGAGTCCTTAAAGTACTGAGTTGACTCAGGAAGTGGTAAATAGTACCTATGTCAGAAGCCACAGCATAATGTGTGCCTTTTGATTACTGTGGTTTGAGTGAGTATTGCAAGGAGCCGCAGACCACAGTGGCCTGCTGAGGCTGCCAATGATCTTGAGGTCAGTGTCCTACAGTCACAAAGCTCCTGACTCCTACCCACTAGATGACTACCACTCAGAAAAATCATCCTTTCCATGGGATTTTGCTATTACTGGCTTTTTGTTTGTTTGTTCATTTTTAGTGTTATAAGAAAGAATGTGAAAAGGAATATTAACTACTTGGTAATTTATACATGGAATATGCTGATAGCAGGACTTAGCTTTATTTGTTTGCTAATATTTAAATTTAAAAGACCTGAATTTATTTTATTTTTTATATTTAATTTTAAGTTTCAGGATACATGTGCAGAATGTGCAGGTTTGTTACCTAGGTAAACGTGTGCCACGGTGGTTTGCTGCACCTATCAACCCATCACCTAGGTAATAAGCCCCGCATGCATTAGCTATTTATCCTGATGCTCTCCCTCCCCCAGCACCCCTCACAGGCCCTGATGAGTGTTGTTCCCCTTCCTGTGTCCATGTGTTCTCATTGCTCAGCTCCCACTTAAGAGTAGGAACATGTGGGCCGGGTGCGGTGGCTCACGCCTGTAATCCCAGCACTTTGGGAGCTGGAGGCGGGCAGATCACAAGGTCAGGAGATCGAGACCATCCTGGCTAACATGGTGAAACCCCGTGTTATATTTTAAAAATATAGGAAACTAATACAAGGGACTTGTTTTATATTTTAAAAATAGAAAAAAAAATTGGCTGGGCGTCGTGGGGGGCGGCTGTAGTCCCAGCTATTCGGGAGGCTGAAGCAGGAGAATGGCGAGAACCTGGGAGGTGGAGGTTGCAGTGAGCCGAGATCGCACCACTGCACTCCAACCTGGGCGACAGAGCGAGACTCTATCTCAAAAAAAAAAAAAAAAAAAAAAAAACGGAGTGAGAGCATGTGGTATTTGGTTTTCTGTTCCTGTGTTAGTTTGCTTAGAACAATGAATTCCAGCTTCATCCATGTCCCTGCAAAAGGACATGATCCCATTTGTTTTTATGGCTGCATAGTACTCCATGGTGTATATGTACCACATTTTTAAAAAGACCTAAATTTATATTGAATTATAAATATTTTATATAATACAGATGACAACCTACTTATGACTACTGATTGAATTACTATGGTTTTTCCTAAAAGTATTTAAGGCATTTATTCATAGAAAGGCATTTACTGGGATATCAAGTTTCTTTTCTGATTCACCTTTTATCCTTGAGTAAGAAGAATGTGATGTGATATATACATATACATACATGTATATTAATTAACCAACAACTCTTATAAGTCTCAGTTGAAAGGACTTTTCTGTAGGAAGCCCTGCCTGACACCATTATTAGATCAGCTGTGTTATCCTATGCCTCTAAAGAAACTGTTGTCCTCAATTCTGGCATTTATATTTTAATGCAATCACTTACTTGTCTATATTTCTCTGAAGACTAAATGAAGAAAGGGACCTTGTTTTCTTGTTTACTCTGAAGCCTAGAGCAGCTCCTCATATGTGTAAAAGGATGGCACTGAATGAATGAGTGAACAAAAAGCACTCGAAGGATTATTTAGAAATTATATTGAGTCGGGATATAGTTAAACTTTTTGAAAACTCAAAATGGAGGCATGGGGTATTAAGGTAATCCTATTTTGTTAAATCTGATCACTTCAAATACCTCATTCCCCTAAATTATGGGCTGCATGTGATATTCTACTTTGCACTTAAAATTGATACGCTAATTTAAAAAAATAACAAGTTGAGTATTTAGTAGATAATTCATAGACATTCTGTAACATAGATAGGTTCGTTGGAAATGGAGAGGGATGCTGGGCTGGAAGACTATGGGTAGTTATGCCTTACATATGAAAACGGTCTTTGTTGGAACAAGGCAGAGGATTTCCCAGGGCAACTGCTCCCTAAAGCAGGCAAGATGGGAGACAGAGGTCTCAGAAGAGTGAGCGTCTCTGCTGGATATAAAGGTCTTTATTCTTTATCAAGTAACCACTGACAGCTCTGCCTTATGGTCAAGTTATGGAAAGCACAAGAGAAGAGACCTCGTCCGGGCCCTCAACACTCTCAGTAGAGGCTTTCAGCTCTGACCCTTCTGCAAAAGATTTTCTTCACTGGACACAGACTCCAAAACATGTTGGAGAGGAGGAACCACTGCATGTGGCTGAGAAAACAGATTCTTTTCCACCAGGATGCCAAGCCCACAGATCCTGCTTGCTACTCTGTAAGTCTTTGAGGGTGGTAGATGTGATGAGTTGGACTGTCTTGCCCAAAAGAAATACGTTGACATCCTAACTTCAGTACTTCAGAAAGTGATCTCACTCAGAAATAAGGTCTTTAGAGAGACGAGCAAGTTACAATGAGGTCATTAGGGTGGGCTGAAATGCAGTATGACTGGTGTCCTCATAAAAAGGGAAATCTGAACACAGACGGACATGCACAGAGTCTTCTGGAAGACTACGTGAAGGAAAACAGGAAGAACGCCATGTGAAGATCGGGGAGAGATCAGGGTGTCGTGTCTACAAGCCAAGGGGTGCCTAAGATTGCCAGCACCACCAGAAGCTCGAAGAGGCACAGAATGGATTCTCCCTCACAGCCTTCAGAACGAATCCACCCTGCTGACACCTTGGTTTCAGACTTCCAGGCTCCAGGACTGTGAGGCAATAAAGTTGCGTTATTTTAAGTCACCCAGTTTGTGGCATTTTGCCATGGCAGCCTTGAGAAGCCAATACACTAGGTGTCTGTTGCTTTTTCGTATCTTTCCTCAACAATGAGCACAATGTTTATTGAAAAGAAAAATGAATGCTCTAAGAGCTGCTGGAGTCTCCTGAAAGTGAAGATGAGGGGATTGATGTTGAGCAAAAAAACAAAAACAAAGAAAATCCTGCAAAGTTGGTAAGGAGGACATTTAAATAGGGTTGATAATGTAAACAAATGGTTTAACTAGGAGCATATAGCTGCCAAAATATCCCACGTCATCAAAATGCAAATGTAGCTGTATGGAATGGAACTTTGGATTATCCAGCCGAGAGGAAGCTGGGTGAAAAGTAGACATGGTATATATGTTGAAATCAAGAAGTACAAACAAAGCTTCCCCACAAGTCTGTACAGGACAAAGTATGCCTTTTCTCTGTGTTGTGGGTAGAGTTGGCATTTGCTTGAACAGTGGATAGTAATTGAGGTATCCATTTTGGTGGTGCAAAGTGTAATGCAGGGATCGCTACCCTCAAAAAACAGACCCAATTTCGTATAGATATTTATAGTCAATAAAAATTGTCCTTTCAGAAAAGAGTAGCCTTAGTTGCATTTAAGACCATTGTCATAAGTTCTAGATAAGACACTATGCCATACTTTCATTCTCTATACTGTAAGAAGCAAACAGAAACAAAATCACCTCCAGAGCAATATGAAATTCTGCGTTTGAATGAGGGTCTGTGTCTCACAGATGACAACAAAGATAAGGAAGGAGGGCGCCTTTTAGACATCAGAGGCCTGTGTTCATCAAGAACCCGATGCTGAATCACTGGAGGGTAAATGAACCTTCCAAGGTTCAGTGTTCAGAATGTCGTAGACCTTCTAACAAACATTGTGCAGTCTCATCATGATCTATAAGAAGTCAGCCCGAGAGGCTGCAAACAAACTGGAACATACACTGGAAATACTGGGAGAGAGAGGGCACCTGGCAGTTTTCTGGGGAAGTGGTTTTCTGGAGAGGAAAGAAGACACAGAGGAAATGTGATGGTTGCATTCAATGATCTGAACAACTTGTCCAGTATGACTTCATCAGCTTAGAATGAGGACTAACAACAAGTGAAAACTGAAGGATCAAGGCTCAGCTCATTTTATGAAAGAACTTTTTAATAGTTGAAATCTGCAGTGACAGGACATCCTTCCTGCCTGGGTGCAGAGTAGTGAGTATCCTGTGATGAGAGGTGCTCACATAGCAGACAGGTCATTACTTGGAAGTGATGCTGCAGAGGACAATCAAGAGAGTGGCAGCTGGGTGAGGTGACCTTTAAGGTCCTGTCAACTCTGGGTTTCTACATCAAAAGGAATTCTGAAAGATAAAGCAGAAGAAGTATTTAATTTTAATGTCTCTGACCAGCATGCTTTCTTTCTATAGTTCTTTCGTTCTCCTTTTTTTTTTTTTTTTGAGACAGAGCCTTACTCTGTTGCCCAGGCTGGAGTTGCAGTGGTGAGATCATAGCTCACTGCAGCCTCAAACTCCTAGGCTCAAGTGATCCTTCTGCCTCAGCTTCCCAAGTAGCCTGGCATTACCAAGGCTGGCTATTAAAAAAAATTTTTTTTGTAGAGATGGGGTCTCTCCCAGGCTGCTCTCAAATTCCTGGCCTCAAGTGACCCTCCTGCCTCAACCTCCCAAAGGTCTGGGATTACAGGCATGAGCCATTACCCTCGGCCTTGTTCTCCAGTTTTATATGTAATTGATAGATCTTGGAATTGACTAAAGTGATTTAATTCATGTTTCTGTATTTTGTGTCATGTAGTCATAAACTGTAGACTAAGAACATGTAAAAATGCTGTCAGAACATCACGATGATAGCAAAAGTATAATGTTATAATTAAGATGGATAACGTGGTTTTACTCCATAAAATATATGCTGCCTTAAGCCTCAGATGATCATTTTTTTTTAAATCAATATGGAAGTCAACATGTCAATGACACCTGGTAAAATTGTACTTTGAAGAAAATGGTGCAATAGAAAGTCATTTTTAAAATGTCAATGCATATAATGAAAGTTGATTTTAAGCAAACCATACAACTTTACTGAACAACCATTTTGTGAAAAATACTATGCCAAGCACTAAAAAAGGCAACATAGAGACATGCAGTATTAAAAAATTATAAAAACAGCAAATGCTTTATGTTGAAATGTTTATACTGAAATCTTAATTTTACAGCAGTAATCCCACTTGCCTATTGTCTTTACCCACAGTTTATAAGTAAATGAAATATATACGTCCTACCTCATGGTTCTAAGAGTCAGAGCTAAACGAAAAGGTATAATCAGGGAAGCGGTGCTTCCTCCTCAGCCCTACTACCTCGTTCCTATTCCTCGCCGCTTCCCATGGGAAACCAATCTCCTTGACTGCTCTCCAGGTGGCGAATACTGCCTTTCCTGAATTCATTCTATAGGAAGCTGAGTAGTTCTAGGCAGGAGGAGTACACATTGTGAGGAGTGAGGCTGGATATACCTATAGCCATACGCTTGGATGTTGGGTACATGATACTCTCTGGGGAGGCTGGGGCTGGACCTCAAGCTGATAGATGGCGAGGCCTGCAAATCTATAGATAAGAAATCACCCCAAATCTGCTTGAAAGGCAATAGGAGAGAGGTTGAAAAAGAAGACATTCTTTTTCGATAAAAAGAACACTTGAGCGAACAAATCTTCCATGAGGTGCGGTACAGAAATCAGATTTAGACCTGGATCTTAAAACATACACATATTTGCTCATCGGTGCAAAAGAAATTCAGAAAAAATAAACAAGAAAGGAAGGAGATGGCATGGAATGTGGACCAAGAACAAAGTAGAAATGCTGTCAGAATATCACAATGACAGCGTAAGTACAACGTCGTAATCACATTTATGGTGTAATGGGAAAGAGGTGGTGGTATGGTGAGGAATGGAAAGGGAGTAGTAGGGCTCAGGAGGGAGCCAAAGTTCTCTGAGAAAACCGTTTTGTATAGTTCTGACTTTTATAAGCACAGTAATTATTTCACCTAGCTGCCTAATACCCCAAACGCCACAAACAAAACGACTAGCACAGGGGGAACCCAAATTGTAATACAAGCAGTTTAACAAATGAACTGAACTTCTCCCAAATGGATAGAATAACCACACCAAAAGGAGTAAAGAAAAAAAAAGGACTAACCCAGGTAACTTTGGTCAATAGTATCTTCACTGGATATTATAAAGATTAAGACGAGAAAACTATACATAAAGGCTATAATTTAGTAAGTACATGTTTTTCTCATAGGAGCATGAGTTAGCAATCCTGAAACTATATTAGAATTAGGTAAATACGTCTATTGTAGATAATGACATCTGGGTTTCTCACTGTTAGACAAAGAAGCTATAAATGAAACAGGAGGGCTAGAATGAACCTTGACTGTTAGGTTGAAATTGGTGGCACCATTATAAACTCACGGTCTTAAATATATATACACACCCAGAGATAGATACAGAAATATAGATGTGTGTGCATAATTAGGTTAGTCTACACACACATATTTCTCAGCTCTGTCCACCGAGAGCACCTAGAAACAACATTCCAGTAGCAATAAGCATGCCTCACACCCAAATCTTAGTTTCTAAACACCTTTCTCCAATAGAAGGAACCAGAGCTTCCTAAGGAAGTCATTAATTCCAGGCCTGGGGCAGGGAAAACACAGATGAGTCTGGAATGCTGTTGGTGCTAGAAAGTTAATGAAGCGCTCAAAAAAGATGGGGTTCCTCTGAGGGACACAGAAGCCAAACTGAAGGAACTCTTAGTGGCCAAAGCTGGAACAGCATGAGCAATAAAACTGATAATGATAGTATTGGATTATAAATGAAAGAATAAGACACATCCAGGAGTCCATACTGATATACTTAACCAATTGAATAAATAACTAAAAAAGCAAAAAAGATGGCCCTTCCTTGCAACAGAATTCCAATGAATAAATGTGGAAGAAAAGAGTGAAATAAAACATCACTACTAGACATAGTAGTTGTTGCAGTCAAAATCCACTGATGGATACTAAAAATAGTTGGGTGTGAGTTTGGGGAGAAGCAGGATTTTTGCATAATCTCAAAGTATCTGTCTGCAAAATATTTATTAGTCACAAAGTGAAAAATGGTAACTTTATAGTAAACTCTAAAGAGACCACCTTAACCAAGCGATGAAGGTTAACATCACCATTAAGAAGACATGTTGATATTACAAATTCTTTGAAGTGACAATTTACGTGGCATTTTTGCCAAATGGAATAACCTCATTCTAAGCTTGAGGAAACTTTACATGAACCCAAACTGAGGGATATTCTAAGGAAGAGGTAACCGGGACTCTTCAAAAGGATCAAGGTCATGAAGTAAAGAAAGGCTGAGGAACTGTCACCAATTGGAGGAGACTAAGGGGACATGATCACTAAACGTAATGGGAGATCCTGGATTGGATCCTGAAACAGAAAAAGGGCATTATTGGAAAAACGGGTGAAACTCCAACAAGGTCTCTCATTTAGTAAGTAGTGTTATACCAGTGTTAATTTCCTGGTTCTGAACATTGTACAATGGTTATATAAGATGTTCTAATTGGGGGAAACTAGGTGAGGGGGATATGGGAACTCTTTATCCCCCTGTGGTATTTCTGAAACTTTTCTGCAAGTCCCAAATTAGTTCAAAATTAAAAGTTAAAAAAAGAAAATAATTCTGCAAGTTTAATTAGCTCACTAGAATCATTTATGTCTCTGTGTGTGTGTGTGAGTGAAGTATTTCCAGGAATAACTTCTCAGTGAAATAAAATACTGAATGCTGCTATGTTTGTATCAAAGAAGAGACATTCTGACAAATACTCTCACTCCATTAATTCATTCTAATAAGCATAGTTGTTTTAATATCTAGACTGCAATCTAAAGCTCCAAAACTAAAGTTAGGTTTATTTGTTAATAGACATCATAAGATGTACTTTTTTCCTCTTTGGGGATTTAGGGAAGACCCTGTTGTTTTTGGTTGTTTGTTTGATATATATATACTTTAAGTTCTGGAATACATGTGCAGAACATGCAGGTTTCTTACATAGGTATACATGTGCCATGGTGGTTTGTTGCACCCACCAATCTGTCATCTACATTGGGTGTTTCTCCCAATGCTATCCCTCCCCTAGCCCCCACCCCCGACAGGCCCCGGTGGGTGATGTTCCTCTCCCTGTGTCCATGTGTTTTCATTGTTCAACTCCCTAGGGAAGACCTTCCTGAGGGAAGCCCATTGGCGGTGAGAGGCCAAAGTCTGAGCAGGAGTTAGCTGCAGATAGAGTGGGACAGTGGCATTCTAGCAGAGGGGCTGCCAGTATGAATCTCCAGTAGGAACTTCCAGAGGAACTGCCACTATGAGTGAGATGGGAAACACTTTGGCTTGCTCTGGGAAGTAGAAAAAGGCCAGGATAGCAGGAACTAGGTGGTGTGAGATAATGCTGGAGAGACAGACAGGAATTGGCCACACAGGATCTTGTAGAAGAATTGAGATTGATTCCAGGAACAGTAGAAGCCTCTGAAGGGCTTTGAGCAGAGGAGACACATGACCTGAGAAGTCACCGTCTCCCACTCTATCTTAGTGACTTTAAATGCCTGTGTATATTATGCTAACCATGGTTCTTTATCTTTCCTGAGGACAGGATATGGGATAGGCCAACAGGGCAGAGTTTGATAAGCCATAAGGATAAACTTCCCTGTGAAATTCTGTCCCTGGAGGGGTCCAAGAGTGAATGACAGTGTCTCGCACCTGCCTTGAGGGGGCCGCATAGACATTCTGAATTCCGTTACAACTTTATCTGAAATGAAATACCACGATTTCCCTACAAGGTTCATGACATGATGAATTTTTTTTTTTTTTTCCTCTTTGGATGTTTTGGTATTTTACAGCCTGATCTGGCACTGAGCTGTGAGATGAAATTTTTTAAAAGTTCAAAAAATGAGAGCATTAAAGCATTAATCTACCTGAGAGTAGTAAAGTCATAGAACTCTTAGTAAGCCCATGTTGTACAGAAGACATTGTAGTTAAACCTTCAATTAAGAGCAGGTAGTATCCAGGTAACTACATATAGCTTCTAAGGAGGTCTTCCCAGCAGTCCTTAGACCTTAGCCCGAAGACCCAGGAGAGGACAGGAACACCCTAAGAAGAGCTAAGAAAGTATCCAGGTCTCTTGGGTCAGAAAAGCGTTCTTATTGTTTCTTTTGCGAATTTTGTTTTGAAGTCAAGAATATTACTACCTGGTAATGTCAGCACCCAACGATTTTATTTCTCTTTCTCTCTTTCTTTGTTCCCCCGTCCCCCCAACAAAGACAGGGTCTCACCCTTGCCCAGACTGGACTGCAGTGGTGTGATCATAACTCACTTCAGTTTGGAACTCCTGGGCACACGGAGTAGCTAGGACTACAGGTGTTTGCCACCATGTCTGGCTAGTTTTTTATTTTTATTTTTTTAATTTTTAGTATAGACAGGGGTCTCCCTATGTTGCCCAGGCTGGTCTGAAACTCCTGGCCTCAAGTAATCCTCCCACCTATGCCTCTGTCTCCCAAAGTATTAGGATTACAGGTGTGAGCCACGGCGCCCAGCCTTCTCTCTTCGATTAAAAATAAAAACAAATTTCTGTTAGTTGAAGGCTCAATATTTGCCCGTCAGTCGTTTCTTCCCATTCAGCTTACCCACGAATATTAAAAGGCAAAATAACTATAACTTCTGATAAATTTAGAAGATAAAATATTTTATGTATAATAGCTATCACTGAAAATCTCTTCAAGATCTGTGTGCATACTTTTCTTACCGTTGTAACTATATTGAACTTAACTTCTTCTTTAACTACCAAGGACTCCAGATTCACCGTCAACTTTCTTCCCGCATTCACTCTTACTGTTCAGTTCTGGGTTAAAAGACAGCGGGGCCTGAACCAAGTGTCTACAAAGCACAGTATCTGGAGAAACTTTGTTGTTGTTTTTTAAAATAACTTTTTTAAAAAAGGATCCCAGATATCTTGTTTTTTGTTTTTCTGTTTTTTTAAAAAAATCTTCTTCTCATATATGAGAAATACAGGAAAAAAAGCAATCAGGTGAATCATTCTGGTTTACTGGATTCCAACTGGTAGAGAGTTTAAACTTAAAAACCAAACAAAACGAAAGAGCTCTTCAGTTACCTTACGTCGTAAACGAGTTAAACCTTTTGTTATTTCTGAAAAATCAAAGAGCACTGTCTGTACATGGTCATAACTGCAAAGGAAACAACGGCGTACCCAGGGCAGGGGGAGCTTACTTTAAGAAGCTGCGTCTTTCTGGATCCCGTTCCTTCGGGGCTGACCCTTTCAGGGAGTTTGGTTTTTAAAGCGCGGATCTCGCGACGCGCGGCTTGCAGGACCGCGGGGCCCGGCGGCCGAGACGCGGAATTCACAGGGGCGCCTCGGCGCGGCCGCGGCGGTGGTGGCGGGAGCCTGGGACTTGTGGGCTAGGGGCCCCGCATGGTTACCGTCCCCGACAGCAAGTTAAAGGCAGTGGGCACCGCGCAGAGCGCCCCCGAACGAACTCCCCCCACCCCACCTCAATCCTCCAGACCGAAAGTGCGGAACGCGGGGTCCTGCAAACTTGACCCCGAGCCAGGGTGCGCGCGGCGGCGGCGAGTGTCCCCCGGGCTTCCCGCACCCCAGGGCTGGAAGCGCCGGCCCCCGCGCACCTCGTACTCCGCCTGCACGAAAGCGAAACCCGGCCGGCGAGCGGAGGGAAGAACTCGGTCGCGCGCTCTGCCCGGTGGGGCCCCGGCCGGGAGACATCCCCGACCCGCACCTGGCGGCGCGACCCACCTACCTGCCCGTCCCCACGGCGCCGCCAGAAGCAGCAGCAGCAGCGGCGGCAGCAGCGGCCGCAGGGCCGGGCTGCTGGGAGCCCGCATGGGCGGCGGGGCTGGGTCACATGTCGGGGGGCAGCAGACTGCTCCGTCCCATGCCCGCTGGAGCCAAGCGCGTCGGCGCGGCGCCTCCTTCTCTCCCGAAGCTCTGCGCGCGACGCTTCAGGCAACCCGAGGCCCAGGACCTAGGCGCCGCGGCCGCGTCCGCGTTCCCCGGACTTCCGCAGGAACCAGGGGCGAGCGACTCGCGCAGCCCCCACGCGCGCGACCCCGACTACCCAGCTGGATGGCAGCGCGAGGGCAGTTCTCGGGGATTTATAGTCCCCAGCCACTCGACTGTCAGTCCTGAGACACTGAAAGTTTCCACCTCTCCGGGCTCATGCCCAGACCAACCGAGTCACTAGGCAGGTAAAACCTTCTGGTAATGAGCGAGGTGAGCGCATTGCAAAGAGATTCTGGTATTTAGGCCGGTCTGATGGTCACTTAAAGTTCAATACCGGAAGACGGATGAAATGGAGAGTTATTTCTCAATATACAGTTAGGCACTCAGCCGTAGATCTTACAGTCATGCATCATTTAAGATGACAGGATTACCTCCTGAGAAATGCGTCTTAGGCGAGTTTCTTGTGTGAACATCTTAGAGTGTACTTACACCTATATGGTATAGCCTCTTACACGCCTAGGCTCTATGGTATAGGCTGTTGTTGCTCCTAGGCTACAAACCTGTACAGCAAGTGACTATGCTGAATACTGCAGACAGTTGTAACACAATGGTAAATATTTGTGTATCTAAACATGTCTGAACGTAGAAAAGGTACAGCAAAAGTACAGTATAGGGCACTTTCCATGAATGGAGCTTGCAGGACTGGAAGTCGTTCTGGCTGAGTCGGTGAGTGGTGAGTGAATGTGAACGCCTAGGACATCGCTGTGTAGTACTATAGGCTGTATAAACACTGTATTACACTTAGGCTATGCTAAATTTATTAAAAATTATTCCTTCAATAATAATAAATTAACCTTAGCTTACTATGATTTTTTACTTTCTACTTTTAAATCTTTTAAACTTTATTTATTTATTTATTTATTTATTTATTTATTTATTTATTTTTGAGACGGAGCCTTGCTCTGTAGCCCAGGCCGGAGTGCAGTGCGGGGATCTCGGCTCACTGCAACCTCTACCTTCCGATTCTGATGATTCTCCTGCCTCAGCCTCCAGAGTAGCTGGGATTACATGTGTGTGCCCCCACGCCTGGCTTTTTTTTTTTTTTTTTTTTTTTTTGTATTTTTAGTAGAGACTGGGTTTCGCCATGTTGGCCAGGCTGGTCTCGAGCTCCTGACCTCAGGTGATCTACCCAACTTGGCCTCCCAAAGTGCTGGCATTACAGATGTGAACCACCACACCCGACCTAAACTTTTTGACCTGTAATAACGTTTAACTTAAAACCCAAACACATTGTGCAGCAGTATGAAAATATTTTTTCTTTGTGTTCTTTCTATAAGCTTTTTCTATTTTTCTTTTTCTTTTTCTTTTTTTTTTTTTTTTGTTATAAACTAAGGCACAACCACACACATTAGCCTAGGCCTGCACAGGGTCAGGACTGTCAGTGCTACTGATGCCACCTCCACATCCTGCCCTCCTGGAAGGTCTTTAGAGACAATAGGAATGTTTCAGCTCCATTATAATCTTATGGGACCACCTTTGTATATGCAGTCTGTCATTGACCGAATTTGATTTCATTCAACTCTCACAACCTAAAATTAGGTCCTGGCCCAGTTTTCAGATGAGGCAAGGGAAACTCAGAAAGTCTAGGAATCAGCGTGAAGTCCCCCAAACCTGTGAGTGGCCTGTGACCAGTGGTGTGTGGACTTCCACACAAGGCAGTGTGTTCTAGGTTCCATGCTCTTCATAATGGGAGTGGGGAAGAGTGCAATTAAGAGGTAAGTCTTGAAATACTATATGAAACATCCGAGAGAGGCTTGCAGCTTTGTACCTTTCTAGGTGGTTCTAAAGGTTGGGTGCAGCCTGTAGAGAGATACACAATTTACCTCGGATGTGTTCCATCTCTTTTGCCCTTAAATGCCTGTTTTCAAATGCTCCAATGATACTCCAATTAGAGCAACTATTGTTTTCTTTTTCTTTTCTTTTTTTCTTTTTTTTTTTTTTTTAAAGTGGTCTTCAGTATTAAAAAAAGATCTTTTTTGGTGAGGAGGGAATAAGGAGATAGAGGATGGGGCACGATTTTCTGAGTTGCCTAAATGTGCTACTTTCTCCTCCCTGAAAGACTTAGAAACAGAGGAGGAATCTGGGTCAGAGGGCCCCTTAGGCTGAGATGTTAGCTTCGTGGTGCTGACGTGAGGCCTCTTCAAACTACTTTTCTTGTTTGTTAGCTGGTTCTTTTCCTTTCCACCAAAAGGGGCCCTGAAGGAATCCTGAAAGGTGGACGAGGAAAGAAGGAACTTGCTTCCTATTTATTTGCTGTTCTTGTCACTAAGGCCCCACAGTGCCTCTTTACCCTGGCAAGGACAGCTAGTTCCAGGAGCAATTGTTTCTAGTTCCCAGCTCCTTCCTGTACTCCCAGAATCAGCTTCACTGCATCTCCTGAGAAATAACAGCACTGAGTAGGCTGTGCCCCATTCTCAAAGGTCTGAGTCCCAGTTTCGTGGAGGCTTTGCTTCTAGGATCTAAACCCCATGTCTGCTTCTAGGATCTAAACCCCATGGTGGTAGTTGCTTCTAGTGGTCACTCTGTCTCTTTCAATCTCAGTATCCCCTTTTTACTTTTTTAGTACTCCAACATTTGTTTAACCAATTCCTTACAGCAGATTCTTTCTGTTGAAATGACTAGTGTGGTTTCTGTCGTCCCAACTGGACTCTTATTGATTCCATTGTAATCCCAGAACATTTTAGGAAGGACTCTGTGTGATCAGTACATTATCAATATTATCTTGAGTTGCTGCTGTTCTTACTTTTTAATTACACATTGTATTAGTTTAGTTTCATCATTATTATCTTAAGTCTTGTGGGTTAAATAGGGTAAATGTTTGCTACAAAAGTGTTTGGGGCCAATCATTTTTAGATATCTAAACTTTTTTATACATTTCTGTTCAAATATGAATCGATCAGATCCTTCAAGAGGCTAAAGCAGACTTGTACAAAGCCTTCCCTTACCTCCTAAGCGTTCTGAACTTGCACAGTGACGTTTCACTATTCCACCAAGTTTTTCGTCCAGCTGGGAAGTGGGAATGGGGTAGGCCATGGGGTAACTGCGAATTGGAGTTTCTCCCCTCATGAGTGGGCTGTCACTTGTTTGAGAACCAACAGTTTTCTGCATGCCTCTCGTCCCCTCTCTCCTTTCCTCTTCAAGTTCCCCTTGGCACTTGTCAGAGGCAGTCAAAATTTGACCTCTAAGGCTTATCTTTTACATATTCACAGACTCACCACTCTGTCCTCAGAATGCCTAAGGGTTCTGCAGGATGAGTGTGACCTGAGAACTTGCCATGTATGCAGTTGATGTTTCCCATGGATTGAAATAAAGAGTGGAGTAATAGTTTTTCTTTTGTTTGCATCTGTGACCCAGAACTCACCTTAGCGGGTTTCCTTAGTACCTTTGCATCTAACCTCTTACCCACCTCTGTTAACTTTGGGAATTAGCAGTCCTGGTTCCTCCCCATCTAAGCCTTCCCAGGCAATATAATCTTTAGTGTGTCCTTCAGAGATTTTTGAAATGATGTTTTTGAATTGAGGTTTTCTTCTACTTCTCAACTTTACAACTCCTCTAGTCATGATTTACCACATTGAGATCTTAATTTTGTGGAACCTGATGTATAGGATTTCCAAGCTTCCTGATCAAAAAGGCCATAAACCACTACTCCTTACCTCCCACCCCAAACACTAATACCATAGACAAAAAATAATTTTTTTCTATCCTAGTTTAATTCCTAAATGGTTTCCAAGGATAACACATACTAATAATATGAAGTTACTGAATTCTTTCTATGAGTCAGATCCTACCTAAGAAATTTAAATTTACTAACTACCTCCTTCAATCCTGACAACAATTCTGAGAGTTAGTCACATTACCCCAAGTTTCAAAACAAGGAGACAGACTTGGATAGGTCATTCCTTTAATAAGCAACAGAAACTGGAAACTGAATGCTGGTTCATCTATTTTCAAAGTTTGTGCTTTTAATAATTTCCTTATATGCCTCTTACACTTGAGAAAATGTTATGATTTAGCTTTTATAATTAGGTCTATAATACATTGAGCTAATTTTTGTATATGAGAAAAGAGTCAAGATTGATCTTTTTCATATAGATATCTTAGTGTTTTTTGAGGTCTGAACTGTAAAATAGCATGAATATAATTGCCAAAGGCCTGATATCCAGCGTATGTAATGAATTGCTTCAAACAAATTAAAAACAAAATAAAAAGACAATCTAATATTGAGTTTATATAGGTTACATACCAGTTAGTTGCCACTGTCTTCTTCTGAGAGAGGAAGAAAAACCCTAGCTCCCTAATGTCAACACATTTCTTGGAAAGTAAATTAATTCTCTCAGGAAGGCAAAGGGGAAAGTACCTACCCTGGAATATAAACATTTGGCTATGGTGGGGAGATAAATTTTATTACTCTTTCAATGAGACTAGATGGCTCCAGGTCTAACACCCTTGCAATGTGAGGAGCAAATGACCCTGTGGAAGAGGAGACAGTCTATGGCATAAGCCATCCAGAAACGTGAACATATCTGTGCTTCCCTGCTGTCTCATTATGTGAATATACTCCATTTGATTGCCCATTCTCCAGTTGATAGACATTTGGGTTGTTTCATTATTGAGTTGTAGGTGTCCTTTACGTATTCTGGGTACAAGTTCTTTGTCAGATATGTGTGTTGCGAATATTTTTGCCCACTTCATCACTTGCCTTTTCATTTTTACAATGATGTCTGCAAGAACAAAAGTTTTTAATATTGATATAATCAAGTTTTTCATTTTTTTCTTTATGATTGTGGCGTCTCATGTAAGAAGTCTTTGTGTATCCGAAGGTTGAAAGATAGTTTTTCCTAGAAATGTAGTTTTAGCTTTTATAATTAGGTCTACAATACATTGAGCTAATTTTTGTATATAGTATGAGAAAAGATTAGAGATTATTTTCTTTCCAAATAGATGTCTTACTGTTTTTGTACTATTTGTTAAAAAGACTCATTCCACATTAAATTGCTCTAGCCATTATTGTTGAAAGTCAATTGAAGATATATGTATTGGATCTTTTTTAGATGTCTACTCTTTGGTCTCTTTGTCCATTTTGCACCAATACCATGTTTTAACAAAAGGAACTTTTTAGTTTTTATTTTTGTACTTGTATACTGAAAAGTTTCAAAGGCAGTAGTGCAGAGTTTCTGTACAATCCTCACACAGTTGCATCACCACTGTTCATTTCTAAAACTAAGAAACTTCCATTTCCATTGGCACATTACTATTAAGCAAACTTAGATTTTATTTGGATTTCTCTAGTCTGTCTGTCTGTCTTTCTTTCTTTGTTTCTTTCTTTCTTCTTTCTTTCTTTCTTTCTTTCTTTCTTTCTTTCTTTCTTTCTTTCTTTCTTTCTTTCTTTGTCTCTCTCTCTCTCTCTTTCTCTCTCTCTCTCTTTCTTTCTTTCCTTTTTTTTTTTTTTGTCTTTTTGTCTCACTCTGTCATCCAGGCTGGAGTGCAGTGACGTGATCTCTTGCTCACTGCAACCTCTGTCTCCAGGGTTCAAGTGATTCTCTTGCCTCAGCCTTCCGAGTAGCTGGGATTACAGGCGCCCACCACCACGCCCAGCTAATTTTTGTATTTTAGTAGAAATGGGGTTTCACCATGTTGGCCAGGCTGGTCTTGAACTCCTGACCTCAAGTGATCCACCTGCCTCGGCCTCCCAAAGTTCTGGGATTACAGGTGTGAACCACCACACATGGCCAGGATTTCTCTAGCTTTTCTATTTCTGTTCCAGGGTCCAATCCAGGGTATCATTGCTACATTTAGTCCGCATGTCTCCTCAGACTTTAGTCTGATAGTTTCTCAGTTTTTCCTTTTTTTTTTTTTTTTGACAGTCTTAAGGAATATTGGCCAGTTATCCTATAGAATGTGTCCCAGTCTGGGTTTATGTTTTTTTTTTTTTTCATGATTAGACTGGAGTTAATGGTTTCTTGAAAAAGTACCACAGAGGTGAAGGGCTCTTTTTCTCATATCATGTCAAGAGTATATGACATTACATGACATTGATAATGATGTTAACCTTCATCACTTGCTTAAGGAAGTGTTTGCCAGGTTTCTCTACTGTAAAGGTATTGTTTTACATTTTCCTACTCTATATTTTAGAAGACAATCATTAAGTCTAACCTACCCTTGGGGAGGGACAGTGGTGGTGGCCAAAATTAAGCTCCCCCTTCTGATGGGAGGAAGTATCTTTGTATGTTATTTGGAAATCTTCTACAAGGAAGATCTGTCCCTTCTCCCTATTTACTTATTGATTTATTTAAATCACTTATTTAAATTAATATGGATTCAGATGTATTTATTTTATACTTTGGGTTATAGTCCAATGCTACATTCTTTATTTTCTTGCTCAAATTGTTCCAGCTTTTGCCATTGTGAGCTCTTTCAGGTTGACTCCTGTGTCGCCTTGATACACCCCCATACTGTTTTGATTTGTCCTGAGCACTTCCTTGCTTTCTGGTTATGTAAGAGACTCCAGCCTCGTCTTGAATTTATCTCTGCTAGCCCTAAAACCAGCTATTTTTCCATGGAACCCTGGTTTATTTTATTGAAGAATGGTATTCCATTGTTTGGAAATTGCAGAATATAAAGGTACTCTGTGTGTGTGTGTGTGTGTGTGTGTGTGTGTGTGTGTGTGTGAGAGAGAGAGAGACAGAGAGAGAGAGAGAGAGAGAGAAAGTTTGTGTGCGCTTTAATCTGGAGGAAACCAAGGAGAAACAATTTCTTAAAAGATGGGTCATTTTTATATAGACATATATATATATATATATCCACCCCCACCCCCAGCCGTGTTCCCAGCCAACCACAGGCTACCTTTATAATATACAATCAGTGGCATCTGGATTTTCTCCCTATGTTCCTCTTTCTCTAACAATCACCTACACACTAGAGTTCTTCAGTTTTGTCTTTTTATTCACTTTTCTTCTAACTCTACAATATTTCCATGGGTGGTTTCCTTTTTTTTTGGCCGGGGGAGGGGGGGACAATGTCTGTGGCACAGGCTGGAGTGCAGTGGCACAATCATATCGCACTGCAGTGTTGAACTCCTGGGCTCATGCAGTCCTCCCACCTCAACCTTCCAAGTAGCCAGGACTACAGGTCCGTGCCACCATGCCTGGTTAACTTTTAAATTTTATTTTTATGTTTGTAGAGATGAGTTTTGCCATGTTGCCCAGGCTGGTCTTGAACTCCTGGCCTCAAGTGGTCCTCCTGCCTCGGTTCCCGAAGTGTTGGCCCTCCTGCCTCGGCTCCTGAAGGTGTGAGGCACTGCAGCAGACCAATTTCAATTTTCAATCTCCAATCTAGACCTCTTTGCTGAGCTCTAGAAATCCCTCTCTTAATTCCCCATCTCTACTTGTAAGTCCCATGTACCTCAATTTCAACTTGTCCCAAGCTGAACTCATCTGTACAGTGTCTATATCTTCTGTTACCCAAGTGAGAAGTCTGGGAGTTCTCTTAGGCATCTGTGGCTCTACTCAATCATCATATCCTTCCATCTTCATCTTCAGTATATTTCTTGCATTACTTCCAGTGTTTCTTATGGCTCCTTTGTGCCACTGTTATATGTATTCCATATATATCACACAGTTCTGATAATGTCAAAAATACGTATCAATTATATATGTATTTATATCAGTACATTGAAGTGGTTACATATATGGCTATTAGACTGTGAACTTCTTGAGGGCAAGAACTGTATCTTGTTCTTTCTTCTTTTTTATTTTTATTTTTATTTGAGATGGAGTCTTGCTGTTGTTGCCCAGGCTGGAGTGCGATGGCATGATATTGGCTCACTGCAACCTTTGCCTCCCGGGTTCAAGTGATTCTCCTGACTCAGCCTCCAGAGTAACTGGGATTACAGGTGTCCGCGCCTACACCTGGCTAATTTTTTTTGTATTTTTAGTAGAAACAGGGTTTCACCATGTTGGCCAGGCTGGTCTTGAACTCCTGATCTTAGGTGATCTGTCCTTCTCAGCCTCCCAAAGTGTTGGGATTACAGGCGTGAGCCATGGCACCCAGACTTGTTCTCTTCTATATTTCCAGTATCTAGTATAATGTTGGGAATGTAGTACATTCCTAATGAATTTTGTTAAAACAAATAAAACCTCTCTGAAGTTTTTTTCTATGTATTTTAAGCTGCAAATCCAAAGGGTCTGTTTCTTAACCAGCATGTATATGCACCCACACAGAAAATACACACATGTCTATGTGCAGACACACTCCCTTTCTGAAATCCTCACATCTCCATTTCAGTGTTCAACTATCCTGTACACGAGATGAAGTAACTTGGACAAATTAGCTATTATTTGAAAGTCAGAATCATATCTTGTTTATCATCCATATATTCTGACTTTTTTTCTTCTTTCATCAGTTGTTTTCTTATTCTGTGTATTGAATTAATACGAGGTAAACCTAAGAGAGATTTGCACAGAAAGGATTTATACATTTAAAGTGGAATGTAAAGTTTTGGTGTTAGTTTTGATAATTCAGTTAAGTACTTCTTTATTTACTTAGTATTCCAAGACATGGTTATTCAAATATTCAAATATATCAATCTTGTATATATTCAAATATATCAATCATGTATACCACTGCACAGTAATGTAAGTACTCAATGAACTAATACATTTAAAAATCAAGGCTGTAAATTCTTTGTTTTCTTTTTAATTTTTAAAAAAAGTTTTGTAAGGCTGTCAATTCTTTCCAAAGAAAAAATAGGTTTAATTCCATTCCTATCAAAATACTAGCAAGATTATCTTTTAGATATAAATGAATTTATTCATAAAATGTATGTGGAAAGGCATCTTAAAAATGTCCTGGGTCCAGATGGCTTCACTGGTGAATTCTGCCAAACATTTAAAGAGGAATGACTATCGGTGTCTCATAGACACTTCCAAAAATGAAGAGAATACTTCTTAACTCATTCCAAGTGGCCAGTGTTACTCTAATACCAAAATCAGACACAGATATAATAATAAAATGAAACTACACATCAGTATTCCTTATGAATATAGACACAAACATCCTCAACAAAATACTAGCAAACTGAATCCACCAACATATAGAAAAGATTATATATCATGACTAAGTGGGATTTAGCTGAGGAATGCAAAGTTAGTTTAATATCCAAAAATCAATTAATGTGATATACCATATCAACAGAACAAAAGACAAAAACCACGGACATGATTGTCTCCATAGAGTCAGAAAAAGCATTTGAAAAAGTCTAGCACCCCTTCATAATACTCAAAAAACTAAAAATAAAATGGATTCTTCAACCTGATAAATGGCATGCATGAATAAACAGCTAAGATCACAATTAATAGTGAAAGACTGAATGTTTTCCCTATAAAATGAGGATCAAGATGAGATGTCCACACTCACCTCTTCTGTTTAGTATTGAACTGGAGGTTTCAGACAGGGCAATTCAGCAAGAAAGAAATAAAAGACATGGAAAAGAAGAAGCAAAACTATCTCTATTCACAGATGACGTACCCTTAGATATAGATCATGTATATGGAAAACCCGGAGGGACCCATTAAAAAACTATTAGAACTAATGAATGAGTTCAGCAAAGTTGAAAGATACAAGATCATTATACAAGAATCAATTGTGTTATTTTACATGGTTGCAACAAACAATCAGAAAATGAATGCAATTCTACTTAAAATATAGTATAAAAAGCTATAAAATGCTGAGGAATAAATTTAGTAAAAGAAGTACAAAGTTATACTACAAAAACTAAAAAACATTGCTGAAGGAAATTAAAGATCTAAATAAATGGAAATAATTCAATGCTTATAAGTTGGAAGATTTAATATTGATAATATGGTAATACTCCCCAAACTGATCTACAGATTCAATGCAATCATTAATAAAATACCAGCTGGTTTCTTTGCAGATATTGACAAGTTAATCTTAAAGTTCATATAGAAATTTAAGGGAGCCAGAATAGTCAAAATAATCTTAAAAAGCAAAGTTGGAGGACTCAAATTTCCTGATTCAAAACTTACCACAAAGCTAATGTTGCAGTGACATAAGGACAGGCATATACATCAATAACATATAATGAGAGTTTCAAAATAATAATAATATATGGTCAATTGACTTTTGACAAGGGTGCCAACACAATTCAATGGAAAAAGAGTAGTCTTTTCAACAAGTGACGCAGAACACTGTATATCCATAGCCAAAGAATAAAATTCTTTGAACTTTGTCTCATATTATATGCAAAAATTAACTCAAAATAGATCAAAGATCTAGTATAAGAGCTGAAGTTATAAAACCCCTAGAAGAAAATATAAGGTAAACTTCATGACCTTGAGTGAGAAAATGGTTTCTTAAATATGACAGAAAAAACACAAGCAACTAAAGAAAACATAGGTAAATTGTACTTATCAAAATTTAAAAGATAGGTAAATTATACTTATCAAAATTAAAAATTATCACACTTCAAAGAACACCACTAAAACAGTGAAAAGACACCAAATGAATGACAGAAAATATTTGGAAATTGTATGTCTAATAAGACTTGATTCTAAAATATATAAATAACCCTTATAGCTGGATAATAAAAAGACAACTCAAGTAAAAAAAGGGCATAGGGCTTGACAAGAGATTTCTCCAAAGAGGATCTACAAATGGCTAATAAGCACAGGAGAAGAAGCTTGGCATCATTACTTATCAGGAAAATGCAGTTTAAAACCACAGTGAAACCCACACTTCATACCCACTAGGGTATAAGTGCCATATTATAATAACAAAGACAACAATATTGTCAAGGATGTAGAGAAATAAAAGCCTTCATACACTGCTCGTGAGCCTATAAAATGAGTCAGCCACTTTGGAAAACAGTGTGTCAGTTACTCAAATGGTTAAACAAAGGGCTATGATATGACCCACCATTTCAATCCTAGGTATCCAACAAAGAGAAATGAAAATATATGTCCACACAAACACTTGTACACAAATATTCGTAGCAATATTATTTATAATAGCCCCAAATTGGAAACAACCCAAATGTCCATAAACTGATGAATGGATAAATAAAATGAGGCATATCCACACAATAAAACATTATTTGTCAAAAAGAATGGAGTATGGATACATGGATGGATTAGCCTTGAAAACATATGCTAAGTGAAAGAGGCCAGTCACAAAAGGCCACACATTCTATTTATATGGAATAAATTCTATTTATATGGAATGTCCATAATAGGCAAATTTATAGAGACAGAAAATAGATTAGTTGTTTTAGGCACTGGGGCAGGTGATGGTTGAGAGTGGTTTGGGGGTGATGGCTAAACAGTACAGATTTTTTTTTCTGGGGTAATGAAAATATTCCCAAACTGATTGTGATGATGGTAGCTGAATTTTGCAAACATGCTAAAAACCATTGAGTTACACACTTCACATGAATACACTGCATGGAATGTGAATTACAGCTCCATAAAGCTATTGCCAAAAAATCACACTGAGAAAATGCATGAGGATCCATCTTAACAAAGCAGCATTTATTCACAAAATGTAAAGTTGTTTTAATATCAGAACAATCAGTAGTTGTAATTCACTACAAATACAAATAAAGGAGAAAAATCAGATGTCTATTTAAATAGGACAAAACAAAACAAAAAAATCTGGCAACTTCTGAATAGAAGTCAACTTCCTTCATCTAATAATGAAGATCTTAGTGCTTCATGAGCATATACTTGATGACATACTGAAAGTATCCTTTAAGGTCAGGAATAAAGCAAGTATGTCTTCTGTCATTCCTTCTGAATTCAATATTATGCTGGATGTCCTAGCTATTATGGCAGGGCAGAAAAAGAAGGAAAGTTACAAGAATTAGAAATGATGATAAAATTGTTGTTTTTCATAGATAATATGATTATATGCACAGACAGTGGAAAAGTATCTCTGGGTAATTTACAAATATGAATGTGAGAGTTTATAGTTTTCTATTCATGCATTCAATATTCTCAAAGCAATTGCGTGCCAATAATACATATTTAAAATGAAATTAAAGTGCTATTTTGTAATAACATGAAAAATATCTAAGACATACAAGATCTTTATAGGAAAATGTATGAAATTTCATTGAGTGACTTTGAAGAAGACCTTTTTAAATGGAGGGATATGACTGTGGTTATGGACTGAGGACGCAGTATCTCTCAAAATTAGGTTACAGATGTAATACAATTCCAACAACATTGTAACAGATTTTTATGAAACTTGACAAAGTGATTATAAAATTTGAGTGGAATTGCAAAGGTCTAAAAATAATCAAGACATTTTTGAAAAAGTTTAGAGAGGGAGACTTTCCCTTACACATAACAAGACATAAAATTACCTTCAGACATTGTGGTAGACACAAAGATCTGTGAAACAGTATATAGAGTCCCACATTTAGTGACATTTGATAAGTGAAAGGGACATTTCAGATTAGTGGGGAAAGGATGGGATTTTCAGGGAGTGGTTCTGGGAAAACTGGGTATGTACTTTATTTTACATCACCTACAAAATAATTTAGGTAAATTAAAGAGCTGTTATGGGTTGAATGATGTCCCTGCATATTCAGATGTTGAAGTCCTAACCCCCAGTACCTCAGAATATGACCTTATTCAGAAATAAGGTTATTGCAGATGCAATCAATTAAGTTAGGATGAGTTCATACTGGAGTAGGTGGGCCCTTCATCCAAATGACTGTGTCCTTATAATCAGGAGAAATTTGGACACAGACACATGCACAGGGACAATGTCACATGAACATAAAAGCAGAGATGGGGTGATGTGTCTGTAAGCTAAGGAACACCAGAGACTCCTGGTAAACCACCAGAAGCCCCAGGAGCGAGAGAGACGTGGAACAGATTTTTCCTCATAGGCCTCAGAAGGAACCAATCCTGGCAACACCTTGATTTCAGACTTCTAGTCCCTCAAAATGTCAGACACTTTCTGTTACTTAAGTCACTCAGTTTGTGGTACTTCGTTATTGCAGCCCTAACAAGCCAATATAAGAGCTAAATGTGAAGGAAGATTTTTGAAGACCAGATAGTAGAACATCTGTAGGACCCTGGGGTCAGAGAGCGTTTCTTAGACGTAAAAAGACTAGCCATAAATCAGAAAATTGACGGTCTGACTACATTAACAGAAAGAATTTCTGCCATGAAAAGACACTAAAAGGGAGTTAAGAGACAAACTGCAAACTGGAAGAATATATATGCATCATATATAACATATATTATGCAGAACACTATGTTTTATATATACATATGTTCTGGATGTTAGGTAATTTTCACTTAATTTCAAAGAAGTTTTTTTAACTCAAGGATTTGTAATGTTGTTTTGTCATTTCTTTTCTATTTTGAGGTTGAGAACTACTATGGAAACATTACTGCTGATGACAGAAACAATGGTTTCTATAAGGGTTTATAAATAGTTGCAGAAGTTACTTTAGTCAGTATCATAAAAAATGATGGTCATAAAGAAGATGAAAATCCTTGCAAGTGTTGGATGACCTTAGCATTCATGATTACTGAAAAAATTCTCAATGCAACAACTGTTGATAATAATTCAGCTGATGGTTTTACCTGCCAGGAATGCTAATTAGCTAGAGTATGTGAAAAGAAACTAAAGATTCCTCTTTTGTGGCATGGAAAAACAAAGCACAATATTAATAGTTTGCTTTCATTCTAATCCAGAGGTAGTCTGGTTTCACCTCAGATGTAGCATAGTTCTCTTTTCTGGGTAATTTAGGGAGTTAATATCGGAAGAGTTTTGAAAATGCTAGGTTAGCACACGGATTATTTGGGGGCTTTTAATTTTAAAATAGGGCCTAGAAGAACCAAGATAATCTTGATGAAGAAAAGTAAGTTTGGACCAGCTTGGGCAATATGGCAAAAACCTGTCTCTACTAAAAATATAAAAATTACCTGGGCGTGCGGGCGTGTGCCTGTAATCTCAGGTACTCAGGAGGCTGAGGTGGGAGAATCACCTGAGCCCAGGAGGTAGAGGTTTAGAGGTTGCAGTGAGCCAAG
This sequence comes from Theropithecus gelada, assembly GCF_003255815.1. Taxonomy (NCBI): domain Eukaryota; kingdom Metazoa; phylum Chordata; class Mammalia; order Primates; family Cercopithecidae; genus Theropithecus; species Theropithecus gelada. The sequence continues at coordinate 161,801,772 of NC_037671.1, forward strand.
ATCGTGCCACTGCACTCCAGCCTGGGTGACAGAGCGAGACCCCATATCAAAAAAAAAAAAAAAAAAAAAAAAAAAAAGAAAAATAAGATTGGGCAACTTACATCAAGATATCAAAATTTACTATAAAGCTACACATTAGTAAATTAGATTTCATTAGCATTAACAACTGTTGATTACCAAAATACACCATTAAGAGAGTGAAAAAGTAGAGGTCAGAAGATACTTGAAATACATATGTATATCAAAAGAAAGCAGATAATATACCTCTTACAAATCTGCAGGAAAAAGATAGACCAACCCAGTATAAAAATGGGCAAAACTTTGAACAGATACTTTACAAAAGAAGATATCAAAATAGAAAACAGTCCTCTCAACATCACTGGTCATCAGGGAAATGTAAAGTAAAACCACAGTGAGATACTAGTACACTCCCGTTTTGATAGTTAAACAATACCAAGTGCTGGTGAGACATTGGAACATCTAGAACATTCTTACATTGCTGGTGTTAAATTGGTTAAACTGGTTAAATCAGAAAACAAATGATTTTCCAGATGGAGCCAGCATCATGGACAGGCAATCTGTATAGCCGCTCAGGGTCCCAAACTCCAAAGAGCTTTGTGTAAGGTTTAATGCTTGCCTATCCATGTCTTGAAACTCTTAATAATTTTGTTTTTAAACTTGTTTTTGTAAGTGAAGTATTATGAGAATGTGGAGCATGCCCAGAGAAGGTAAGATCAATTTGCGTGTCTGCTGCTGTTCCTTGCTACATTCAGGTCTAGCATTCATCATGCTCCGTGAGCCTAGAATTTTAGTTGGAGCCAAGTATCTGGGAGTTCAATAAGACTCAAAGGAGTACATGGTAAGTGGGGGACTCTGAAAACCAGGAGAGGCCTCATTTCCATTTGAACCAGAATTTGCTTTGAATGCAGAGAGAGGACAATGCCATTTTAAGAAATACACACACACGCAAACAGTCCTATCACAGCCTTTCTTACTCCTGTTACTTTCCTGTATTAGCCACATGGCTAGAAATGGCAATAGAGATGGAAAAGGAAAGATAGGGCAACCTAGAGTTCTTTTTTCTTTCAGTTTTTCTTTTTCACTAATAAACTGAATGTAGAAAGTATTAGCTTAATGTGCATGTTTAAAGAAGTGAAAGAAAAATATTTAACTTAGTTCTGTGTAACATTTTTAAGAATGAAATGCCGATGCATGTACAAACTAATAAATACAAATTACATAATTTAGTGATTCTGCCTACAGGTTAAATCCTCTCATATCTGCATTTAAAACTGCCACTGGGTACAATACAAAATGAATGGTAAAATTCAAGCTAATGTTTAAACATTTTAATTTTTTTCTACTTAGAATGACTTTAAATTGCAGATAAAAGAAAATCATGACAAGTTGAGGGAGAAAGAAAGTGGAAAAAAGGAAAAAGCTTTACATTTTCATACCTTTAATGACACTTTTTCCCCCACTTTTTAAATGAGTGACCTTACATTTTCATTTTGCACTGAGCTTTGCAAATTAGATAATTAGTCCAGTTTATGAATCAGTAATTTTAATCCTAGATATGCACTCAACAAAAATAAACACTTATTTTCACCAAAAGACATGCACGAAAATGTTAATAACCCCAAGACTGATTCATAATAACCCCAAACAAGAAATAACCCAAAAGTTCATCAAAAGTATAAACTGTAGTATATTCATGTAATGGAATACTAAACAGCCATGTAAATAAATGATTACTGCTACATAGAGCAAGATGACTGAATTTCACAGACCACTGAGCAAAAGAACTCAGACACAAAAAGAATATATGCTATTGTGATTTCATTTGTAGGAAGTCCAATACACAGCTAAATAAATGTATCCTGATAGAAGTCAGAATAGTGGTTAAATTTAGGTAGATGGGGGAATGAAGGAGACTTCTGAGAAGCTGGGGTTGGATTTTCTTTATCTTGATCTGGGTGGTGGTTAAACATATACATGTTAGAAATTAAGCATACTTTTAAGAGATGTGTACATTATTGCATATCAGTTATCATAGCCTTTCTTACTCCTGTTTCTTTCCTGTGTTAATCAGCCACATGTGCTAGAAATGGCAATAGAGACGGAAAAGGAAAGACAGGGCAACCCCAGAGTTCTTTTTTCTTTTAGTCCTTTGGTGCTTCTTGATGAGCAGAAATAAGAATGTAAGCTATACTTCAATAAGGAGGAAATACAAGGAAAAAAGGCATATCTTTCCCTTTTCTATTATCAAACACTTTAATGAATGTAAAACTTTCCAAGTGTGTGTGTGTGTCTGTGTGTGTGTGCGTGTGTGTAAAATGCCCTTACCACCAATGGGATGCTTGTAGTTGCATTGTTCCTGTTGAATGTTCTTAGAGTGAGGCCCTGAGTGGCTATTCTCACTCCTGACTAATGGTCTCTTTGCCTTTTCATGAAAATAAATTGTTTATAAATAGTGACGTTTTGTTATTTTACTACACTATTTTGAATCTATGTTTCTAATTCAAAGATTGACCACAATTAACTTTATTATTATTATTTTTTGAGACAGGGTCTCACTTTGTTGCTTAGGCTGGAGTGCAGTGGCACGATCTTGGCTCACTGCAACCTCTGCCTGCCAGACTCAAGCGATTGATCCTCCCACCTCAGCTTCCCAAGCAGCTGGGACTACAGATATGTGTCATCATGCCTGGCTAATTTTTGGGGGGTATTTTTTGTAGAGGTGGAGGTCTCATTGTGTTGCCCAGGCTGGTCTCAAACTCATGAGCTCGAACAATCTACCCACATCAGCCTCCCAAAGTGTTGGGATTACAGGCGTGAACCACTGAGCCCAGCTAGATTGACCATAATTAACCTTTGTGCCTTCTGTCTAAAATATGAAAGTTGAGCTTAGGCTCAGAGCTTCTTTTCTTCTTTAACTAAAAATAGAATTAAAATTGCTTTCAGGCATAATTATTTTCCTTTTAACACTGATGATCTCAATTTAAAATTTTCTCTAGAACCTTGGTTCTGCATGAAAGTTATGTTAATCATTTGCCTTTCTAGTTGTGTGGAAGTTCTTCCCTGATATGATTATGATCTGATCTTTCGCTTAATTCCAGTTTCTGCTCAAATGTTTTCAGAGAGACTTTGTATGACCACCCTCCAAAATAACACCAATCCCTCTGTCAAATTCTATGCCTTAATTCGTTTCATTTTTCTTCTTAGCCTTTACCTTGACCTGCCATTATGGTATGTCTGTGTATGCATATGTGCATGTGCGTATATATTTGCATATGTTATTGTCTGTCTTCCCCAATAAGAATGCAACTTCCAAGAGAGTAAGAATTTCTGTTTTAGTAACTGGCAAGATGGCCAAATAGGAGCAGCTCCGGTCTGCAGCTCCCAGTGAGATCAATGCAGAAGGCGGGTGATTTCTGCATTTCCAGCTGAGGTACCCGGCTCATCTCATTGGGACTGGTTAGATAGTGGGCACAGCTCATGGAGGGCAAGCAGAATCAGGGTGGGGTGTCGCCTCACCTGGTAAGCACAGGGGGTTGGGGAACTCCCTTCCCTAGCCAAGGGAAGCCACGAGGGACTGTGTTGTGAGGGACGGTGCTATCCAGCCCAGATACTATGCTTGTCCCATGGTCTTCGCAACCTGCAGACCAGGAGATTCCCTTGGGTGCCTATACCACTAGGGCCCTGGGTTTCAAGGACAAAACTGGGCAGCCGTTTGGGCAGACACCGAGTTAGCTGCAGGAGTTTTTTCTCATACCCCAGTGGCGCCTGGAACTCCAATGAGACAGAACTGTTCACTCCCCTGGAAAAGAGGCTTAAGCCAGAGAGCCAAGTGGTCTGACTCAGTGGATCCCACCCCCACAGAGCCCAGCAAGCTAAGATTCACTGGCTTGAAATTCTCGCTGCCAGCAAAGCAGTCTGAAGTCAACCTGGGATGCTCTAGCTTGGTGAGGGGAGGGGTGTCCACCATTACTGAGGCTTGAGTATGCGATTTTCCCCTCACAGTGTAAACAAAGCCACTAGGAAATTTGAACTGGGCAGAGCTCAGCTTGGCAAAGCCTCTGTAGCCAGACCACCTCTTTAGATTCCTTCTCTCTGGGCAGGGCATCTCTAAAAGAAAGGCAGCCATCCCAGTAAGGGGCTTATAGATAAAACTCCCATCTCCTGGGACAGAGCACCTGAGGGAGGGGGTGGCTGTGGGTGCAGCTTCAGGAGACTTAAACATTCCTGCCTGCCAGCTCTGAAGAGAGCAGTGGATCTCCCAGCATAGTGTTTGAGCTCTGCTAAGGGACAGACTGCCTCCTCAAGTGGGTCCCTGACCCTGTGCCTCCTGACTGGGAGACACCTCCCAGCAGGGGTCAACAGACCCCTCATACAGGAGAGCTCTGGCTGACATCTGGCAGGTGCCCCTCTGGGACAAAGCTTCCAGAGGAAGGAACAGTCAGCAATCTTTGCTCTTCTGCAGCCTTTGCTGGTGATACCCAGGCAAACAGGTCTGGAGTGGACCTCCAACAAGCTCCAGCAGACCTGCAGCAGAGGGACCTGACTGTTAGAAGGAAAACTAACAAACAGAAAGGAATAGCATCAACATCAACAAAAAGGATGTCCACACGAAAACCCCATCTGAAGGTCACCAACATCAAAGACCAAAGGTAGATAAATCCACGAAGATGAGGAAAAAAACAGTGCAAAAAGGTTGAAAATTCCAAAAACCAGAATGCCTCTTCTCCTCCAAAGGATCACAACTCCATGCCAGCAAGGGAACAAAGCTAGATGGAGAATGAGTTTGAAGAATTGACAGAAGTAGGATTCAGAAGGTAGGTAATAACAAACTCCTCTGAGCTAAAGGAGCATATTCTAACACAATGCAAGGAAGCTAAGAACCTTGAATAAAGGTTACAGGAATTGCAAACTAGAATAACCAGTTTAGAGAATAACATAAATGACCTGATGGAGCTGAAAAACACAGCACAAGAACTTCGTGAAGCATACACAAGTATCAAAAGCCGAATCAATCAAGCAGAAGAAAGGATATCCGAGATTGAAGATCAACTTAATGAAATGAAGCGTGAAGACAAGATTCGAGAGAAAAGAATAAACAGGAAGGAACAAAGCCTCCAAGAAATATGGGACTATGTGAAAAGTCCAAACCTACGTTTGATTGGTGTACCTGAAAGTGACGGGGAGAATGGAACCAAGTTGGAAAACACTCTTCCAGATATTATCCAGCAGAACTTCCCCAACCTAGCAAGACAGGCCAATATTGAAATTCAAGAAATACAGAGAACATCACAGAGATACTCCGCAAGAAGAGCAACCCCAAGACACATAATCCTCAGATTCATCAAGATTGAAATGAAGGAAAAAGTGTTAAGGGCAGCCAGAGAGAAAGGTCAGGTAACCACAAAGGGAAGCCCATCAGACTAACAGCAGATCTCTGTGCAGAAACCCTACAAGCCAGAAGACAGTGGGGGCCAATATTCAACATTCTTAAAGAAAATAATTTTCAATCCAGAATTTCATATCCAGCCAAACTAAGCTACATAAGCGAAGGAGAAATAAAATCTTTTACAGACAAGCAAATGCCGAGAGATTTTGTCACCACCAGGTCTGCCTTAAAGAGCCTGAAGGAAGCACTAAGTATGGGAAGGAAAAACCAGTACCAGCCACTGCAAAAACACACCAAATTGTAAAGACCATTGACACTATGAAGAAACTGCATTAGCTAATGGGCAAAATAATCAGCTAGCATCATAATGGCAAGATCAGATTCACACATAACAGTATTAACTTTAAATGTAAATGGGCTAAATGCCAGAATTAAAAGACACAGAGTGGCAAATTGGATGAAGAGTCAAGACCCATCGGTGTGCTGTATTCAGGAAACTCATCAAACATGCAAAGACACACATAGGCTCAAAATAAAGGGATGGAGGAATATTTACCAGCAAATAGAAAGCAAAATAAATAAATACATAAATAAATAAATAAAATAAAATAAAATAAAAAAGAGCAGGGGTTGCAATCCTAGTCTCTCATAAAACAGACTTTAAACCAACAAAGATCAAAGAAGACACAGAAGTGCATTACATAATGGTAAAGGGATCAATGCAACAAGAAGAGCTAACTATTCTAAGTATATATGTACCCAACACAGTAGCACCCAGATTCACAAAGCAAGTTCTTAGAGACCTACAAAGAGACTTAGACTCCCACACAATAATAGTGGGAGACTTTAACACCCCACTGTCAATAGTAGACAGATCAATGAGACTGAAAATTAACAGGGATATTCAGGACTTGAACTGAGCTCTGGACCAAGCGGATCTAATAGACATCTACAGAACTCTCTACTCCAAATCAACAGAGTATACATTCTTCTCAGCACCACATCGCACTTATTCTAAAATCAACCACATAGGCCAGGCGCGGTGGCTCATGCCTGTTATCCCAGCACTTTGGGAGGCCAAGGTGGGCAGATCATGAGGTCAGGAGATTGAGACCATCCTGGCTAACATGGTGAAACACCGTGTCTACTAAAAATACAAAAAAATTAGCCAGGCGTGGTGGCGGGTGTCTGTAGTCCCAGCTACTTGGGAGGCTGAGGAAGGAGAATGGCTTGAACCCAGGAGGCAGAGCTTGCAGTGAGCCAAGATTGCGCCACTGCACTCCAGCCTGGGTGACAGAGCGAGACTCCATCTCAAAAAAAAAAAAAAATCAACCACATAATTGGAAGTAAAACACTCCTTAGCAAATGCAGCAGAATGGAATCTGTCAGTCCACAGTGCAATCAAATTAGAACTCAGGATTAAGAAACTCACTCAAAACCACACAACTACATGGAAACTGAACAACCTACTCCTGAATGACTACTGAGTAAATAACAAAATTAAGACAGAAATAAATAAGTTCTTTGAAACCAATGAGAACAAAGACACAACCTACAGAATCTCTGGGACACAGCTAAAGCAGTGTTTAGAGGGAAATTTATAGCACTAAATGCCCACAGGAGAAAGCGGGAAAGATCTAAAATTGACACCCTAACATCACAATGAAAAGAACTAGAGAAGCAAGAGCAAACATATTCAACCTCTAGCAGAAGACAAGAAATAACTAATATTAGCACAGAACTGAAGGATATAGAGACATGAAAAACCCTTCAAAAAATCAGTAAATCCAGGAGCTGCTTTTTTGAAAAGATTAACAAAATGGATAGAATGCTAGTCAGACTAATAAAGAAAAGAGAGAAGAAACAAATAGACACAATAAAAAATTATAAAGGAGATATCACCGCTGATGCAACAGAAATACAAATTTCCATCAGAGAATACTATAAACACCTCTACACAAATAAACTAGAAAATTTAGAAGAAATGGATAAATTCCTGGACACATACAGCCTCCCAAGACTAAACCAGGAAGAAGTAGAATCCCTGAATAGATCAATAACAAGTTCTGAAAGTGAGGCAGCAATTAACAGCCTACAAACCAAAAAAAAAGCCTAGGACCAGATGGATTCACAGCCGAATTCTACCAGAGGTACAAAGAGAAGTTGGTACCATTCCTTCTGAAACTATTCCAAACAATAGAAAAATAGAGAATTTTCCCTAACTCATTTTATGAGGCCAGCATCATCTTGATACCAAAACCTGACAGAGACACAACAAAAAAGGAAAATTTCAGGCCAATATCCCTGATGAACATCGATGCGAAAATCCTTAATAAAATACTAGTAAACTGAATCAAGCAGCACATCCAAAAGCTGATCCATCACGATCAGTTGGCTTCATCCCTGGGATGCAAGGCTGGTTCAACATACACAAATCAATAAAGGTAGTCCATCACATAAACAGAACCAATAACAAAAACCACATGATTATCTCAATAGATTCAGAAAAGGCCTTCGATAAAATTCAACACCCCTTCATACTAAACATTCTCAATAAACTAGGTATTGATGGAATGTATCTCAAAATAATAAGAGCTATTTATGACAAACCCACAGCCAATATCATACTGAATGGGCAAAAGCTGGAAGCATTCCCTTTGAAAACTGGCACAAGACAAAACTCACCACTCCTATTCAACATAGTATTGGAAGTTCTGGCCAGGGAAATGAGGCAAGAGAAAGAAATAACAGGTATTCAAATAGGAAGACAGAAAGTCAAACTGTCTCTGTTTCCAGATGACATAATTGCATATTTAGAAAACCCCATCATCTCAGCCCAAAATCTCCGTAAGCTGGTAAGCAACTTCAGCAAAGTCTCAGGATACAAAAGCAATGTGCAAAACTCACAAGCATTCCTATACACCAATAATAAAAAAACAGAGAGTGAAATCATAAGTGAACTCCCATTCACAATTGCTACAAAAAGAATAAAATACCTAGGAATCAACTTACAAGGGATGTGAAAGACCTCTTCAAGGAGAACTACAAACCACTGCTCAAGGAAATAAGAGAAGACACAAACAAATAGAAAAACATTCCATGCTCATGGATAGGAAGAATCAGTATCATGAAAATGGCCATACTGCCCAAAGTAATTTATAGATTCAATGCTATCCACATCAAGCTACCACTGACTTTCTTCACAGGATTAGAAAAAACTACTTTAAATTTCATATGGAACCAAAAAAGAGCCCCTATAGCCAAGACGATCCTCAGCAAAAAGAACAAAGCTGGAGGCATCACACTACCTGACTTTAAACTATACTACAAGGCTACAGTAACCAAAACAACATGGTACTGGTACCAAAACAGATATATAGACCAATGGAGCAGAACAGAGGCCTCAGAAATAATGCCACACATCTACAACCATCTGATCTTTGACAAACCTGACAAAAACGAGTAATGGGGAAAGGATTCTCAATTTAATAAATGTTGTTGGGAAAACTGGCTAGCCATATGCAGAAAACTGAAACTGGACTCCTTCCTTACACTTTATACAAAAATTAACTCAAGATGGATTAAAGACTTAAACATAAGACCTAAAGCCATAAAAACTCTAGAAGAAAACCTAGCTAATACCATTCAGAACATAGGCGTGGGCAAAGACTTCATGACTAAAACACCAAAAGCAATGGCAACAAAAGCCAAAATTGACAAATGGGATCTAATTAAACTAAAGAGCTTCTGTACAGCAGAACAAACTATCATCAGAGTGAATAGGCAACATACAGGATGGGAGAAAATTTTTGCAATCTATCCATCTCACAAAGGGCTGATATCCAGAATCAGCAAGGAACTTAAACAAATTTTCAAGAAAAAAACAACCCAATCAAAAAGTGGGCAAAGGATATGAACAGGCACTTCTCAAAAGAAGACATTTATATGGCCAAGAAATATGAAAAAAAACCTCATCATCACCGGTCATTAGAGAAATGCAAATCAAAACTACAATGAGATATCATCTCATGCCAGTTAGAATGGGGATCATTAAAAAGTCAGTAAACAACAGATGCTGGAGAGGATGTGAAGAAATAGGAACGCTTTTACGCTGTTGGTGGGAGTGTAAATTAGTTCAACCATTGTGGAAGACAGTGTGGTGATTCCTCAAGGATCTAGAACCAGAAATACCATTTGACCCAGCAATCCCGTTACTGGATATATACCCAAAGGATTATAAATCATTCTACTATAAAGACACATGCACACGTATGTTTACTGCAGCACTGTTCACAATAGCAAAGACTTGGAACCAACCCAAATGCCCATCAATGACAGACTGGATAAAGAAAATGTGGCACGTATATGCCATGTAATACTATACAGGAAGCCATAAAAAAGGATGAGTTAATGTCCTTTGCAGGGACATGGATGAAGCTGGAAACCATCATTCTCAGCAAACTAACAAAGGAACAGAGAACCAAACACTGTATGTTCTCACTCATAAGTGGGAGTTGAACAATGAGAACACATAGACACAGGGAGGGGAACATCACACACCGGGGCCTGTTGGGGTTGGGGGACTAGAGGAAGGATAGCATTAGGAGAAATACCTAACGTAGATGACGGGTTGATAGGTGCAGCAAACCACCATGGCATGTGTATACCTTTGTAACAAACCTGCATGTTCTGCACATGTACCCCAGAACTTAAAGTATGATAATTAAAAAAAGAATTTCTGTTTTATTATCTGCTTAGCACCTAGTAGGTACACAATAAACATTTGTTGACTGAATAACAAACCTTATTTTGAAAAACTAGAAAAAAATGTAATTTTGGAATTTTACATTTTATCAACTGTTGAACATGAACATTTATCAAATTTTATGGTGCAATTTAAAACATAGTAACTCTAGCAAGAGATACGTGCTTATCCTGAAAGTAAAAAGGGTAGCAGAGAATATGGAAGGATAAATATTATTGGTAGAACCTGGTGTGCAATTGGAATTTTCCTGGAGTTTCACAGGGTTTTCCAGCTTGAAAGGACAAAAAACAGAAGTTGGGATCTGGAGCAGAGTGGGCTCCGCCCTCAGCCATCTCTGTGCCCAGCACATTGGAGATGCAGCCTGCTAACCACTGGATGTCACTGTTCTCTCATGCTCCTCAGTCTGGGTGTCCTGTCAGGTCTCTTTACGCATGAATATGCAATGTCCTGGTTTACAGCCGTGACAGAGGGCACAGACTCACCTGTACAGGCCTTCTCAATATGGAATCACATACTGTTCCTACATAAAATTGATTTCCGGTTCTGAGCATCACAGAAAGGTTTGAAGACATGAGTAGTCTCAAGTGCGGCTCTCAGCTTTAGTGTCAGCCCTAAAACGGCGCTCAGGAGTAGGAACACAGCTGCCAGGACAGTTCCCTGTCACTCAAGAGCTGATAGGCTTTTCTTCAGGTCGAGACCTACAGGCAAGGACTGGAAATCATTTGGGTTTCACAGCTGGTTTAGATGATATTCAAAAATAACACCGAAATTCTTCCATTAAAGAACAAAACAAAAAAATAGGAATTGAAGAACAAGGGTCAGTGACTAGTTTGTGTCGAAACATGTCAGCTGCTCTTACTTTGAATGAAGTTATTTGCAACACAAGGTTACAGCTCACCTGGGAAGTTTATCTTCAGCCAGTCTCATTAAGATCTCCCAACCTGCAGGCAACACCTGTTTGTCTCCATTACTTACCCACCATGTAAATATAATAAATAGGCGAGTTGCTATGGATTGCTTAATTGTGGCCTGCTGTCTCCCGTTGGAGCCTTTGCTCACATTTATTGATTTCAAGGCATGAATAATCCTCAGCAACTTGCTCCACTCCCATTAGGAGTATTTCCTTTATAATTCATTTATTCAGGCCAGACCCTATGGCTCATACCCTATGGCTCACAAGGATTGATTGAGTCCAGGAGTTTGAGGCTGCAAGGAGTCGTGATTTTACCACTGCACTCCAGCCTGGGCCACAGGGTGAGACCCTGTCTCTCTGTATATATTATTAAATAGATATATATAAAAACAAAATAAAATAAAATGTATTTATTCAATGACTTACCAGACATTTGTTGAGTGTCATCTCTAAGCCCCACGCACTGTTTTAGGGGCTGGAGATACAGCCGTGATACAACAAACAAAGTCTCTACTACTACATTCTAGTGTTTGGTAGAGATTAATACCACATTCTAGTGTTTGGTAGAGATTAAACTAAAGGAAAACTGCCCAGATCATTTCTATAGGTGTCAGGAGGCAGATCTGGCCTTCCATCACCAAGAAGGTGGTTTAGTAGCGCCATGAGTAGATAAGGCTTTAGTGAGAGCCATCACATCCCAGTATAGGAACGGCAACAGCCTTGAGCAGCCGTTTTCTTCATTTTCATTTTTGCTCCCTCCAGTCAGTTCACAAATAGCCAAAGAGATTCTTCAGTCAAATCTCATTTTGTAGCTTCTTTGCTTCAAGTCCTTCAATGGTTTATCACTCCTCCTAAAATGACAAGACAATTCCTGCCATGGCTGTGAGTTGGCACCTGCCTATTTCCCCAGCCTCCGCTGACAGTCATGCTTCCACTGTAGAGATTCACTGGCCATTTTGCCCTTCCTCTAATTGCCAGGCACTTTTCTGCATCAGAACTTCTGTATATGCTGTTTCCTTTGACTGGAAAGCTCTTTTCCGATCATCCCTCCCTCCCCTCACATGCAAACTCACCCTTTAGTGTCAGCTTGAACTGCAGCCACTTCTGCAGGGAAGCCAGTCCCCCTAGGTCAATCAGGTTTCCCTAGTTCCATAGCCCTTCTTCTTTTTTTTTTTTTTTTGTTTCGACACGGAGTCTCACTCTGTCGCCCAGGCTGGAGTGCAGTGGCGCAATCTCGGCTCACTGCAAGCTCCATCTCCCGGGTTCACGCCATTCTCCTGCCTCAGCCTCCCTAGTAGCTGGAACTACAGGTGCCCGCCACCACGCCCAGCTAATTTTTTTTTTTTTTCTGTATTTTTAGTAGAGATGGGGTTTCACTGTGTAAGCCAGGATGGTCTCGATCTCCTGACCACGTGATCCACCCACCTCAGCCTCCCAAAGTCCATAGCCCTTCTAACATTGATGCCCATCATACCCTCTCAAACACCTGAGCCAGCACATTGTTCCCCAGTGCTATCTCATTCCAGTCGCTGAACAGTTTGGCAATTGACCTCTACAATGTGTCAAGGTATCGGTTCTGTACCTGCCACACTTCGGGTGGGGGGTCCTTATCGCAAGCTGGCCAAACGGGTAATCTGTTTCCCAAATCTCATAATGGAGTCTGCCTCCCGGGACCACTTCTGTAACCAACTGTGTATGTATGTATGTATGTATGTATGTATGTATCTATCTATCTATCTATCTATCGGTTTTGGGGGAACAGGTGGTGTTTGGTTAAGTTCTTTAGTGGTGATTTCTGAGATTTTGGTGCACCCATCACCCGAGCAGTGTACTCTGTACCCAATGTATAGTCTTTTATCCCTTACCCACCTCCTACACTTTCCCCCGAGTCCTCAAAGTCCACTGTATCATTCTTATGCCTTTGCATCCTCATGACTTAGCTCCCGCTTATGAATGAGGACACATGATGTTTGGCTTTCCATTCCTGAGTTACTTCACTTAGAATAATGGTCTCCAATTTCATCCACGTTGCTGTGAATGCCATTATTTTATTCCTTTTTATGGTCGAGTAGTATTCCATGTTGTGTGTGTGTACATATATAAAATTATATATAATTATATATATATCTCATAATTTCTTTTTTTTTTTTTTTTTTGAGACGGAGTCTTCACTTTGTCGCCCAGGCTGGAGTGCAGTGGCACCATCTCGGCTCACTGCAAGCTCCGCCTCCCGGGTTCGCGCCATTCTCCTGCCTCAGCCTCCTGAGTAGCTGGGACTACAGGCGCCCGCCACCGCGCCCGGCTAATTTTTTGTATTTTAGTAGAGACGGGGTTTCACCGTGTTAGCCAGGATGGTCTCGATCTCCTGACCTCGTGATCCGCCCGCCTCAGCCTCCCAAAGTGCAGGGATTACAGGCGTGAGCCACTGCGCCCGGCCATCTCATAATTTCTTTATCCAGTCATTGATTGATGGGCATTTGGGCTGATTCCATATTTTTGCAATTGCGAATTATGCAGCTATAAACGTGTGTGTAAGTATCTTTTTCGTGTAATGACTTCTTTTCCTCTGGGTAGATACTCAGGAGTGGGATTGCTGGATCAAATGGTAGATCTACTTTTAGTTCCTTGTGGATCTCCACACTATTTTCCAGAGTGTTTGTTCTGGTTTACATTCCCACCAGCAGTGTAAAAGTCTTCCTTTTTTACCACATCCATGCCAACATCTATTATTTTTTGATTTTTTGATTATGGCCATTCTTGCAGGAGTGAGGTGGTATCACTTAGTGGTTTTGATTTGTATTTCCCTGATCATTAGTGATGTTGAGCATTTTTTCATCCTTGTTGTTCATTTGCATGTCTTCTTTTGAGAATTGTCTATTCATGTCCTTAGTCCACTTTTTGATGGCACTGTTTATTTTTTTCTTACTGATTTGTTTGAGTTCCTTGTAGATTCTGGATATTAGTCCTTTGTCGGATGTGTAGACTGGGAAGATTTTCTCCCACTCTGTGGGTTGTCTGTTTACTCTGATGATGATTTCTTTTGCTGTGCAGCAGCTTTTTGGTTTCAGCCCCATCTATTGATCTTTGTTTTTGTTACATTTGCTTTTGGGTTTCTGAAATCTTTGCCTAAGCCAAGGTCTAGAAGGGTTTTTCCGAGTTTTTCCGATGTTATCTTCTAGAATTTTTGTGCTCTGTAACCAACTGTCTTCGGTTGGGTTCCCTGAAAACAGCTCTGACATGGAGATGTGTGGGCAGCAGTTTATTGCTGAGTGCACCGAGGATTAACACGGGGAAGGTGCAAGGGAAGCGATATTCCTAGAGAGGCAGAACTGCGATGTAGTTTCAACAGAAGCTTTGGCCAAGCCCAGAAGGGGCCCTGGAGCTGGGATGGCCCTTCAGAATTGTTCCATTTATAGCAAGGGACTGCTGGGCCTTGGAACCTACAGCCATTAGCCCCTGGGTGCTGGTTGTTTCTGAAGAGGGCAGTATACTTTGAGTAAAGCAGCTTTCTTCAGCCAAGGGCAGTTCCATCAGAGAGACACAACTGTGAGCAGCCAATACTTCAGTCTGAGGTTGGGATCTTGGTGGTACAGCTAAACCCCCACTACAGAAATCCTGCCAGACTTCACACAGTGGGTTTTCAAGAAATTATTGCTGGGTTATTTTAGTTCTATCAAACATGAGCCAGTTACTACTATTGCGGGACTTTTTCCCTAGTTCAGCTAAATAATCCTTGTCACACGGCCAGGAAAATGTAGGCTCACAGACGATTGAAGGGTGAGAATTACGGAATTTATTGGGCAAAAAGGAAAAAAAGGAGGGAACAGGGACTTTCCGCAAGGCCAGAGTTCCTACTGGGGAACTTCCCACCCCGCTGTTTGAACCCCAGGTTCCACACAGGAAGAGGAGGGGCCAGGATCCTGCCTGCTGCAGAGAGAGCGAACCTCGGTGGCTCCACCCCAGCGCGCATTCCGCCCAGCGCGCATTCCGCCCAGCGCGCATTCCGCCCAGCGCGCATTCCGCCCAGCGCGCATTCCGCCCAGCGCGCAGGCCAGCTGGAGTTTTTCCAGGGACCCCCTCCCACCTGGCTTTCTCACTATCTTGACCCTTCTTTGCTTCTGTCTCTGCTCTCAGATACAATCTTTGTTGACTCATCATCTCTACCTTTATTCTTCTGAATATCTTCACCTGGCAGAAAAGAAAAATTGGACTAAAACGTCTACTATCTAGCAGGCAGTATGCTGGGAACTTCACATACGCCCTCTTTCCAAATACTAACATTTATTCCTTTTGTCTTCCAAAATTTGCTAAAACTCTTTATTTTACCTCTGTTCCATCATCTTTTTATTTCTGAGATTTTATTTCATAAAGTTGTTCTAAACTTCATTTTTAAATGAAGACATCTGGTGATGGCATGTACACTCATTTCAGGAATGAAATGAAAATAGAAAAGAACCAAAGAGATATTTCCCCAATGGCAATTAACCATATTATGAATTACTTCATTATTTTATTAAGTTACTAAAATTGATACATACTTCCTATTTAACTATAACTTTGCAATGGCAAGAACTGTTAATAAAGGTCATATATTTATATATGTGTATATTATTAGATTTCTGCAAACAATAATTGCAATAAGAATAAATTTTGTTTGTTTGTTTGTTTTTGAGATGGAGTCTCGCTCTGTCGCCTGGGCTGGAGTGCAGTGGCCAGATCTCAGCTCACTGCAAGCTCCGCCTCCCAGGTTCACGCCATTCTCCTGCCTCAGCCTCCCGAGTAGCTGGGACTACAGGCGCCCGCCTCCTTGCCCGGCTAGTTTTTTTTTTTTTTGTATTTTTTAGTAGAGACGGGGTTTCACCGTGTTAGCCAGGATGGTCTCGATCTCCTGACCTCGTGATCCGCCCGTCTCGGCCTCCCAAAGTGCTGGGATTACAGGCTTGAGCCACCGCGCCCGGCCAAGAATAAATTTTTAAATGAATCATTTCACAGCTCTCCATAAGCCTACTAAATCCTGTATCATGCACTCTATAATTCTTAATGAGATATTTATTTCTAGTCTTTTGTTGCCCCAGCCAGGTAGTAAAAATGAAATGATGTCACCTGGATTGCCATATCATTTTGTCTATGTGACCTAGTATCATTTTTTAAAAACTTGGATTATTATATTTTTATCTTAGAATCTGCTCACTGTTTTGATCTATTTCCTCATATGGTTTTAGGTATCTCAATATTCAGTCTAGTGGAATTAGCACAGTACTAGAAGTAAAATAGCCTGGGTTTTAGAATGAGCCTTGGTTTTCTCACATGTGAAACAGAATTGATGTTCATATCATATGTTGCAGTGAGATCAGTTAAGAAAAACCATGGAGAAGAGCTTTGAAAACAGCAAGATGTTGTAAAAAATGAAAGTATTATTACTAAAATAGAAAAATATAAGAAGAAAGAAAAGTAAAATCTGTTCACTGGCAGGGGCCTGTGTTGCAGGCACTTCACACAGATTATTTCACAGCCATGCTGCGAGGCAGGTATTGTTTATCCCCATTTTATGGATGAGAATGCTGAGGCCGAGAGAGTCTTAATAACTACTTGATGCCATTGATTGGTAATAGTGTCTGAGTCCCAATTCACATCTAGCTCTTTGGATTCCGAGTCTTGCCTTCTTTCCACTGCACCAAAAGTGACTCTCAATTAATTGTGGATAATCAGTGGAAATCAGTTTTCTCTTGGGAATCTTTCCATTTACGCCCCCTCCCATTGCTTTCAAAATCACCTCTGGTATGTTCCCTGAAATCTTAGCGAGACGGTGGATTGTAATTTAAGAATTCTTGCTTTTAGCAGCACAGTTTACCTTGTTGCCCATATTTGTTCTGGATCAAGAGATCTGAACCCTCAAATATGTGCCAGCACTGCTAATTACATGTATTTTTCTATGTCTAATTGCAAGCCTTAGTAAGAAGAAATGGGTTTGAGGATGCATCTTTCAGGTCAGTTCCAGAAGGTCGGGAGGTGCAAATGAGCTGAGCTGTTGATTCAGTTGAGATCATTTTGATGAGCACATGCTTGCATGTGGGTCTATAATGTGGTTCATCTCCATAAAATCCCAAGCTTTATGGGTTTGAAAGCATTAACTCATGTCTTAGAAACATCCCAGATAGATTATTATAATTCTTGGTGTGCTGCCTGACCATCTGCTTACCTACAGGAATTACAATCACATGTAATGGCTCTGCTCAAACCTAGGCTCAGAAAAGAAATATGAGAATACCTGAGTCCTTTTCTGTTTTGTCGAAACAGCACTATTTTTTTACACCCTGCTCAGCATAATAATGAAAAATGTGTTAATTTGTGACTTTTCTTGCTTCAAATTGATCAGAATAGGAAAATACTTAGTTGTATACTTTTGGCTCTTGTTGTTCCATGAGAATATATTGATCATCTCATGCAGCATGCAAGTCAGTTAATGGTATTTAAGTACTTGCTGCCTTGTATCCTGTCACGGCGTCTACTTAATTTCACTTTGCAGAATTAGCAAAATCACAGTGAAAAATATACAGCAGCTCTGGTAGGTCATCTGGTCAGGGTTTTAATGGAAAAAGTAAGGGAAAGTGTGAGGCAGAATGACCAGATTCCCATGATGTTCCTCCTCTCCTGATAATGGAGTATGAATTTCTTAGCGGCATGTAAACAATATAAAAATACCACACTTAACCTTTTCTCATCCCATTGCATTCTTCACATGACTTCATTTGACCATATTGACTTTATCCGGGTATAAAACCCAAATAGATTCCACAGTACAAAAACTACTGTTTTTTTTTTTTTTTCTTCTCTGAAAATAAAAGTGTTTTATTGTAAAGACTGGTTATAAATGAAAGTAATGTCACAATTTAAGGCTTATTTGGTTAGTTATCTCATATTTGATGGCCATAGATATACCCTTAAGCCCTGGGCTACTGGAAGACCAGGCAAGAGAGTGTAAATTCATCATTACTCTGGGAAAGCAATCAAACCTCACAAAATAAAAAAGCCAGATATGATGGCTTCCACCTGTAATTGCAACACTTTGAGAGGCTGAGGCCGGAGGATTGCTTGAGCCTAGGAGTTTGAGACAGGCTGGACAACATACTGATGACCCGTCATAACAAAAAACTAAAAAATTAGCTGGACGTGGTGGCATGCACCTGTAGTCCCAGCTCCTTGGGAGGCTGAGGTGGGAGGATTGCTTGAGCCCACGAGGTCAAGGTTGCAGTCAGCCGTAATCATGCCACTACACTCCAGCCTGAGCAACAGAGTGAGACTCTGTGTCAAAAAAACAACCAATCCATCCCTTCCTCCCTCCCTCCCTCCCTTCCTTCCTCCCTGCCTCTCTTCGTTCTCCACAGATATTGTATTGATAGCTGTTAAGTGCTGGCACTGTGCTGGTCTGCAGGACACAGAAGCGAACAAGCAGTCACAGCACTTGCCCTTATAAGCATCACACTCTAGTGGGTGAGACAGACATGAAACATAATTTCGCTGAGAACCTTGGGATTACACTTGTTGTGCTCGCTATGTTTGAAAATTTCTGGATGCTGTGAGAACAATGGAGAGGAAATAGGAAGAATAACTTATTAGCATTTCCTTAAGTGAGATTATTTTTCTTGTTATTTTGCTGTCAGAAAGAAACATTACAGAATTCAACAGGCCATTTCTCATGGCTTTCTTTTCTACTTTCCTCTCGGCTTCTTGGTCATTCTCAGCAATTGCCTGTGGGTGTTTTGAGCAAATGCAATTTTATGGGGAAGTAGTTAGAGTTCCAGTGCCTTTACTTAGTCTAAAAACCACTATGCACCCCGATCCCCCGAAGCTGACATTTTAAAAATTAGGTTTTATGTTTTTATTCTATTTTTCTTAGACACACTCCTAATATTGTCTTGTTTAGGTGCATGTATTTTTCAGATACTGCTAGCTTTCAACTAAAGACAGAAGTCTAATTTCCACCTAAGCTCAAAGAACTTCAAAGAGTTTTATCCTAAAAAACAATGCTGATCTTAGCAGGTAACTAGGGCAGGCCACAGGGAGGAAATGAAGAGGGATTCAGGCATTCTGGTGCTGGGACAAGGCATGGGAAAGCAGAGAATGAGTTGGTGCAAATCCCAGGGCCTAGCATTGTGTGGGTGATTCTGGTACTCAAAGGTTTGGCTTTGAAATGTGGCTATAACCTTTTTAAAATTTTTTAATATTTTATTTAATCCAATATATCAAAAAACATTATCATTTCAATATGTAAGCAAAATAAAAAAATACCAATGAGATATTTTGCATTATTTTTTCATAGTAAGTCTTTGAAAGTAGGTATAGCTATTAATTTGTTTTCAGCTGGCTTCACTTCTTCTTTGTTTAGTTATAGAAGGTCTTCCAAAGTATGCCTGGGAACAGTAATTCTGTGGAATGTTAACAAGTGTTAGACGAAAAAAAGAAAAAATGAAATTATCTATGGTCAAATAAGTTTCCTTTCATTTTTTTAAGATAGGGTCCTGCCCAGGCTGCCAGGGCTGGAGCAGTCCTCCCAGTTCAGTCTCTCAGATAGCTGGGCCTACAGGCACGGGCCCCCAGGCTAAGCTCGAGTTTCTTTACTGCAAGACTTTTCAGAAAATTTAAAATCCAAAATGCATTGTGAATCATCAAGAGAGGAGTCCTAAGCAGTTATGCCCAAATCTATTTGGTGATGACCCTCTTTTTTATAGAACATCTCCTAGGACTAGCATTGTGTGCAATGAAGTTTGGAAAACATTAGGCTTAGATTACTTTCTAAATAAATTTATTCTTTTGAAGATAGCAACGGATGTCAGGGAAGATGCTTCATAACATGTAGCATAGCAGGGAAGAAAATGGGTCTGGGATGAAAGTGTTGTTACAGATAATCCACAAAATGGCTAATTCACAGGGAACAAAGTCATTGAGAGAGTTGACAGTTACTATCATTTAATTTCACAATGGCATGGTGAAGATGCGCACCAGTGTAGTTTTTATATGTACTGTGAGATTTGGTGATAGCAATTCATCGCTAATTCTTTAGGATCCATTATGTAAAGTTAGAATCATTTTGGATTAATTCTTTTAATCCACCAGAGTTGATTTTTAAAAAATTCTTTTTTCACTCGTTTGGTTTAAATATCACAGATTTATAGTATTTCCATCCTCCTTTTACTGGAAATGAATGTCCTGGTTAGGATATGGCCTCACTAGAGATGAATAAAAGTGAAATACAACTAAATGCTGCATGATTTCATAACTCTGTAAAAACATATCGACCAATTTGAATTGCTCTATGAAGATCTCTTTCTGTTTATTTCGACACCAGCTTTCCTGATTACTCTCACTTCTGTGTTCAGTGGGACTTTATGACGCCTCTTTGGATTCAACAAATGTTGTAATTCATTGCCAAGTTCTTTTTCCTAATGTACTGATAGAAGTAAAATGTGTAGTTGTACTTTTTTCCTTTCTGGCATCTGAAAATAAAGTTTGCGTTCTCTTTCTGAAACTAGATTCTTAAATCTACCTTTCTTGATCATCCTTTAACACATTGGCCTTATAGTTAGAAAATTTACTTAAAACACAAAGTATAAACACATTTCAGATAGATGGAACTGTCCCCACTTGAAGTTAAAAAGGGGGTCCCAGCTCACATTGCAGATTGAAGGTGAGAGATGAATGAGTAAGTAGAATTGAGAGAAATGGGTTTTGATTTTGACATTAGAATTCAAAATTCTACCAAGTGTGTTCAAATAGAAATCATGTTTAAAAGCTATAAGAGTAAAAGGGAACTTCACATTACAATATTTTTATAAAGAAACGAAAATGCATTTGTTCTAATTCAGTTCTGCTTTTGAATTCTTATGTGACCTTTCCTGGGTCCCTCTGTGCTGCCCGGACATAGGAAATATTCTTTCTGTGAAATGGATAGAGCCTTCCTCAACCCCACAAAGTTTAATGAATCATTTATTGCGCCTCCACCTTTTTGCTAAGCCCTAGCGCAATTAGTCTTTGTTTTTAAAGTACTCTAAAATGCTAGGTCATAAGGTCTACCAGATTAATAAATTATTGTAAAGCATTTGTGAGTAAGGAGGCCTTGTCTAAACATTACATACTATAAGAATGGGATGGAAGTGAAGCTTAACATCACCTCTTCCTGGGGTGTCTTCCTATCAACCCAGCTCTTGGAATACTCCTTTAATTGTCAGATTGGGTTTCTCAGTCAGTGCAAAAGTGGAATTTCTTCCTTTTCTTTTTAAATTTCATTAGGATGTAATTCTGATCCCAATATATTGATTTTTCAGATGTAAAGAAATTCAGACATCTATTCAATAATTATGGAGGGGTAGATTAGGTACCCACATAGTATTCTCTTCATTTCTTTCCTGTCCACTAAGTGAGGAAAACATCTCCATACGTGGAGAGGGTGTCCACTTGGTGTTGGGTTGGGCAGGTGGCTGACTGAGCATATGGTTTGGGACTATGGCTTGGGGGAGCTATGGTTCACAGAAGGTGAGCACTTAGGTAATTGAAAATAATCATTCATTCAGTATAGATTGAGCACCTACTTTATGTCAGACAATATCTTTGCAGGGTCAGAGACCTAAACAACGTGAAATAGAGCTAAGGTTGAAATTGTTATCTGTTGCCAGAAGGCCTGGATATTTCCCAGGAGTGGCTTAGAACAGATAGAGGGATTTATAATAATGATCTGAGTTTGTTTCAGTCCTCCAGTGCTGTTGGGGCTTCCAGATATTTAAAGAGCTGGTACTTTCTGCTCTGAGTAAAGGTTTTAATTAAACTGGGATTGTAACTGCAGTAGTTAGTGAGCAATTCAGGATAATGCTAACAATGATACCCCATGGGGTCCTTGAAACATTATACTTTAGAAAGAACTTTCATAGGAATTAATTACTTTAACCCTTATAGTTCTGTAAGGTAGAAGGCTTTGACCTGCCAATATCACAAAAGCAGTAAAATCAGGAGTGTCTGACCACATGATCACTCTCATTTGTCTCCCTGATCTGTGTTCCCAGGGCTTAGATCAGGGATCAGCAAACTACAGCCTGTGGGACAAACCCAACTGGTTTTCAACAGCCCCTGGCCTAAGAACAAATCTTGTATTTTAACAGGATTATAAAAACAAAGAATATGTGACAGAGACAGCATGTGGCCCGCTAAGTCTAAAATATTTGTGTGTGGCACATTATAAGAGTTTGCCAACCCTTGGCTTACAGGCTTACATACAGGTCTTCCTGCTGTGTAGGGACTATTAGCATAATCCAGTCTAGAAAAACATTTGGAAAAATTAACAGTAACTCAAAAAAGTGTTCAAAATTCTTGCAAAAATATTTTAAAAGGCAAAGGCAAAACTGTTTGGCTTTACTGAAGAGTGTGAAGAACACCAACTGAAAGTAGACTGTCCATGGCTCTGCACCAGTGATGGGTCAGTACCAGCTTGTGAGAGCAGAATGTACGCATCTCTTCCCATCTCCAGGTACAGTGATGTCAAGTGGATAGCTTGGAATCAACCAAAATATAAATATTTATACTTCAGAAATTGGCAAAATCTACAAACTGGGGACTTTTCTCCTCAGAAATCTGGTTTTGAGATGTTTACCATTATGCTACTAAATGTATGTCATTTGATGTCTGAAGTCATTTATAACCCAGACTCATGTATTTATCCTAGCAATAAGGAGACTTGTGTTTTGAAATTTAATAAAAGCCATTTTTTTAACCTAATAATTGATAAATTTTCTTAGAAGCTGAAACTGAGGGCGTATATAGTTATCTGTGATCTATATAAGGAGAATAATACAAGTAACTAGATTATTGGGTCATTATGAGAATTAAGTGTGTTAGTAGATGTAAATTTTCAAAGGTAAAGCATTTAAAGCAGCGCCAATATTAGCTTCTAGAATTTCCATATCCAGACTCTAGTTCTATGAAACACAGCACATTTAGACTAATGCCATCTAGGCTGAGTCTGGAGCTGACCCTGGGCTTGGAGTTGGCGGAACGGTTTGTCTATCTTTGATTCGCCATTTCCAACCATGTATTCTCAAGTAAGTCAACCTCAGTATGCCTGACTCTTTTCATCAGTAGGCAAAGCTTAATGTCACCCACCTTGCCAGTTAGTGGGAGGATAGACAAGATAATACCTGGGAAGGCGCTTTGCTAATGGCAGCATACCACATAAGCCTAAGGTATTATTATCTCACAACAATATGATCTTGAAATGTGTGCAGTAAGACTCAGGCTGACATTCTGTTGAAAAGAAGAAATAAATGAATCACATCTTCCTTTGCCTCTCACCCTTTTCTGTCAAAAGCAGTGAATCATTGACCAAAAATGAAAACAAGGTTGTCAGAAAGGCTCATATGAAAGTTTTATTCTACTTAAATAAACTCTGAAGGTATTGACTGGAAACCAATATACTGAACTCAACTACTATAGAAACTAACATGAGGCTGGGTGTGGTGGCTCATGCTTATAATCCCAGCACTTTGAGAGGCCAAGGCAGTTGGACTGCTTGAGGTCAAGAGTTTGAGACCAGCTTGGGCAACATAGCGAAACCCCATCTCAACAAAACAAAACAAAACAAAACAAAAATTAGCTGGGTATGGTGGTGCATGCCTGTAGTCCTGGCTACTGAGGAGGCTGAGGTGGGAGGATTGCTTGAGCCTGGGAAGTGGACGTTGAAGTGAGCCGATCCAAGATCATGACACTGCACTCCAGCCTGGGAAACAAAGCAAGACTTTATCTCAGAAAAAAAAGAAAAAGAAAATAGAAAGAAAAAAATGAACACAAAGGTGCTCAATATACCTTATCTATTTTTCTATTATATAAAATACAATTTTTATTTAAAAAGTATTTTACCTTCTTTTTAAAAATATAAGTTGTGCTATGCATTTGCAAAATTGGTTTTATATTGATACATTTTATCACTATTGCACAAGTTTGTGAAGAAATTTGTTGTAAAATACTATCTAAAAATAAAAAGCTAAATAAAATGATAAATGTTTAATAAAATAACTGTTAAGAGTGAGCTGAGAGATCTCCGCTCCTTCTAGGATCTCCTCCTGGTTCGGCTCGCCTGCCTCCACTCCTGCCTCCACCATGTCCATCAGGGTGACCCAGAAGTCCTACAAGGTGTCCACCTCTGGCCCCCGGGCCTTCAGCAGCCGCTCCTACACGAGTGGGCCCGGTGCCCGCATCAGCTCCTCGAGCTTCTCCCGAGTGGGAAGCAGCAGCTTTCGGGGTGGCCTGGGCGGCGGCTATGGTGGGGCCAGCGGCATGGGAGGCATCACCGCAGTCACGGTCAACCAGAGCCTGCTGAGCCCCCTTAACCTGGAGGTGGACCCCAACATCCAGGCCGTGCGCACCCAGGAGAAGGAGCAGATCAAGACCCTCAACAAGAAGTTTGCCTCCTTCATAGACAAGGTACGGTTCCTGGAGCAGCAGAACAAGATGCTGGAGACCAAGTGGAGCCTCCTGCAGCAGCAGAAGACGGCTCGGAGCAACATGGACAACATGTTCGAGAGTTACATCAACAACCTTAGGCGGCAGCTGGAGACTCTGGGCCAGGAGAAGCTGAAGCTGGAGGCAGAGCTTGGCAACATGCAGAGGCTGGTGGAGGACTTCAAGAACAAGTATGAGGATGAGATCAATAAACGTACAGAGATGGAGAATGAATTTGTCCTCATCAAGAAGCATGTGGATGAAGCTTACATGAACAAGGTAGAGCTGGAGTCTCGCCTGGAAGGGCTGACTGATGAGATCAACTTCCTCAGGCAGCTGTATGAAGAGGAGATCCGGGAGCTGCAGTCCCAGATCTCGGACACATCTGTGGTGCTGTCCATGGACAACAGCCGCTCCCTGGACATGGACAGCATCATCGCTGAGGTCAAGGCACAGTACGAGGAGATTGCCAACCGCAGCCGGGCTGAGGCTGAGAGCATGTACCAGATCAAGTATGAGGAGCTGCAGAGCCTGGCTGGGAAGCACGGGGATGACCTGCGGCGCACCAAGACTGAGATCTCCGAGATGATGAACCGGAATATCAGCCGGCTTCAGGCTGAGATTGAGGGCCTCAAAGGCCAGAGGGCTTCCCTGGAGGCCGCCATTGCAGATGCCGAGCAGCGTGGAGAGCTGGCCATTAAGGATGCCAATGCCAAGTTGTCCGAGCTGGAGGCCGCCCTGCAGCGGGCCCAGCAAGACGTGGCGCGGCAGCTGCGTGAGTACCAGGAGCTGATGAACGTCAAGCTGGCCCTGGACATTGAGATCGCCACCTACGGGAAGCTGCTGGAGGGCGAGGAGAGCCGGCTGGAGTCCGGGATGCAGAACATGAGTATTCATACGAAGACCACCAGCGGCTATGCAGGTGGTCTGAGCTCGGCCTATGGGGGCCTCACAAGCCCCGGCCTCAGCTACGGCCTGGGTTCCAGCTTTGGCTCTGGCGCGGGCTCCAGCTCCTTCAGCCGCACCAGCTCCTCCAGGGCCGTGGTTGTGAAGAAGATCGAGACACGCGATGGGAAGCTGGTGTCCGAGTCCTCTGACGTCCTGCCCAAGTGAACAGCTGCGGCACCCCCTCCCAGCCTACCCCTCTTGTGCTGCCCCAGAGCCTGGGAGGGAGACCGCTATGTAGGGTACCACTGGGAGCAGGAGACCCACCTGAGGGCCCTCAGCCCACTCACAGGGGAG
The DNA here is from genome assembly GCF_003255815.1 of Theropithecus gelada. Classification (NCBI taxonomy): domain Eukaryota; kingdom Metazoa; phylum Chordata; class Mammalia; order Primates; family Cercopithecidae; genus Theropithecus; species Theropithecus gelada. The sequence continues at coordinate 161,827,581 of NC_037671.1, forward strand.
TTTACTGCGTGGGGACCCCCCTTGCCCATGCCTCCAGCTATAAAACAATTCAGTTGCTTCTTTTTTTGGTCCAAAATAAAACCTCAGCTAGCTCTGCCAAAAAAAAAAAAAAAAAAAGAGTGAGCTGAGAGAGAGCAACACTTACCTTCTTGTTAATGTTTGCTACTAGTTCTCTTGTGCATATGAATCCCCTTGGCATGTAGTTTGAATGCAGATTCCATTGTTATGTGAGGTGGGGCCTGATACTGTGCATTTCCCCCAAGCACCCAGGTAAAACCCACGCTGCTCTTCTGCAGACCACACTTCGAGTAGCAGATGGAGGCTGTGCAACAGTTAGCAGGTAAAAAAAGGATTTTGAGTAGCCAGTGGAGGCTGTGCAACAGTTAGCAGGAGAAAAAGGATTTTTTGAGCCTCTGCTGACTGATCGAAAATTGTATTCTGGCTGCCAGTTGCTGAGGTCTTCAAGAGATAATGGCACCTCCCCCGCTTTTTTTTTTTTCTTTTTTTTGCATAAGTTCTAACCTAGTTGAAAAATGAAAGAAAAAGGTAAATATTGAAGCTAAAGTCTCACCTTTATTACTAACAGGAGTCTGAGGTGGAGGATGCAGCTTAGCATGAGAGTCAAAGGGGCTTACTCTCTGACTGGCAGCCGGGCCCATTTACTCACTCTGCCCGAGCAACCCTGGCTGCGGCAGACAGACCCCTGCTCCAGGAAAGCTGAAGAGAGCTCCTGCACCCTCAGGCCGGCTCACTCCCAAGAGGAGGAAAGGCCAAGCACAGCTGAGAATGCCTCCTTAGTCTTCCTAAATTGACCAATCAGGTAATGAAAGGGTTAGAGGGCGGCCAAGAGTTCTGATACCTTGCAAAAGTAAACATCTCGAGGACCCAAGAAGCAGTTCCCATTAATGTCAGTGATGGAAATTTCTTTTGAAAAAGTTATTTACTCATTTTTTTTTGGCTTCCTATGAATACCTTTCTTCTTTTATTCTAGAGTGCTCCCTGAAAGTTTGAATCATGATTTGATGCTGTGGACTGGGGAAGGGTAAAAAGCCAGGCCTAGGGTGGGCACCTTGTGAGTTTAAGGAGAAGGGACCAGATGAGATGCAGGAGACCTCAGGCTCAGGCAGAAGGGCACAGTGTAGTCCACTCCCAACTGCTGCCTGTGTACCAGGTGGCTCTAGGCCAGGCCAGGTCTCCATCTCTAACCCTTAGTGGGCAGGTGCCGTGGAGGGAGACAAGCTCCTCTGGACTCCTCAGCAACCTCGTGGTTTAGACAGGGGAGCAGTCTGCACCTGTTTTCATCAACTTTTCACCCGAGCTGTACTTTTGTGCTGTTCACATGGAAACTCTTTGCTATGGAATGAATGTTTGTTTGTGCCAGCCCCAAATTCACATGTTCAAACCTAGTCACCAGTGTGATGTCATTAGGAGACAGGGCCTTTGGAGGGGGTGATGAAATATGAGGGTGAAGTCCTTATGAATAGATTAGTGCCCTTATAAAAGGGACCCCAGAAAGCTCCCTCCCCCTTCTGCTATGTGAAGACATAGCAAGAAGGTGCCATCTATGAACCAGGAAAAGGGTGTTCACCACATACTGAATCTGCCAATGCCTTGATCTTGAACTTCCTGGCCTCTAGAGCTTGGAGAAATAAATTGCTGTTGTTTATAAGCAGTTTGTAGTACTTTGTTATGCATGCCCAAACAGACTAAGACACCCCTGGACTCTAGGCCAGGCAGGGATTGTCATGGGACAATGTGGGGAAAGCAAGAAAGAACCTCAAATGTCTCTCCTGGTCTCACTACCTCCACCAAGGAGGCATCTTCATCTCAATATTATATAGGATGGAAAACATCAAGGTAATAAGTAGAGCTTAAATCTGCATAGAAGTCAAGAATTGGGGGTGGGGGAGAGCAAAAACTAAGAAGAAATGTTCAGAGAGTCACCAAAATTAAACATCTCATAGATGACAGAGTTATATATACTGAAGAAGATATAGCAAATAGGCAAGCCAAAAGATGCTCCACGAATACCATTAGTCATTAGGGTGATGGAGATTAAAACCACAATGAGATACACCTCTATTTCAGTGGCACAAATCAAAGAAAAATGGACAATATCAAATATTGGTGAAGAGGAGATGGAGCAGCCAGAACGCTGTCATACTCTTGGTTGGAATGTACAACAGTACGATCACGACAGAAAATCATTTGACAGTTGCTTAAAAAGTGAAAATACACTTATCATAGGTCCCAGCCTTTGACTCCTAAGTATTTACCCAAGAAAAATAAAAGCATCCGTCCATACAAAGACTCTGTCACATTGTATGGACGAGACTATTTGTAATATCTCTGAAGTGGAAACAATCCAAGTACCTATCAACAGGTGAATGGATAAACACATTGTGATACACTCATATGGTGGCATTCTACTCAGAAATAAAAAGGAATGAACTACTGATATCACACAACACATGGATGAATCTCAAGATAATTATGCCAAATAAAAAGAGCCAGACAAAAATAGAATATACTATGTGATTCTCTTGATATGAGATTCTATAAAATGCAAGCTATCCATAGTGAAAGAGAGCAGACAAGTGAAGGATTGCCTGTGGACAGAGAGGTGGGTAGGATGGCGAGGCAGCACAGAGTATACAGGGGTGTGGTGAGACTTCTGTGGATGATGGATACATTCAGTATCTTAGTTGTGGTGATGGTTTCATGGATGTGTACCGATGTCATAACTTATCAAATTGTGCACTGTAAATATGTACAATTTGTTTTATGGCAATGGATGTAATTTGGATGCTTTCCTCCTCCGAATGTTTTTCCTCTCATGTTGAAATGTGATCCCTGATGTTGGAGGTGGGGCCTGGTGGGAGGCGTTTGGATCATGGGGGTGGATCCCTCATGAATGGCTTGGTGCCATCCTCGTGGTGATGTGTCTGTTCTCTATGAGTTCACATGAGATCTGGTTGTTTAAAAACAGCCTGGCACCTCCTCCCTGTCTCTCCTGCTCCCCCTCTTGCCATGTGACATGCATGCTCCCCCTTTGCCTTCTGCAATGATTGGAACCTCCCCGAGGCCTCACCAGGAGCAGATACTGGTGCCATGCTTGTATAGCCTGCAGAACTGTGAACAGAATAAACCTTTATTTCTTTGTAAATTACCCAGCCTCAGGTATTCCTTTAGAGCAATGCAAATACACTAACACAGCAATTAAATGCCACTAAAATAATGAACCTTAAAAAACCTCACTAACCTTTTTGGAGCACGCTGTTTATTGCTGTGGGTGTGTGACAGCTGGTAGACAGGGCTCATGGAAAGGTCAAAGGAGGCATGCGCACCCATTCCCCTTGCCCCTGTTGTTGCTGCAGATGGTATGTTGCTCAATATCATATCAGTATGACTACCCAGAATCCTGGGTGATAAGAAGTACAAACGGGAGACTGTGACACACACAGTGACTGCTTCTGCAGTGTGGGGATTCTGTATAAAATGCCTTCCCCCTGGCTCTAGGTACTGGCCACCCTCCCAAGGGATGTGAGGTACTTCTGCAACCTCCTTCCTCCTCCTGTTTCTCTCCAGCCTGTGCAGTGCGGGGAAGAGCACCGGCTCTCATGCCACACTGCTGGGGTCTGCTTTTGTGCTTCCCCACCTCGTGGCTCTGAGACCTTAGCCAAGCACTCTGTCTTCCTGGGGCTGCTGTAACAAAGCACCACAAGCCGGGCTGCTCAGAACAGCAGAAATATGTGTCTGCAGGCGGCTCAGAACAGCAGAAACATGTGCAGCCTAATAGGATTGATTCCTTCTGAGAGCCACCAAGGAGACTGTTCCAGGCCTTACTCCCAGCTTCTGGTGGTTTGCCAGCAATCTTTGGCATTCTTTGGCTTGTGGCACCATAATTCCAGCCTTTTTTGTGTGTGTAACAGAGTCTGTCTCTGTCGCCCAGGCTGGAGTGCAGTGGTGCAATCTCAGCTCACTGCAATTTCGGCTCCTGGGTACAAGTGATTCTCCTGCCTCAGCCTCCTGAGTAGCTGGAATTATAGGCACCCATCACCATGCCCGGCTAATTTTTATGTTTTTAGTAGAGACAGCATTTCACCACGTTAGTCAGGCTAGTCTCAAGCTCCTGACCTCAAGTGTACTGGGATTACAGGCGTGAGCCACCGTGTCTGGCCATTACATGGTATAATCACTATGTATGTGTGTCTGTGTTTTCACATAGCATTCTTTTTGAAGGACACCAGTCATATTGGATTAAGGGCCCACTCTACTCCAGTGAGACCACATCTTAACCAATGACATCTGCAACCATCATATTTTTGAATAAGGCCACATTTGGGGTACTGGGAGTTAGAACTTCAATGTATGAATTTTGTGGAGACACAATTCAACCCATGAGAACAACAGATTTAACGTCTCAGTCTTCTTATCTATCAACCAGAGATGTTAGTAATATCCACATTGCAGAGTTGGTGTAAAAAAGATTCAGTCATTTACTAGACAGTTGCTGTAACCAGCTAAGCCTCGAAGCCTCATGCTCAGTCATCTGGAACATGTTAAGCACATCGAGACACCTCTGGCTCACAGCCAGCAGTTGGTAAATGTGAGCCATCATAATTGTTCACAACTGCAAGTGCAGATTTTGACCCTGGGAGGATTTTTTGTTCTAGATTTACAAACTAACACCCCTACCCCTCCCATCTGACCTTTGACCAAAGTTTTTACTACACATATAAAAATAATAATATAAAGGAGTATGAGCCAAGTACTAAAGTCCTGAGGAGGTGATATTTCTGTGTGCCAAGCAGTCATGGAAGCCTTCATGGGAGATGTTAGCAGACTGTATTAGTCTGTGCTTGCACTACTATCAAGAAATACCTGAAACTGGACAATTTATAAAGAAAAGAGGTTTAATTGGCTCATGGTTCTGCAAGGCTGTGCAGAAAGCGTGGTGGCTTCTGCTTCTGGGGAGACCTCAGGAAGCTTCCAATCATGGTGAAAGGCAAAGGGAGAGCAGGAGTCTTACATGGCTGGAGCAGGAGCAAGAGAAAGGAAGTGGGAAGGTGCTGCACACTTTTAAAAGACCAAATCTCGTGAGAACTCATTCACTATCACAAGAACAGCACCAAGGGAATGGTGCGAAACCATTGACAAGAAATCGCTCCAATGATCTCATCATCTCCCACCAGGCCCCACTCCCAGCACTGGGGACTACAATTTGACATGGGATTTGGGTGGAGACATGTATCCAAACCATATTACAGACCTTGAAGATGGGGAAGGGGATTGAATCCTTTTTTCAAAATCCTATTTTGTGCCTCTGATTTTGGGAAAAATCACTGATCTTCCTTGAACTTCAATTTCTCTATAAAATGGCAATAATATACTTGTTGCAATGATTACATGAGACAAGATAAAGTGTTTGTCAGATGCCCCAAACACAATAGGTGTTCAGTGAATTTTTAAAAAAAATATTGAAGTTGTGTTGTGGGTAAAGACTTGGGCAAATGTTTAGGAACGAGACTGTGGCTTTTGGGCAGAGCACAGTTGGACTTACTGGCTCAGTAATTCCACATTTGAGTTCAACGACAACTAGTTTCTCAATGATGACACATCAGGATCAAACACCCCAGGGACCTCTCCTGCAATTGCTGTTCTCTTTGAAGAGACAGTACCTTGAAATATGGCCACAGGAGGTCAGTAGCGTGCTGTGGTTCGACACAGAAGCAAAAAACTGAGTCCCCTATCAGCATCTTTAAGCCATAAATTCCTTGTTGTAAACTAAGAATATGTTATTTCTTCCATATTTTCAGAAAAATTGACAGGTTACCAGGAAGGAAGTATGCTTTCAGCTTGTAAGATGGAATAGGCAGGCATTAACTTATTTTTAAAGACTCGTATTATGACACTGCTGTGTCTGAAGAAATTTTTGTAGTTGTTGTTGTTGTTTTAATGAAACCTATGTTTTGGTCAAGAGTGTTACCACATCCAGATCACAACTTTTCTAAGGAAATACACTCAAAGACATCTAACATTAGAATGAGATTAATCATAACGTAAGATTTCTCTGATGTTTGCAATGGGGCTTCAGTATCTTAGATCTCATCACGATGGGCGATTGCTTGTCTTTTTCAAGCTTTGATTTCCCATCTTTAAAACAGGAATGATGCGGCTATTGTCATAATTAAGTGAGGAAATGTAGTTCAAGTGCCGATCACCAAGCCCTAAACATTTTGTGCTTCTGCATGCCCAGTATCCTTCCTATCTGGGGAGAATCCAAAGATGCGTGAGGGACAGGGCTTGCCTCTACCGCAGTGGAAGTCAAAGTGGGACAATATTTCTTCAACTCTTTGACCCCTGGCTGCTGGAGCATGGTCATGTGACCAAAGCGTGGCTGGGCATCTCAAAGGCTTAGCCACTTGCATATTATTTGTGATGGCATAATAGCAAGTACCCGGGATCAGCAGGGCCCTGCAGGATATTGGTGGGGCTTCGCCTACCTTCGTTTCTGCCTAAGCATGCGGAGTTTTCCCAACAACGCTGGGAGCTAATTTATATCCTTCTAACAAATTCAGGTTAGCCAGAAAATCTACTGTTGTTTGCAACCCAAAACACTGAAGAGTGCAAGCTTCAAGTTTAAGTGCAAAAGTACTGGTTAAAGGATTCTGGCTGGTGGATAACAGAGTTTCTCCTGAGTTTTTTTTCTACAGTACAATCGATGATTGTGAAAGAAAAGCTGAGTAATTGGAAAAAGGCCTAGTGTTTTGACATGACAATAGAAATAATATTTACTAGACACACAGAGCAGGGTTTCAACCATGCTGTAATTGTCAGCCATGCAGCAGGGCTGTCTGAGGACGCTGTGCATGTAAATCATAGCTGTTGCCTGGATGAGATAGCTAGGTTCCGGGTGGCTTCCCCTTCTTCTGGCTTCAGAGGTTGCACCCAAGCTTGGTTTCCCATGGGCCCAGTGACTTCCTCTCTCATACCGCACCCCCGTCCAACACACCAGACCTTCAATGAGACTAAATGGAAATACCTCCGAAATCCACTGATGAGAGAGCAGTAGAACTGACACTGTATATATGTGTGTGTGTACATACTTCAGTATCAAAACAGAAATTCCTGTGAATAAATTGCATAACAATACCATGTGGCCCCTCACCAGTGCATCAGAAGGTAAATAGCTTCACTTCAGATGATGTTAGAATAATCATTTGTTCAGTTATTCAACTTAAATGTCATCTACTTTTGAAATGTTTCATTGTGATTTAAAGCCTGTAACTAAAAACAAACCCCACACCACCACCACAAAACAAAAACCAAAAAATAAAAGCAAACCACTGCTCTTTGCTTCTCAAACTCTCTCACTGCCTGACATCACACTCACCAGGACAATTTTCTTGGTGACAGAACCTCCATTTCCTCACTGTCTCCCTCACCCACTACCCTACCTCCCATCAGCCCTGGCTTTAGGAATGAAGTGGTCAGAGAAAATGATCTCCTCATAAATGTTTGATGAAAATGGGCTTGCCACTCTGTAATATGGGAAGACATTTGTATCATCTATATTCTAGGTTGATCATAAAACCATCTTATAAAATTGGTTAATTATGCTGGGGTTCAACTGTTTATTATGTCAGACAAGTAGGGTTTTGCAGCAGGTCTGAGATGAAGAGATTGGTAGTCAGGGAAGACTTAATTTATGGCTTTTACTACCAGTAAAATCTGAAGCCTTGCAAAACCTCAATGGTGCCCAATTATATAAAACCAAGGTAATTTTTCTTGCATCATCAATATTTAAAAGCCACTTGGCTGACCATGTTGGGACACCTATGTTTTGAAGCATGTGAGGAAACATCTGTGCGCACATTTACAGTATTCTATCGAATAATATGCTTCAAATTCAAGAGGCGTAATTTCATATTAGTAATGTTTACAGACATGTCTGCATCCATTGTACCTAAAAGAAAGTTAAAATGAGACAAAAATCTGGGGGAAAAAAGGTGGCAGCTCATTTCCTACAATTTCCTTTGCTTTTTAAACTCTTACTTTCAACTTAATGCTTATTGCATGATTGTCTTCCCCTTTAATTCTTAAATTTTCCACATTGACGTTAAAGTCTTTAATGACTCCTTTTAATACCAAATAACTCTCTCTTTTTTTCTTTTTACCAACTCTCTAATATGCAAACATACATCTGGAGTACCATAAAAAGGATTTTATTTTTCAAAATAAGCAAAGGGAGAGTGTAGGTAACAAAATCTAATACAGAAGATGCATTTGACATCATAGTATAGTAGAAAAAACCAAGTTATTCTTTCTTGCATCATTGATGTTTACAAGTCACTTGATGAGCCATTATGAAACATCTCTGTTTGTAGCATGCAAAGTTAACAGCTGGGTTACATTTATAGCATTCCACTCAATACCATGCCTCAGAGTCCGGGTTGAGAATTTGTCATTTGCAATTGGTAGGCATACTTGCCTTCAGACATTGGAAAACTCTGAAATAGAAAAAATAATAGTGAAGATGTTATAAAGTATTTTTTTCCCTCTGGCAAGTAAAAGATTAATTACTGATAGTATACCAGTTCTTTCTTATAAGAAATCATCCTAAAATCCTAAAATATCCTAAAATATCCTTTCATATCGGAGTCATATCTAGAAGCCTCTTTCCATGTCTGTCCTAAAGGACAAAATGCCCACCCTCCAAACAGTTGAAGACAGATTTTTCATGGGGCATATTGTTGAATTTTGTGATGAATCTTGCTTAATTCTTCAGCCTTTGGCAGCAAAATGTGGCTGGGAAGAATGTGGACTGTGTGGCTTCACCACAGCAGCTCAGTACATGTCCTGGGGCTTGAACTTTTTGAACTTTGGCTCACTCTGATGAAATGGGAAAAACAATGGCAACTTCACAGAGTTGTTTCAAAGACTATATGAGAATTACAATAATAGCTAAGATTCTTGAAAAAATTTCCATTTGCCAGACACTGACTAGAAAGCTTGATATAGATTTGTCATTTCACACAGATCAAGTCTATATGGAAAAGGCACTTCATGAATTAGGCCACAGAAATGTGAATTTATTCCTCCTTCCTCTGTCATTTTAAATTCTCATAAAAGGGACTCTGTTTTTTTTTTTTTGAGATGGGGTCTCACTCTGTTGCCCAGGCTGGAGTATAGTGGCACGATCATAGCTTCATGTAGCCTCCAACTTCTAGGCTCAAGTGATCCTCCTGTCTCAGCCTACTGAGTAGCTAGGACTACAGGTGTGTGCCATCATGCCTAGCTATTTAAAACAATTTTTTGTAGGGGTCTTGCTATGTCTCCTAGGGTGGTCAGAGACTCCTGGTTTCAAGCTATCCTCCTGCCTTGGCCTCCCAAAATGCTAGGATTACAGGCCTGAGCCACTGCACCTGACCAAGAATGATCTTTTTTTTTTTTTTTTTTGAGATACAGTCTCGCTTTGTCACCCAGGCTGGAGTGCAGTGGCGTCATCTTGGCTCACTGCAACCTCTGCCTCCCGGGTTCAAGGGATTCTCCTGCCTCAGCCTCCCGAGTAGCTGGGACTACAGGCGCGTACCACTACGCCCAGCTACTTTTTTGTATTTTTAGTAGAAACAGTGTTTCACCATGTTGGCCAGGCTAGTCTCAAATTCCTGACCTCAGGTGATCTACCCACCTTGGCCTCCAAAGTGCTGGGATTACAGGTGTGAGCCACCGTACCCGGCCACCAAGAATGATTTTTAATGATCATCTAACAGCTTAAAGGACACAGCTATGTACCTTACCATTTCCCTATAGTTGAAGTGCCTTAAGATTTTTTTCTACTTTTTGTTTGTGTTGCAAAATGAGTATTATAATTTAATCCCTTTTCTGTTGATAGGTGTGAATAGTATTTTGCTTAAAGTTTTAAAATTACTAATTAATTGAATCATAAAAAATTACCAAAATTTGTATTTCCTTTTATAAAACTGCTTATGCCTTTTTCCTATTTATTTATTGTCTTCATGTTTTTCTTATTGATCTATAAGAGTTCTTCATATGCTAAGTATATTAACTTTTTATTCATTAACTGTTGCAAAAATTTACACCTCTCTTTTTGTCTTTTAATTTGGTTTATGGTAAATTTTAAGGTTCATAAAATTTATAGCTTTATGGGGTTATAAAGTCTATTAGTCTTTTTTCATGATGACTTCTTCCATTGTTTTTATATTCTAAAAGCTATCTACCTTCCAGAGATCAGAAAGATGGTAAAGTGCTTTCTTCTAAGTTTATTTTTGTTTTTCAATTTAATTCTTTGGTTAATCTACAATTTGTTTTGCTGCACGGTGTGAGAGGAGAGTGAGAACTTTCTTTTGGCCTAACCACAATGACAGGCCCTTATATCTACCTGTTAAAATAAATGAAAAAAGACATCCAAGGCAAATACTCAATGCCAAGAAATCGATTAATAGATTTTCTTCTTGGAAATACTATCTTGTTACAAAGGAAAAAAGCTTAGGAAACTTTTATATAGTTTCAGGTTTAGCCCAAGATTTTTTAAACACAGGAAAATCTCTTTTCTTTTTTTTCTTAGTTATTCAAGGCATACAGTACATTACTTTTACCTTATTTCAGAGTATTCATGTCTGGTTTTGTTGATGTATAAACACTTTGAGGCTTGTCTCTCTCTCTCTCTCTCTCTGACTGTCTCTTGTCACACATCCATATCTTCCTCATTTGACCACCCCCTCACTTCCTAAACCTGATAGGAAAAAAAAAGGGTTACCTTCAGGTGAATGAGTAACTTAGAGTTGTGATACAAAGGACTTGCTGGGTTAATTCCCTGCCATGTTGCAAGTTAAGACCTCAGGAGGGATCCTGATTGAGACTGAAGCATATACATAAATAAACCCCTAGCCAGTGCTTGATTTGAATAGATATATGGGAGCTGGGGACAGAACTGACCAGATGCCGGACCATATGATAAGCACAGAGGATCACGGTGTGGTATAAAACCCGGGTAGTTCCATGGTACAGCTGGCCATGCATAATCTTCTGCTAATTTATAAGGCGGGAGCATCTGCTCCTTCGCTGCCACTCTCCAATTTTCTAACAACCTTATCCTTGGGTCTCTGGGTTAATAGAGCAGCCCCATGATGTGACAGGAAAGAAAGGAGGGTTATCACCAGGGAAAAATGACACCATCCAGAATCCTGCCTTTCAGAGGAAAAAGAGAGAAAGTCCTTGATACTTGGTCTTATCCTGACTAAACCTTCTTTTTTGGATAGTGTCATTTTGAAATCATTTTTTTAAATAGGGCATCTTGGGTTGCCATCACTGGATAGTGTCTTTCTCTACAAGAAGAAAGCGTCTTTCTGCTCCTTAATCTATCAGAGGAGGCCGGGCACTATGGCTTATGCCTGTAATTCCAGCACTTTGGGAGGCCGAGGTGAGTGGGTCACGAGTTCAGGAGTTCAAGACCAGCCTGGCCAACATGGTGAAACCCCGTCTCTAATAAAGGTAGAAAAATTAGCCAAGCGTGGTGGCTCATGCCTGTAATCCTAGCTACTCGGGAGGCTGAGGCAGGACAATCACTTCATCTCGGGAGGTCGAGGCTGCAGTAAGCTGAGATCATGCCACTACACTCCAGCCTGGGTGACAGAGCGAGACTCTGTCTTTAAGAGAAAAAAACAAGTCTATAAGAGGAGAATTTAGGCCAAACTAAAGCTTTCAGTTAGAGATAATATTGTTTCTATTTAATTCAAATCAACTAGTATTTTCTGGGGACTACACAGGCAAAATTGAGAAGCAGGAGTTATGATGCCCTCCTGGCCCTGAAACTTCCCAAACACCCGTTGAGAAGGCCTGTCTCCCTACTCATGATTCTTTCTCCTCTTACTCTTTCTCTTGCGACTTCCTGCCAGGCAGGTTGGGGTTATGGTGGTGGTGTGCCTTTCATTACCTACTACATTAGGCTCAGCTTTCTGCTACATCTCTGTTTAGCCCCACTGATGTATTAGTTGATAGAGGCTTAAAATATTTTGATTTTAAAAGAGACATCTGACACTAATGTTAGAAGGCTCAAAGGAATGAATATCTTAATGATGGAATTTCGTTTTCTGGGACTCATAGGTAAAATAGTTTAAAGAAATGGACGACATTACCTTTGAATAACACTCTCTGAAAGAAACTCATTGGTCTAAGGATTAGAAGAGGTTTTAGTCCTTATTCTGCCACTATTATAGCCTCTGACATTGGTCACACCACTTAATCCCTCTGAGCCTGGAGTCTTAATACCTTTTTCCTTTTGAATGGCAGAGAAAAGCAAAACAATACACTTGGACATTACTCCCTCAAGGCATTTGGGACAGCCCCATTTTTTTTTTTTTTTTTTTTTGCCGAGCCCTAGAAAGGGATCTGAGGAACCTTCAATTAGAAAGTGGGAGTATACTCCAACATGTAGAAAACCTTGTGTGTAGTCCAACCCAGGAGGCATCTGACCAAAAAAGCTTAAAACCATTTTGCATTCCTGGCACTCGAATCAGAAGAGCACATGGATCTGCCACTAACGGGTGGACTGGGATCACGACCTCATTCATTGCCCCGAGATCCTGTAGGATGGTATTCCCCCAAAATCTTTAAAATGGGTAAAATGAGAGTATTACAGGGAGAATTACAGGATTTTAGAAGTCCATAGGCAAGCAGCCCCTTAACTACAGACACTACGGCCTTTCTTGCTTCCAGCTGAATTGGGTATTGTTTTCTGTTGGGAAAATGACTGGGGTCTTTGAACTGTATTTTGATTGGCACTGCCATTCTAGCTCTTCCAGCCCTCCCAGTACACTGTGCTAGTGGGTTGACCTGTTTGTGTACAAAAGCCACTGTCAAGGATACCATAAAACTCATAGACAAGCTTAGGTTGCTGTCATTGGAATTCATCATATAAATGAATTTACCCCAAAGTGTGTATGGCCAAAACACTCAATGAAAGTTACATTTATGACCTTCTGAAGTTTCCCTTTGACCCAGCATCACCTTGGCCATTTGTATTCCCTTGAGCCTCCTGCCCTCCCCATCCAATGGACAGTGGAGTAGCAAAGGCTCATGTCAAGTGGTTGAGATGATTTTTGCAGTGCTATGTGTGCCATGGGCAAGGGTCAGGGCAAAACTTTGACCCTGTTGATCCCTTCTCACACCCTCCTTCAGCTTTACCCATTTCTCATGGGCCTGTGTGCCATCTTTGAATGCCCTCAATTTCTCACCATGTCCTGCTCAAAGACCGTATTCACTGATGGTTCACTGGCTTTTGGTATTATAAAGATTCCCAAACTCCTCTGATCATAAGAATCACTTGGGTTGCTCACCTTGTAATTCTGAGTCAGAAAGTTTGGGGTGGGGCCTGCTGATCTGTGCATTTAACCAAGATTCCGGGTGAGTCTCATGATCACATGAGTCTGAGACACGTGTATTTAATGACTATGAAAGTTGAAAGATGCCCCTGAGATCATTTAAACCAGCGGTTCTCAAAGTGCAGCTCCCAACCAGAGCATCAGTGTCACCTGGGATTTGTTAGAAATGCAAATTACTGACTCTGTGAAGCAGGAACTCTGAAGGTGGGGCTCAGTTCCCCGTGTTTTCACAAGCCTTCCAGACAATTCTTGCGTAGGCTAAAACTCCAGACTTACTGATGTAGACCAGCCCTCTCCTGTTGTCCTCTATTTTACAGATAAGGAATGTTGGCACTCTGTCTATCACTTTGGGACCTTGGGTGCTGAGGTTGGGGAGTGGGACAAGTGCTACAATCCCTAGGTGACTGTGAACAGGGTGAGAAGAGAGATGGTAGAGGGTTCCTGAGAATGAGGCATCAGTGGCGTGATCCTCAACTTCCAATTCCTATTCCCTGAGCAGGAGGTCTTATCTGTAGACAAGGACTCATGTTTGCTGAGGGTGCTTCTAAAAGACACCAGGTGTCTGAAGGGCCAAACCTTGGTGGAAAACCAGAGCTTAGATGTTTATAGTAACTCTCCACTAAGAAATCCCCTGAGAACCCAGCCACCAAGAAGCCCCAGTTCCTCTAGAGAAAGACGTGTCTCACTCTTAGAGAAGTTTCAGCTCTGCTTTTGGTGGTTACTGCCTGCTCATTCTCAGGATGGTTCATGAAAGACTCTTCTACTTAGTGCTGTGGAAGAACCATCTGAATTGCAAGCTGTGGGTAGATAGTACTGTGGTGTAATCACACATCTTCCTGTCACACTGGTGGGAAGGATCAAGGGTTCAGCATAGTTCAGCCATCCCTGTTATTCTCAAAACCAGTGTTCCCAAACTTCAGTCATTTGGCTATAATTTTCACAATGTTTCTAAATTCAAGTACAATATGTATTGCCATTTTATCTAATGTTTTTAATGTGCTCAACTTAAAAAAACTAAGAATATTTTCAAATTTTCAAAATGATTGTGAAGATAGTACAGAGAGTTCTCATATATATACCTCACACCTGGTTTCCCCTATTGTTAACATCTTATATTAGTATGGTACACTTGTCACAAATAATGAACTAAATTAATTGATACATTATTGTTAACTAAAGTCTGTGCTTTATTTAGTTTTTACTTAATGTCCTTTATTTTTCTGTACCTGGATCCCATTTAGGGTACCACATTAAATTTAGTCATCACGTTGTATTTGGGTTCTATTCCAGACCTAATAAAAAGTGAACTGATGCAAAAGAATGACACTCTGGTTAAAGCTATTGCTGTGAGTATTAAAGCCCTTTGTCTCTGATCCAAGAGTCTCATGTCTTCTGCCAGCATCTAAGAAACACTGACAAGTCAATTAGTTAGTTTCCAAATAGGGTAAAGGCTCAGATATCTTACAGTTCTTGATAACTTTTTTGTTGTACAACTGAAGTATTCAAAAAGGGTAAAAAATGTATCAAGTTCTTAAATATTTAAACTAATTCAATTAAATTATAAAAGACTTCTTAAAAGTGATGGTTAAAAGTTGCCAGATTCATAAACAAAGTAATAAGGTTTATGAGTTGAACTTAAAAATTCAAGGAATAATGAGGAATTTGAATTTGTAATTTTATTTTATTTTATTTTATTTTATTTTATTTTATTTTTTTTTTTTTGAGACGGAGTCTCGCGCTGTGTCACCCAGGCTGGAGTGCAGTGGCGCGATCTCGGCTCACTGCAAGCTCCGCCTCCCAGGTTCACGCCATTCTCCTGCCTCAGCCTCCGAGTAGCTGGGACTACAGGCGCCCGCCACCACGCCCGGCTAGTTTTTTTTTTTGTATTTTTAGTAGAGACGGGGTTTCACCATGTTAGCCAGGATGGTCTCTATCTCCTGACCTCGTGATCCACCCGCCTCGGCCTCCCAAAGTGCTGGGATTACAGGCTTGAGCCACCGCGCCCGGCCTGAATTTGTAATTTTAATAAATAAAGTATTAATTTAAGAAAATCACAGTATCCCCTTAGTCCTTTTTCCTGCCTATAAAAGCCCCTATCAAGGATGCCACAAAACTCATCTAGATAAGCTTGGGTTGTCATATTGGAACTCATCATTTAAATAAATTTACCCAAAATTGTTTATGACCATGAATGACAAAGCTTTAAGCACATTTGCATTTTAGCATAAGATGAACAGTTGTTCAAAGAATGAATGTCTAATGGTGAAATTTTGCCACCAGTGTGGGGCTAGTGTTCCTCGTGTTACATTATGAGGTTAGCTTCTTTCACAGATTCAAAGGATAAAACAAGGACCCTCTACTTTGTCTCTGCTGAATCCTCGAGACCTAGAACAGGCACATAATTGATGCTTATTAAAGAGGTACAAATTAATGATCAGATTTTAGCCAGGGCCAGATTTCAGTTTTAGAAACATCACTCTGGCTGTAATATGAAAGTTAGATGGAGGAGGTAACACTGGAGAGGAGACCAAGCAGGAAGTCGGTGGCAAGCTTTGACAGTGGACACACAGCCATGGCTTCCAGGGTTTTGGATTAAATCCTATCCTCTTCAGCAAATAACTAGTCTTATTCTGGAAAACATCTGTTGGCTTATTAGTGGTCCCTGAGGGAGGCTGAAAGTCTGACCCCGGGGTCCCCTGTGACCATGTGGCCCACGCTTCTCATCATGCATGGGTCTTCTCTGGACCATTAAGCCATGAAACAGGAGGAGCATAGGAAGACTGGATCCAATCTTACAGCACAAATAAAACTGCAGGATGTCAAGGATCAGTGGAGAAGGTGATCTGCTCTGTGGACATGTGACCTAGTCAGTCTCTCATTTTCTCAATGTACTCATAAGCAAATGTCTGTGCAGTAGAGATGGGGGTCCCGTGTGACTCAGAAGCATAGGCCTCCTCTCACTGAGGCTGATCTGGCTGCTGCAGGCCTGAGTGTCCCGTCAGCCAATGGCAGGAAGCAGCCTGTGAACATCTTGGAGGGGGCAGTGATTTGTCCTCTAAAGGGTAGACACATCCAGATTTGGGTTTGCCTTCTGAGCCCATCATACTCATGTGACTTATTGAATGTCTTAGTCACCAGGGTGTTTTACCAAACACTGCTTCTGACTAAGAACTCAGTTGGTTTTGGGTCTGCTTACTTACAGTCAGTTACCTGGGCCACTGACCACTCTCAATGTTCTTTTCTGCACGTGGATCTTCAGGCTGACCTATTTCCTGGCTTGTAGGTTTGACACACTTTTCTCTCCTCTTTGAGTGGTAGGTACCTTGAAGCTACCTGAAAAAAAAAATTGGCTTGGGTAGGAAGGCAACACCCTGGATTTGTTCTTTGCCTGAGGCTTCCTCTCTGTTTGGCTGAGAAGTCTTAACAGGCCTTTGAGAAAGGGTGTGAGTAATGGTTTTATCATCTGCAGCTCTGGTTCAATTAAGTGCTATTGTAAGCCTTTTTACGTATCAGTTGGCTGGTCAACCCTTGTAAGTCTCATCTTTTTGGATGCTCTCTACTTTCCTCCAACTCTGCTTGCGAACTTGCCACTTCTTGTCTTAGTTGATCACTTTTTTAAAAACCTGTTTATAGACAGCAAAGGGCAGCCAACGCAGATTGACATTCGGATTCTTTCCAATAGCTTCATTTGAAGTAATAGGAGAAGTGATCTGCTTCTCCAGTTATCGTAGGTAATAGTTTTGCCAAATGTTTTGTGACAACAGAACAAGGATGGTCAACATTTTAGCCTGAAATACCCACGTCCCCATCACCTGCGATTCTCTCATCATACCAATGCCACATCTTAAGTTTCAGTTTTGGCAGCACCATGCACGTTTCTGCATTATTTAGGGCAAGTGCTAAGCTGCTGTAAAGAGAAGCCAAAATGCCCTGGTTTAAATATGATAGATATTTATTTACCTCACTTATTACAGTGCAGTACAGTGCAGGTTCTGTTCCAGGAAATCATTCAGGGACTCATTTGAGTGAAGTCAAGCAATTGTCTTCAAATCATAGCTTCCACAGCTGCTGAAGACAGAAAAAGGAAGGGTGATTTGAAAGTAAACATCTTTCAGAAGAGGAACCGGAAGATGAACATACCAATTTCATTCATTTCCATTTGGTGAGAACTCAGGTAACTGGCTACATCTAGCTGCAAAAAGTTTGAAAAAAGTCATCTCAAGTGGGGCAGCCCCACCCAAGAAAAAGTGAGAATAGTTTTGGGGGGATAACCAAAATTATAGTCAGCATGCTGGTCTACCTTATTCTTTATAGTGCCTATGTAGCATACGACTTAATAGACGTACTGTAATTTTTCAACCATGTCCCTCTTGGAGGATTTTTAGATTGTTTCCAATGTATTGCTATTATAATCCCTCTTTATGCATGAATATTTGTGCCCTGTAATTTTATAATTTGTGTCCAAACTGCCCTCTGAAGTTGTATTATCCTATCCTCACACTAAGGGTGTGCTGGCTTCACCATGGCTTCACAAAATTTTGTCTTATCTGACTTTTTAGTTTTTGCCAATTTATTAGGTAAAAGATAGTCTCCTGTTTTAGCCTGCATTTAAAAAATTATGTTTAGCATTTTTTCCTTTCTTTATAAAATCATTTTCTTCTTTCCTTCCTTTCTTTTCTTTCTTTCTTTCTCTCTCTCTTTCTTTCTTTCTTTCTTTTTTTTTTTTTTTTTTTTTTTAGACGGAGTCTCGGTCTGTCGCCCAGGCTGGAGTGCAGTGGCGCAATCTCGGCTCACTGCAAGCTCCGCCTCCTGGGTTCACGCCATTCTCCTGCCTCAGCCTCCCAAGTAGCTGGGACTACAGGCGCCCGCCACCGCGTCCGGCTAATTTTTTCTATTTTTAGTAGAGACGGGGTTTCACCATGGTCTCAATCTCCTGACCTTGTGATCCACCCGCCTTGGCCTCCCAAAGTGCTGGGATTACAGGCATGAGCCACCGCGCCCGGCCCAATTTTTGTATTTTTTAGTAGAGATGGGGTTTCACCATGTTGACCAGGCTGGTCTCGAGCTCCTGATCTCAGATGATCCACCCGCTTCAGCCTCCAAAAGTGCTGGGATTACAGATGTGAGCCACCGCGTCTGTAAAAGAAGGAAGGTCCCTTCCTTTCTTCCTTCCCTCCCTCCCTCCCTCCCTCCCTCCCTTCCTTCCATCCTTCCTTCCTTCCTTCCTTCCTTCCTTCCTTCCTTCCTTCCTTCCTTCCTTCCTTCCTTCCCTCCTTCCTTCCTTTTCTCTCTCTCTCTCTCTCTCTCATTTTGGAACTGCCTATTCTAATCCTTTATCATCTTCCTGTTGAGTTTTAGGTAAGTTTTAAACATAAATTTTAATGAGAATTTTATAGATGTATAATGCTTTTCCAAATATAGTATTCCTGGGTGTCACTCAATACCAGAGGTGGGCAAACTACAGCTTGGAGGCCACATCTGCCCTGTAAATGGCATTTTATTGGAACACAGTCATGTTCATTTGTTAACATGTGGTCTATGGCTGCTTTTGCCCTACAATGGCTGAACTGAGTGGTTTTGACAAATATTATATGGCCTTAAGCCTAAAATATTTACTCTCTAACCTTTACACAGAAAAAGGTTGCTGATTCTTGCCCCAGATTCCCTGAAAGAATCTCCAGTCTTGTGGGCTGCACACATATATTTTGAAAAAAGCTTCCCAAGTTTCCAAAGTTTGAGAAGCATGTTTGGGAAAAAAGTATCCAAAGTTTGAGAAACATGATTTAGTTAGTAGTAGAATACAGAAAGACATACTTTCTCATCAGATTCCTTTTCACCTCCACTGCATTTCTTCCCCTTTTTTTTTCCACATCTGACCACCCCAAAACCGAAGTTTTAAGAGAAACATCTAGGGGGTTTCCAAGTTAGTATGGCTAGTAATAATCTGTCTTATTACTCAGGCATTGCAAAATTTCTTAGTTGTAGTAAAACTTTATAAACAGTAAAAATTTGGGGCAAAAGCAAAATGTGGACATTTCTTGCATGTTAAAGAAGAAAACACAATTCTTCTCTTTAGAAAATAATATTGATATGCACAGTTGTACATGTGTGTGCCTAGATGTGCATACATTAGCATAATGATGTGTGTGTATGCTTATGCATAACACACATGGAAACATATACATTGGAAGCACTACTTGGGATCAAACTAATGATTCAGAAAGTCCAGTATATTGTTTCTAGTACATGTCCCAAGCCACCCTCAGACCTGCTGCGACCAGCTCGGTCGGGGAGACCCTAATCCAGTGGCACTAGAGGAATTAAAGACATACACACAGAAATATAGATGTATGGTGTGGGAAATCAGGGGTCTCAGAGCCTTCAGAGCTGACAGCCTCAAACAGAGATTTACCCACGTATTTATTAACAGCAAGGCAGTGATAAACATTGTTTCTATAGGTTATAAATTAACTAAAAGTATTCCTTTTGGGAAACAAAGGGATGGGCTGAAATAAAGGGATGGGTTTGGCTAGTTATCTGCAGCAGGAGCATGTCCTTAAGGCACAGATCGCTCATGCTATTGTTTGTGGATTAAGAATGCTTTTAAGTAGTTTTCCGCCCTGGGTGGGTCAGGTGTTCCTTGCCCTCATTCCGGTAAACCCACAACCTTCCAGCGTGGGCGTCATGGCCATCATGAACATGTCACAGTGCTGCAGAGATATTGCTCATGGCCAGTTTTGGGACCAGTTTATGGCCAGATTTTGGGGGGCTTGTTCCCAACAAAACCTTTCATGAACAAAGAAATATCCAATTAAACATCTGAAGCTTTCATCTCAACGTCAATCTCAAAGTTACAGGATGAGTCTGAATGATCCTACTTTCCCTTAGTACTCCATTTGACTCTGTCATTCATGACTTTATTAGAGCCTCTTTAAAAGGTATTTACATTTTGTCCCTACTCTCATTCCACTCCAACAAAGTGCAATAGGATTCTGCTCCTAAGGACAGAAAACACTCCAGGTGATGGCATGCAGTTATTATATAAGTCACTAAAGCAGCATTTATTTTCTGTGTGATTTTCTCTCTCATTGCAGGAAATGTTTCAATACCACCTGAATTTCAGGCAAATGCTCATATAAAGTTTTTTTCCCTAAATGTAAACAGATTTAATTTCCTAAATGAGAGGAAATTCTGTATATGCTACACTGATAGCCTAGAATCTTCTTATGTGTGAACTAGAATTTCAAACAATTTCATAATTTAAAAGGTAGAATCGAAGCATACCAAAAACAATGTAGGTGTTGCATATGTTCCTTCAGCTTGGAGTTTAGAATTGGTATTTCCTTTCAGATGGTGCATTTAGGGCCAAAGGTTCAAGGGACTGTTTCATCTAATAGGTGCATTGTGTTAGAAACAGTACTCTGGATCATAGAATTAATAGATTTTTCCAGAAATGGAATTATTATTATTATTCAGAAAAAGAAATTAGGTGCTTCATAAGATTTCTAGGCTCTTAGCAAAGGAATTGTGGAATTTAATGGGCTGACCAGGGCCCCTCTGTTCTGAATATTTTATGGTAAGTTCACTGTGTGGGAATTCTATGTTCATGCCCAGTTTGAGCCATGTGCAGAGCTATATATGATCCTGCATTAAGATGTCCTTTAAACACAATGCACACACTGAGATGTTTTGACTTAATGAAAGTGAATATTAGTTAATGTGATGGTTAATTTTAGACATCAACCTGAAAGGGCTAAGGGATTCCCAGATAACTGGCACAACATTATTTCTAGGTGTGTCTGTGAGGGTGTTTCGGGAATAGATTAATATTTGAATCAGTGGACTGGGTAAAGAAGATCCACCCTCACCAGTGTGGGCAGGTGTCATTCAATTCGTTGAGGGCCAGGATAGAACAAAAAGGTGGAAGAAGGAGGGGTTTTCCTCTTTCCTGAGCTGGGACACCCATCTCTTCCTGCCCTTGGACATTGGAGCTTTTGGCTCTCAGACCTTCAGACTCTGGGACCCAGACTAGCAGCCATTGACTGAGTTACACCATTGGCTTTTCTGGCTTTTAGAGTCACACATCATCAGCTTTCCTGGTTCTCCAGCTAGCAGATGGCATATTGTGGGACTTCTCAGTCTCCGTAACTATGTGAGCCAATTCCCATAATGAATCTCCTTTTATATATCTATATATCTATATCTTACTGGATTTGTTTCTCTGAAGAACTAGGACTAATACAGTTACCTTTTTTTTTTTTTTTTTTTTTTTTTGACGGAGCCTCGCTCTGTCACCCAGGCTGGAGTGCAGTGGTGCGATCTCGCCTCACTGCAAGTTCCCCCTTCCGGGTTCACGCCATTCTCCTGCCTCAGCCTTCTGAGTAGCTGGGACTACAGGCACCCGCCACCAAGCCGGGCTAATTTTTTTGTATTTTTAGTAGAGATGGGGTTTCACCGTGTTAGCCAGGATGGTCTCGATCCCTTAACCTCGTGATCTGCCTGCCTCAGCCTCTCAAAGTGCTGGGATTACAGGCTTGAGTCACCGTGCCTGGCCCACAGTTAAGATTTTTAAAATCTTCAAGGTTTTAAGATTCATATTCCTTACCCTATTCAATACAGATTTAGTTTACCTGTTCATTTCATCCTTAGGTTTGAATAACTTTTGTTTCATCACTGACAACACCTTTTTTTCTTAGCGTCTGTCTTCACTCATGTAGATCATGTAGGTCAAAGGCTGGTAAACTATTGAAAGTATAGCAGCAAAAGAAAAAATAAATACATTAGTCTACACCAAAATTAAAAACTTCTGTGCATCAAAAAACACAATCAACAAAGCGAAAAGTCAGTCCACAGAATGGGAGAAAATGTTTGCAAATCCTATATACGATAAATGGTTAATATTCCAAATATATGGAGAACTACAACTTAAAAGCAAGAAAACTTGATTAAAAAATGGGCAAAGGACATGTATAGACATTTCTCCAAAGAAGATAGATAAATGATCAATAAACACATGAAAATATACTCAACATCATTAATCTTTTAGAGGAATGCAAATCAAAACCATATAACACTTTATACCCAGTAGGATGGCTACTATTAGAAAAAACTGCAAAGTAACAAGTGTCGGTGAGAATGTGGGAAATTGGAATGAAGCACTGTTAATGGGAATGTAAAATGGTGCAGCCTCTATGGAAAAAAGTATGGCAGTTCCTAAAAAAATTAAAAATACAAGTACCATATGACTCAGCAATGCCGTTTCTGGGTATATACCCAAAAGAATTTAAAGCAGGGACTTGAAGAGAGATTTGCTCACCCATGTTCATAGCAGCATTATTTGTAATAGCCAAAAAATGGAAGCAACCCAAGTGTCCATCAACAGGTGAATAATTTGTAATGCATGTTAGTGATTTCTTTCTTTGCTCCTATAAGGCTATTGATCCATCCTGCACAATTCCTTGAGGAATTGTCTGTCTAATCTACTTATCTATTGCTGCATAGCAAATGATCCCTAAAGGTAGCAATTTAAGACAACAAAGATTTGCTTTCTCATATAATTTAGAGTTAGGAATTTGGAACAGATTAGTTGGGTGGTTCTGGTTCATGAAGTTGCATTCAAGCTGAGCTGGGGATACAGCCTTCTTAAGGCTTAACTGAGGCTGGAGGATATAAACAGAAACCCAAGCTCATTCAGGTGGTTGCTGGCAGGAAGCTTCAGTTCATCACATTGTGGATTACTCCATAACGTTGCTCATGACATGGCAGCTGGTTTTCCTTAGAGAAGTGATGTGAGAGATAAAGATTGGAGATAGACAAGTATATATATGTAGATATGCAGTAGTACCCTCTTATCTGAGTTTCGCTTTCTGTAATTTCAGTTACCATTGCCAACTGCAGGCCAAAACTCTTAAATGAAAAATTTCAGAAATAAACCTTTCATAAGTCAGTTGCACGCCATTTTGAGTAGCATAATGAAATCTTGCACTGTCCTGCTTCATCCTGCCTGGAACATGAATCATTCTTTTGTCCAGTGGATTCACGCTGTATGTGCTGCCTGGCCATGAGTCACTTAGTAGCTGGGTCAATTATCAGATGGCAAAAACACAGTATATATAGGGTTCTGTACTATCTGCAGTTTCAGGCATCTACCAAGGGTTTTCCACTGGGGAACAGATCCTCCGTGGATAAACAGGGATGGGGAATACTGTATATAGTGTCTTTTATGACTCAGTCTCAAAAGTGACATGCTCTCACTTCTGCTATAATGGTCAGGTCTGACATAATATTGCGGGGGGACTACACAGGGTGTGAATAGCAGGAGGCAGGGATTTTGGGGCAATCTTGGAATCTGGCTACCACACCTACTGATGCTTTGTGACCCCTCAAGTTTCAGCCCTCAGTAGCCTGCCCTACAGCAAGTTCCCCCCTGAGTCCTCCAGCTCCAGTAGCCCTCTTGTATTGAGTTCCTTCAAGACAGCTCATACCCAGCTACCAATTCGTCTCATGAGAAAATTGCTGTCTCTGCCATATTGATTGAGTGGTAGAAACACAGACTTGTGCTCCTGCCTCAACTCTACCCTTGTGCTGCCATCATGAGCCACTATCTAGAAGAGTCTAGATAATTCCCTTTGTTTTCTTTAACTATTTTGCTATTATTTCCAGATAAGCATCATTATACTTGATCAAATAGACATATAATATTACTCATTTAAGAACATCACATCGGTGTTTTCTGTTGGTGTTTACTTGCCTTTGTTTAATACTATTGATTGACGGCCGTTTGTTCAGTCTTTTCAGTTAAATAATTTTATGCGTGCAAGCGATGTGTCATGATCAGTAATTACTTCTTCATTTAGTAAAGAATGTGAAGTTGCAGGGAATCTGTCTGAACTAATTAAGCTGTGCATTTGATGATAATATTTTTCTTGCTTATTTTCATTGGTTTCACCAGTAATTAAATTTTTATGAAAGATTTTTAAAGTCTAGTTTCTCTCATTGTTTTCAGATTTTGAGTTTAAGCTAACCATTTCTTTGAAGATGTTCTTATACATCTTTTTCTTTTTACCTCCCCCATCTCCTTTTTTTAAATTTAAATTTTAAGCTCTGGGGTACATGTGCAAGATGTGCAGGTTTGTTTCATAGGTAAATGTGTGCCATGGTGGTTTGCTGTACCTATCAACCCATCCCCTAGGTATTAAGCCCAGCATGCATTAGCTATTTTTCCTAATGCTCTCCCTCCTTCCCACTACCCCACCTCCCCCAACAGGCCCCAGTGTGTGTTGTTCCCCTCCCTGTGTCCATGTGTTCTCATTGTTCAGCTCCCATCTCCCACCCCTTTGACACATGTTTGATCAAGTTCTATCATTAAGCAGATAAAAAAATTGTATAAGATTTGTTTTACATTATGAAATCCAGATTTTTAATTCCTACCATATTCTTGACTTGTAGTTATTCTCAATGATTTAGTTTTAAAAAATATAATTGTGTTCAGACTGGAATCTATATTTATATTTATCTACAATTAAAATAAATGTTAAAGTGAAATACAAAAACTATATCATTTTTTAAAAGTTATTTTTCACTAACATATTTGGGATATCTTGTTAAAATAAAAGGTAAAATAAAACTATAACTAATAAATTATATGTACAATTGATGAGATTTTAGAAGCAAGATGATCTAAGCTGAAACAACGTTTTTTAATTTTAATTAAATCTTACTACATATATTAATGAAAATAACACAATTTATAATTCTAGTGTTCCATCTTGCTTTAGTTGTCTAGATAAGTAATTGAGATACTACATATACACCTATTAGATACAGTTTTAAGAAAAACATAAATTGTTCAATGTAGAAAAGTATTTTTTAGCTACTAATAGGCGCAACTGCTGCACATCTCACACTAATTTGTGAAAGTCTCTAAAACATGTTTTGAAGCATGAACAGAAGCAAGTAAATGGATGCTTCTGGAACATGGTGCTTCATGATGCAAACATTTATTAGTTTAATGCTGTGAGGAAGGAACGATTTGGCAAATATATTTTTCTTTTCTCTTTCTAAGCACTTCTACCTCGCAAGTCCTCCTTGATGTCTTTCTGGCATACTCCATAGCAGAACCCATCACTCTACACCCTACTTTATTTCTAACCATAGGGTAAGAGGTGTGAACCACAGTTATTCCTGGGGTATAACTGGTATTGGTCAAGAGAGCAGGTGTTTTGAGTTATGGGTTACACATGCCAGCACATTGGATGTGGTGTACAATATATGTTCAATGTATTTTTACTGAGTCAAATCATCTATAGTAATTAGTTCACCTTAACTGAGACTGGATCTAGTGCTACTGAGGCCATGAGACTCAAAGCAGAAGGATATTGAAAGATTCTTTAATGTCCTAGGAGCTTTAATGTTTGAAGAAAATATGTTCTTAATGGTTGTAAATTGTTTAATGTTCAATTAAGAAATAATTTTAATTTATTAATCAATTGCCTTTTTTGTTTTTGAGATGGAGTCTCGCTCTTGTCACCCAGGCTGGAGTGTAGTGGTGCAATCTCAGCTCACTGCAACCTCTGCCTCCCAGGTTCAAGCAATTTTCCTGCCTCAGTCTCCCGAGTAGCTGGGACTACAGGCACGCGCCACCACGCCTGGCTATTTTTTTGTATTTTTAGTAGAGACGGGGTTTCACCATATTGGCCAGGTTGGTCTCGAATTCCTGACCTCAGGTGATCCACCCACCTTGGCCTTCCATAATGCTGGAATTACAGGCGTGAGCCACTGCGCCCAGCCAATCAATTGCCATTTTTAAAAAGGTGACATTTTCCAAAAGGATTATACGGCACTTACACAAGTAATAAAAAAAAAAAAAGTCTTATGAGTTTTACCAATTAGATTTTGCCAAATATTTAAACATTTATTAAACATTTAATTAAAGACCTTTTACATTTTAATTTAAACGAAGATTTGTAAGTACTTAAAATCCCATAAGAAACACAAATGTATAAAATATTGCAAAGTTTACAAACCAGTTAAAGATGTTATACCAAAATGATTATGAACAGAAGAGACAAAATATTACTTTTTGTTCTTATCCTGCACCTTCCCAGGGTTTTATTTTTTACATTTTCTAGGGGCTTCAATAATTCTGCCAGCCATTGTTTTATTACTAGCTTATGATTTTTGTAACCCTACCAGACCCAAAGAAAAATGAAGGTTATTGCAGAATAGCTGATATTGCAGGTTCTTGGGTAGAAATCACAAGTTCTTGAGGGGCAACATCCATGAAATTCAAACCCAAGTGTTGGTAGCAGACTGAGTCTGTTCTATAAAAATGCACTCATTTCACTATGGGACTCACAGGTCCTTGCCTTTTATGAAGATTTTCAGTTTTTGAGACATGTCTTTCTTCAAATGGGGCATCCTTTAAGTTTTTGAGAATAGCTGTACATTTTGGTATATAGATATAGATTGCTGATATTTTAAAAATACAAGTACTTATCAGTATTTTATTAAAATTAGTAGCTATAATTAGTAGAAATTTTCCTTTCCTAGAAAATAGGAGATTGAGTTTGTCTGGGTAGTTTTCTTCTTTAGAACATTTGGTGAATATGCCCTTTCGGAAGCCTCCTGCTGCCTGTCTTTGTAACTGATCGTACTAAGAGAACCCACAGGTGCTGGGCCTTCCTCTCTCTGCCTATTGTATAAAATCAGCAGAGCTGATCAGATCTTCCTGTTCTTGGCAGAGTTCCTACTTTTCTGGGATTGTTTGGTTCACTCACATGTTTTTGTTCACCCTTTCCTGTTTACATAGAAACAAATACAAATATACAGTTTGAAATATATATAGATGCTTAATTGAAGAACAAAATCTCCATAAATAGCACCCTTTCATATATTCATGATTTCTTCAATATTTTTATATTTGTATTTATATATATATTTAATACATATTTTTATATTTTATATGTTATATATTTAAAAGTCATTAAAAATTAAAACCAATTATTTTCATTTTTATTATTACAACCAATTTTTTCTGCATGCTATGTTGACTTTTCTCTTTTGAGCTTTGCTTTGAACTCATTCTCAAATTGGCATAACTTGGCTGACGGGAAGTAAGCTGCCTTCTATTTCATCCTTTTAGCTCTGCCCCTGATTTTCTTATGACAAAAATAGTATCATAAGAAACATCTGGGTTTTTTTCTTCCATACGGACTCATTGAAGAGTCCTGTATCTTTGAATTGTAGTTTAGTGTTAGAGACCTCAATCTGAGGGTTGGGATGCATCTGAGAATTGTGAAGGGTGAGAGCTGTCACTGCTACCATGGATTGAACGAAAGGTAAAGATATTTTTAAGGTTATGGCTTCACATTAATCTTCCAAATTTATCCTAGTGCCATATCTCATTTTAATTATAGTCAATGGTTTTATGACCCACCAAGATATCCTTCAACAGGCCGGCCCTGGCTCACACCTGTAATCCCAGCACTTTGGGAGGCCGAGGCAGGCGGATCACCTGAGGTCAGGAGTTCGAGCCCAGCCTGGCCAACATGGCGAAACTCTGTCTCTACCAAAAATACAAAAATTAGCCAGGCATATTGGCGGGCGCCTATAATCCCAGCTACTGTGGAGGCTAGGCAGGAGAATTGCTTGAACCCAAGAGACGGAGGCTGCAGTGAGCTGAGATGTTGCCACTGCACTCCAGCCTGCGCAACAGAGCAAGACATCATCTCCAAAAAAAAAAAAAAATTTAGGGGCTACGTGCCTGTACTCCCAGCTACTTAGGAGGCTGAGACAGGAGAATCGCTTGAACCTGGGAGGCGGAGGTTGTAGTGAGCTGAGATTGTGCCATTGCACTCCAGGCTGGGCGACAGAGCCCCCCAAAAAAATCTTTCAATAGTGACAAAGCCGAGCTTAGTGAAGAGAGAGTGTGCTTTTAGGGGATTAGTGAGATCCTCCAGCTGGGTCATCCAGAGGAAAAGATTTATGTATGTATGTATGTGTGTTTGTATGTGATATGTGTGTGTCATGTGGTATGTGGTATGTGTGTAGTGTGTGGGTATGTGGTATGTGGTATGTGAGTGCATGGTGTAGTGCATTGTGTGTGGTGGGTATATGTGTATGGTGTGTATGTGGTGTGGTGTGTGGCATGTGTGGTGTACTCTGTGTGTGTGTGTGTGTGTGTGGTGTAGTGTATTGTGTGTGTGGTGGGTGTATATGTATGGTGTGTGTAGTGTGGGGTGTGATACATGTGTATGATGTATGTGTGTGTTATGTGTGTAGTGTGGTGTAAGTGCGTGGATATGGCACATATGTGGTGTGTGTATGGTGTGTATGTAGTGCGTTTTCTGTGTGTGATGTGTGGATGTGGTATGTGTGTGTAGTGCATTGTGTGTGGTGGGTATATATGGATAGTATATGTGGTGTGTCTGTAGCGTGGTGTCTGTGTTTGTATGTGTGTAGTGCATTGTGTGTCGTGGGTGGATATGTATGGTGTGTGTAGTGGGGGTGTGGTGTATGCATATGGTGCATATGGTGTATGTGTGTGGTGTGTGCATAGTGTGTTGATGTGTATACTCTATGTGTGTGGATGTGGTGTGTGTGTGGTGTGCATGTAGTGTGATGTGTGTGGTGTACATGTGTGGATGTGGTGTGTGTATCGTGTGAGTTAGTGTGGATGTAGTGTTGTGTGTGGATGTAGTGTGTGTGTGGTGTGTGTGAAGTGTGTATGTAGTGTGTTTTCTGTGTGTGGCGTGTGTGTGGTGTGATGTATATGTGGTGTATGGTATGTATGTGGTATGTATTTGGGGGTTGTGTATGTGTTGTGTGTATGTTGTGTGTGCATGTGTTGGGATAAGAAGAGGGAGATTGGCTGAGACTTAAGCTAAGACGGGTATGGCATGCCCAAACATTCTTGAAATTTTTGATATAAAGTTTTATTTTTTCCTATCTTTTGATATTGACTGAATTAGGGTAGTGGTTAGTATTGCTTTTGAGTGTGTTGGTTTTAGAAGCATTTTAGCTTGAGTCAAAAGGACAAATAGTATATAACCATCACTCTTTTTTGCCAGCTTTTTTTTTGAAGCAAAAACAAAATTCTAATTCCTTAGGAATGAGCAAAACATACGCCTACATGACCACTGCTTCACAAGTCAGAGAGAAAGTCTAGAGGGGAGCTATGGTGACACTAGTTTAAGTGACAATGAAGTTACTTACATACTTTCAGAAATTTATACAAAGAGGGCTTTGTGCATGGAGGCAGGCGGGCCAGGCACATCCTGGTAGTGCAACAAGCCCTTGGAAATCTGGGCACAGCTTGTCTTTCTACTTTCACATCCTCCTGTATGTAGGGGCTTTTGTCCTTATTCTTGTTGCCTCAGGGTTAAAAGATGCTTTCTGCACCTCACAAGATGCCTTCTGTTGACTCTACTATCAGGAACTAGGGGGAAGAGGCGAGGGTGAAAGTTGTGGCAGGACCTATTTAATAACATAAAGTCTTCTTGAAAGTTCTACCCAGCATAAATGGTGGAAATAGAGGAAAGTGGATGGATTTAAGAAATATTTAGAAGGGAAAATTAATAACACTTGGAAATAATTAGATATGAAGGATGAGAGGGAGGTGCTAAGGATGAGGTCAAGGTTCCTGGTTTGGGTACCTGGATTGGTGATGGTGCCATTCACTTAGAAAATTGTGGAAGGGAATTGGGTTTTTGGAGAAGATCATGTGTTTTGTTACGTTGAGCATGAGGTGCCTCCAAAACATCCAAAAGGAGATGTCCAGTTGAAAATTAGATATAGTTGCTCTACTTCTTCCTTGCAATGAGAGTTCTTTTATTAGAAGCAGTGTTGCGTGGTAAAGCATGATGGCCAATAAGACATTCAATAAGTCCACAGGTGCTGGCCCAGGCAGAAACACGATGAGCTAGGATGGTAAACCCAAATCTGGATGTGTCTACCCCACTGGGGACAGATCACTGCCCACTCCCCAATATGCTAACATCCAAGATGTTCACAGGCTGCTTCCTGCCATTGGTTGATGGGACGCTCAGGCCTATAGCAGCCCAGGTCAGCCTCAGTGAGAGGAGGCCTGTGCTTCTGAGCCATGTGGGACGCCTGTCCCTACTGCATGGACATTTGCTCATGAGCACATTGAGAAAACACCAGGGTGTCTGGGAAAGAGACTGAGTAGATCACATGTCTACAGAGCAGGTCACCTTGTCCATTGATCCTTGACATCCTGCAGTTTTATTTGTGCTGTAAGATTGGATCCAGTCTTGCTATGCTCCTCTTGCCTCATGGCTTGATGGTCCAGAGAAGACCCATTCACCATGAGAAGTATGGGCCACATGGTCCCAGGGTACCCCCGGGTCAGGCTTTCAGCCTCTCTCAGGGTGAGTAATAAGCCAGTAGACGTTTTCCAGAATGAGACTAGTTATTTGCTGAAGAGGGTGGGATTTTAGTCCAAAACCTTGGACACCATGGCTGTGTGTCCACTGTCAAGGTTTGCCACTGACTTCCTGCTTGGTCTCCTCTCTAGTGTTACCTCCTCCATCTAACTTTCATATTACAGCCAGAGTGATGTTTCTAAAACTGAAATCTGGCCCTGGCTAAAATCTGATCATTATTTTATTCAATCACAATCTTTCAACACATCCACCTATGTTGTTTCAGTTTTGCCTTCCCAAGATCAGATCTTAGATTCATAATTTTTTTTTTCTTAAAAACGTTTTGCACCTGAACAAACTGTGTGGTTCCTCTGAGGTTCTTCCCAGATTAAAAATTGATTTGTTTGTTTGTTTAACTTTATAAAAAGTGGAGGGCTAAAAATAATTAACTTTGAGGTGGTCTATTTTTCTTAACTCGTTCAATGCTATCATAAGAGCGGCATGGAAAAGGTTAAATAAATGAGGCTCAGCTTTTCCTAGGTTAGTTCTGTGCTGGTAAAGTCTTACTGATAAGTGTGTTTCAGAGCTTGTTATAACTTGGCAGGATGAATTGGAAAGCCCTGGATATTTGTTAAAAACTCTGTTTATAGACTATTCTTATCTTCAGGGGAAACATTGATCAAATCCTCAGAAAGTAATTATGTATTATACCCTAGTAGAAAATTTTACTGCCCTTCATTCTGATTTTGTTAGTCATTACAACTGCAGCCAGTCTGTCTTCTTATAAACCAGTGGTCTCAGCCCTTCTCTTATACTTGCCTGAAGGCTGTGCTATAAGCTACAATTCTAGAAATGGATCGTTATCAGAAAAGGACAATTTCAGAAATTTAGCAGAAAGAACTCTTCCAGAAACTTCTACACCTATTGTTACTTGCAAGACTGGACTCATGCAGACATGGTTTCCGAGTAGACATTACTTAGACAACTGTCAGACTGTTCCATGGGACTAAGATTTCCAGAACTCTTTCCAGTCCAGAAAGACATGAACTCTTCAAACTAGACTGCTCCTCAATATCCAGTGAGGCAAGACTTAATTAAGACAAATGATGGGCCAGGCACAGTGGCTCACACCTGTAATCCCAGCACTTTGGGAGGCCAAGGTGGGTTTATCATGAGGTCCAGAGTTCGAAACCAGCCTGGCCAAGATGATGAAACCCCGTCTCTACTAAAAATACAAAAATTAGCCGGGTGCGGTGGCGGGTGCCTGTAATCCAAACTACTCAGGAGGCTGAGGCAGGAGAATTGCTTGAACCTGGGAGGCATAGGTTGCAGTGAGCTGAGATCATGCCACTGCACTCTAGCCTGGGCAACGGAGCAAGACTCCGTCTCAAGAAAAAAAAAGAAAAAGAGAAAAATGATGAACTGATGAGAATACAAAACTATGATTTTTTATTGGAATAATGTTAGCATTAGTTTGATATTATATCTTTTTCTTCTTTTTTAGCTCCCTGCAAGTGTTGCATATCAATGTTATATTTTTGATAGGTATATGATGGATATTGCTACTTAATCTATTCTTAACTCTTTTATCTCTAATCTTATTTTAGTAGCACATTCAACATACTAAAACCTGTGAAATGCAGCCAAAGCAGTTTTAGGGGAGAAGCTTACAGCAATAAGTACCTGTGTTAAAAAGTAAGAAAAATCCCAAATAAGCAGCTTAACATTGTGCCTCAAGGAACTAGAAAAACGAACAAACTAAACCCAAATTTAGCAGAAAGAAGGAAATAATAAAGACGAGAATAGAGATAAATCAAATAGAGAATAGAAAAGTGGTTAAAATTTTTCTGAAAAAAAAATTTAACAAACCCATAGGCAGACTCACTAAGTAAAAAAGAAAGAAGACAAATATGTAAAGTCAGAAATGAAAGTGGAAACATTACAACAGATGCCTCAGAAATGAAAAGGATCATAAAGGACTGTTGTGATCAATTATAGGCCAGCAAATTTGATAACCTGTAGGAAATGAATACATTCTTAGACAAATACAATCTACCAAGGTTGAATCAGAAAGAAATAGAAAGTCTGAATATAATAATAAACAAAGAGATTAAGGTAGTTATTAAAAACGTCCCAACAAAGCAAACCCAGGACCAGTTGATGGCTTTTAAAGCTGAATTCTACCAAACTCTCAAAGAAAAATGAACCCCAATATTTCTTAAACTCTTTCAAAAATAGAGCTGGAAGGAATACTCTCTAACACATTTTATGAAGCCAACATCATATTGATACCTAAGCCAGGCAAAGATACCACATACAAAGAAAAGTACAGGTCAATAGCAGTGATGCACATTGATGCAAAAATCCTTAATGAAATATTAGCAAATCAAATTTAACAACACACCAAACATGTTATACCTCATGATCAAGTGGGATTTATCCCTGGCATGGGAGGCTAGGTGAGCATAGGCAAGTCAATCAGTGCAAGTCAATCAGTGTGATACATAACACTAACAGGTAGAAAGACCCAATCCACATGATCATATCAATAGATGCAGGGAACGCATTTAACAAAGTTCAACATCCTTTTTCGATAAAAACTCTTAACAGTTTAGGTATGAGAAATTTCCTCAACATAATAAAGGCTATTTATGAAAAATCCACAGCTAGTATCATAATCAATGTGAAGAAACTCAAAGCTTTTTTTCTAAGATCTGGTAAAGGCAAGGATGCCCACTCTTTAATTCTACATAGTACTGAAAGTACTCTCAAGAAATAAAAAGTATTCAATCCAGAAAGAAAGAAGTAAAATTATCTCCATTTGCAGATGGCATGATCTTGTAAGTAGAGAACCCCAAAGACGCCACCAAAAAACTATTAGATCTAATACATGAATTCAATAAAGTTGCAGGATACAAAGTCAACATGCAAAAGTCCATGGCATTTCCTTACACAAATAGTTACACAGCTGAAAAAGAAATCAAGAAAACATATAAGTACCATGCGCTAACCGATTGCGCCACTGGCAGTGAGCTGAAATCCGGCCACTGCACTCCAGCCTGGGCGACAGAGCGAGACTCCATCTCAAAAAAAAAAAAAAAAAAAAAAAAAAAAGGAAATCAAGAAAACAATCCCATTTATGATAGTATCAAAAAAATACTTAGGAACAAATTTAACCAAGGTGGTAAAATACCTCTACATTGAAAATGATAAAACATTAATGAATGCAATTGGAGAGGACACAAATAAATGGAAAGATAGTCCATGCACATGGATGAGAAGAAAGAATATTGTTAAAAATGTCCTATGCTATTTAAAGCAATATATAGTTGCAAAGCAATCTTGATCAAAGTCTCAATGTCATTCTTGACAGAAATAGACAAAACAAATCCTAAAATTTATATAAAACCAAAAAAGATCCTAAATAGTCAGAACAATCCTGAGAGGAAAAACTAAGTTGGAGATATCACACTTTTTAATTTAAAATTATATTACAAAGCTATACTAATCAAAATAAAATGGTACTGGGAAAAAATGGACACATAGACCAGTGGAACAGAGTAGGAAGCCCATAAATAAATCCAAACATGTATGGTCAACTAATTTTTGACAAGGACATGAAAAAGAAACAATGGAGGAAAGGACAGTCTCTTCAGTAAGTGGTGCTGGGAAAACTGGATTTCCATATGCAAAAGAATAAAACTGGACTCTTACCCCATGCACAAAACAATTCAAAATGGATAAAAGGCCTAAACACTAGACCTTAAAGCAAAAAACTCTTAGGAAAAAAACTTAGAGGAAAAACTCCTTTACAGTGGCCTTGGCAATGATTTCTTTTGTGTTTTGGATATCACGTCAAAAGCCCAGGCTACAACAGCAAAAATAAATAAGTGGGTCTACATCACACTAAAAAGCTCCTGCACGATAAATGAGACAATCAACAAATAGAAAAGACAACTTACAGACTGGGGAAAAAAATTTGCACACTTTATATCAAATGAGGAGTTGATATCTAAGATTTATAAAGAACTCATACAAATCAATAACAAGAAAACATATAACCCAGTAAAAAATGGACAAATGACTTGAATAGACATTTCTCTAAAATGGCATAAGAATGGACAGCAGATACTTTGGAAGTATTAGTTGAAAAAATGTCCAACATTACTAATGAGCAGAAAAGTGAAATCAAAACCACTATGAGATACTACCTCTTAGCTGTTAGGATAGCTGTTATCAAAAGATAAAAGATAACAATGTTAATGAGGGGGAAGAAGGAAGCCTTGTTGCTATTGGTGGGAATGGAGATTGATGCAGCCATTATGTAAAATAATATGGAAGTTCCTAAAGAAATTAAAAATAGAACTACTATATGCAATTAATCTTCTGGGTATATGCCCAAAGAAATAAAATTATTACCTCATGAAGATATCTGTACTCCTATGTTAACTGCAGTATTATGCACTATAGCCAAGATATGGAAACAACCTAGATGTCCTTCAATGGATAAACTATGGTATATACATACAATGGAATATTATTCAGCCTTTAAAAAGAGGAAAATGAGGAAATCTTGCCATTTTCCACAACATGGATTGACCTGGAGGACATTATACTAGGAGAAATAAGCCAGAGACAAAAAGAAAAATATTGTGTAATTTCACTTATATGTGGTATTCTCCCCAAAAGATCAAATATATAGAGAGAATGAAACAGGGTTACCAGTGCTGAAGTCTGGGAGCAGAGAATGGGGAGATCTAGGTAAAACGTTACAAAGTAGCAAATATATAGAATAAACAGGTCAAAAAATGTGATGTACAACAACATGTGGATTAAAATTAGTAATAGTGTTATATACAGGATTTTTTTCTAAACTAAGTAGATTATAGTTGCTTGCCACAAGGGGAAACATGGAATATTAGCTCATTTTGCATTGCTATAAAGGAATACCTGAGGCTAGGTGATTTATAAAGAAAAGAGATTGATTTGGCTCACCATTCTACAAACTGTACAAGAGGCTCATGGTTCCACACACGGCAGCTTCTGCTTCTGATGAAAGCTTCAGGAAGCTTTCAATCATGGTGGAAGGTGAAGGGTAGCAGGTGTGTCGCATGATGAAGGTGGGAGCAAGAGAGCAAGGCGTAAGTTCCCAGGCTGTTTAAGAATCAGCTTTCATGTGAACAAATAGAGAAAGAACCCATTCATTACTGCAAAGAGGACACCAAGCCATTCATGAAAGATCCACCCCCAGGACCTAAACACCTCCGACCAAGCCTCACCTCCAGCACTGGGGATCACATTTCAACATGAGGTTTGGAGGGGACAAATTATATCAAATGGTGACTGAGAAGATGAATACATTGATTTGTTCCACTATAGTAACCATTTTACTACACACATATATCTTATAACATCACGTTTTAGACCTTAAATATACGCAATACAATTTTTTTTTGAAGCTAGTTAGATATGGAGCTTAGCAATGAGTGAATATTTGCCAGTGATTGTGTAGACTTCAGAGCTCTTTCTAGTGAGTACAGATGGCCTCCAACTTACTATGGTTCGACTTAAGATTTTTTGACTTACGATGGATTCATCAGGATGTAACCTCATTATAAGTTGAGGAGCATCCATATGTACCTCCATTCATGCTGGATAAATAGATTCTTTGTTTTTTTTTTTGTTTTTTTTTTGTATTTTTTTGAGACAGAGTCGTGCTCTGTCACCAGGCTGGAGTGCAGTGGTGCGATCTTGGCTCTTTGCACCCTCTGCCTTCCGGGTTCAAGCAATTCTCTTGCCTCAGCCTCCCGAATAGCTGGGACTAGAGTTGCAGCTATTTTTAATATTTTTGTATTTTTAATAAAGACAGGGTTTCACCATGTTGGCCTGGATGGTCTCAATCTCTTAACCTTGTAATCCACCTGCCTCAGCCTCCCAAAGTGCTGGGATTACAGGCATGAGCCACCGCACCTGGCCAGCAAATAGACTCTTTAAGGCACTGCTCTTCTTTGTCCCTGAGAGCAGACAACCACCCACCACCTGACCAGCTGCCTTATCAGATCTCCCTGTCCCATGCTCTCTTATCTAATATTCACCCTTCAACATACGGGAAGAAGAGTCCCGGAGTTCAACAGGGCAAAACTGACATTTTAAAAAGGAATTTTAATTAAGAGACTAAAGGGAAATCTCTATGTACAAAGGCTGAGAGGAAGTTCTAAAGGGTCTGATAGAAAGAGAATAAGTTGTGGAATTAGACAGATACGGTTTCCAGACCTTGGCAAATCACTCAACCCATCAGAGGCTCACCTGTAAAGTAGAAACAATCATGACTAGCTTGTAGGCAGTATGAAGAAATAGAAAACAGTGTACGTGCAAGTGTCACCTTGGGCAGGCCAAAGCCTAAACTTGCTGAGAAATATGCCTGAGGAAACGACCATCACTATATCCTCTCTTACAGCCAGTTTGCAGGATTGGGGTGAGACTATTTGTCACCATTTGCTTGCTCCTGTGAGCAGGCGGACCTTTAGCCAGACCCCTCAAAAGACAGGTGAGGGAGAACCCAGGGGCTTCAAATCCTTGTGAGGATGGCGAAGAGGGCCTCTCACCTGCCAGAGCGTTATTCCAAGCAACTGGCAGTAGCCACAGCCCTGTCTTCACAGGGGAACGTAGGGACTGGGGGTGCTTAATCCTCACTAGGAGCTGTGTGTTCCTTGTTGAACCATTTCTCCAAATTTCTGTATTACATCTTGTGTGTCTATTGGAATCTTTCCTTCAGTCTCATTGGCACAAAAGAAGTTAGCTCTTTTCTGTTGCCCCCTCCTTCAAACAACTTTGATCTAACCCCAGGTGAAATAGGCTCATCTGCCTGTCGGGTGTATTAGTCAGGGTTTCTTAAGGGACAGGACTGATAGGATAGATGTATACATGAAAGGAAGTTTATTAAGGACTCACACAGTCACAAAATGAAATCCCACAATAGGCCGTATGCAAGCTGAGGAGCAGGGAAGCCAGTCCGAGTCTCAAAACCTCAGAAGTGACAGTGCAGCCTTCAGTCTGTGGCTGAAGGCCTAAGAGCCCGTGGCAAGCCACTGGTTTAAGTCCAGGAGTCCAAAAGCTGAAGAACTTGGAGTCTGATGTTCGAGGGCAGGAAGCATCCAGCACGGGAGAAAGGTGGAGGCCAGAAGACTCAGCAAGTCTGTTCTTTCCATCTTCTTCGACCTGCTTTACTCTAGCTGCGCTGGCAGCTGCTCAGATGGTGCCCACCTAGATTGAGGGTGGGTTCGCCTCTCCCAGTCACTGACTCAAATTTTAGTCTCTATTGGCAATACCCTCGTAGACACGTCCAGGAATAATACTTCAATCCAATCAAGTTGACACTCAATATTAACCCGCACATCCTGGTTTTTCTTCGTTTTATCTACTTGCCTCAACCTTTTTAGAGAAGACTCTAAAATTCTTTTTTGTCAATATGGATATGTCCTTTTTCCATACCCAATTTTACTCCCTCTCTTCTTTTGAAGAAAATCTGGGACAGGACTTCTGGACTTGAGCACCAGCCAGGGAGAAGAAACAATACCTAGGAAGTGACACTCAGTTGGAGAAAGAACGATTATTCTAGAATTGCTCTCTGCTGTGGCACCAGAACTGCAGGAGATCTGGTCTCTGCACATGTTGATGTCTGCATCCCGGTAAAAAATGGCTCACTTTCCCACCCTTACCCATGGAGGAAGATGAGGCAGCCAGTTGTAAGAAATTACAAGAAAAGCCTCCCTCCTGACTCCTGACCCACCCCTCTCATGCTCTCAGTGCTTCTACTCTTGCTTCATTAATTTATCCAGCAAATACTAATTGTCTACTAGGTACCAAGTTCTGTTATAGATAATGAAGATATAGCTGTGGAAAAAGAACTAGAAACCTGCCTTTCCATTCTAGTGGAAGAGTAGGAAGATAAACAATAAACAAGGTCAACAAGCAAACTATAGCATGTCAGGTGATTTAAGTGCCAGGAAGGAAACTGTGTGGTACAGATCATTGCAGAGGGTAGGTTGCAATTTTAAATTGAATAGTGAAGTTAGCCTCACTGATAAGGCAGTCTTCCAGCAAAGATCTGACAGAGGTGAGGAAGTGAATCTATGGAAACCTGGGGATACAGCCTTCCAGCAAATAGCAGGCACAAAAACCCAGAAGCCTAGGGCATTGGTATTTGAGGGCAAACAAGAGGTCTGTGTGCTGGAGCAGAGTGAGCAAGGTGAGAATTAGAGAGTGAGGATGGGGAGATTATGAGGAAAGGAAACAGGTCATACAGTGCCTTGGAGGCCATTATGAAGACTTTGATTTTTACCCTTATGAGATGGGAAGCCATTGGTGGTTTTAGAGCAGGAAAGTGACATGATCTGATTTATGTTCCAAGGCTCATGCCGGCTGCCCTGTTAAGACAAAACTGGAGGGAGACAAGCAAAGTGGGGACACCAGTGAGGTAGCCATAGTGACCATCCAGAGATTTCTGGATGGCGGCCTGGAATAGGTAGTTCTGAGAAGTGTTGTATTTTGCAGGTAGATCAATAGAATTTATTGGTGCATTGAATATATATGATGTGAAAAAAAGCGGGGAGACAAAGATAACCTCAACGCTTTTGGCCTGAGCAGCTGTAATTTGTGATTGCATTTGATCACATGGCAAGCTCAGTCGGGCTCAACACAGTTTGCTCCTTCCTAGTTGGAACTTCGTGTGGGCCTAAGATGTTTAACTAGAATTTCATCTGGCAGACGTAAACATTGTATTCTTCTTTTAAAAGCTCAAATAACAAATATTCTAAAATGCAAAGCAAAAAATTAAAGGATTTATTGAAATCGTGTGACAATATATCCCTAACACAATGAAGAAGATGACAATTATGATTTTCACAGAGTATTTTGCACTTGCCTAAGCACAAAAGCAAAACCAGAGCAAGGCAAACAACATACAAACAAAATTTGATGCTATCTAATAACTTTCATGAAACAACCATAAATGAATTTTGTTTTATTAAATCAGGCTTCAGGACTACTGAATTGCATTCACTAAAATGCTGTTTGAAATTTTACTTACTCCCCACCCACCCCATTACTCTTAATTCATCGCCCTCCCCACAAGAGGACAAAATGCAAAAAAGTTAGTAAGCAAGATATAAATAATAATTCAAAAACAGAGATCAAAGTAAATTTTTTTTTCAGTCTCTGCATCTATGCTCAAATCAATGTTTTCTGAGCATACAGGGAAGCAAGGAAACCAATTCTCTAGCTCTTGCTCTGCCTCTTATTCTCCTCCAGCCCCCAATACATTTCTGAATATTTTTAAATCCATTTATCACTGAGTACTTGTATATAACCAGAAGCACTGACTATATTGTTAATCATACTTTGGAGCAATTTTCATGGGGAATTGTACAAATGTTCTTTGATACGTATCTCCTCACTAGAAAGACAACCTTAAACATAATAAAGACTTAGCCTGAAGTGAAGAAGGCAACTTTCTGTTGACCACACTGAGCCTTAGGTCACCAGATTTCTACTCAGGAGAGGCAGTGGGCAGGAGGGGCCAGTTTGGAGGGCTTTGTTTAGCTCTATAATCTCTGTAGGCACCCACCAACACCAGTCCTTCTCCTACTACCCACTGTGTGCTTCCAGCTTCAAGCTGAGTTCTCTGCATGGACTGCAGCAGTTCCCAATAAACTATCATTCATAGGATCCTCCTGTATAGAGATGAGGAAGGTGCCACAAGCAAGACATACTTGGCCAGAAGGGTTGAGTAATGAGGTCTCTTTTCTTCTTTGTCACTAAAAAAATTACATTTAATTTTGAGGATAAAGATAAATTATTCTAAGACAGGATTAAAAAGTAAACAAAACAAAAACAAACATAGAAAAGAAAACCTTAATACATCTTTTAAATGAGGGACAGTTGTATAGAGTAGACTTCCTTGTTGTTGATAGTTTTAATTCAGATATCAATCTAGAAATCATAAGTTTTTTCCTCCAACACCTGTTCTTATTTACATAAAGTAGAATTTAAAACAAAATTTCGATTCATTAAGTAGAAATATTTAATAATAATAAATACATAAAAATATATTCATATAAAATAGAAATGCATGAAAAATATTCATCCATATAGAAATTTTAAATTGTCATAGCAATGTCAATTTAATTGGCTCAATAAGAGAGTGAAAACCTATTGCTTCAGGACTGCTTCAGTCTGTAACGCTATTTTAAAAAACTTATTTCAACATTTTCTTAAATACTATTCATTGGTTGTTAAATTTTTATTTTGCTGTCTTAGAATGAAGGTTGTTATTACGGATGTTACATTCAGAGATAAAGTTCCAAATTTCATAGAACCCTTTATTCTCTGCCTCGTCTTTACATTTCAATTTTTTGGGGGAATGTCGTTCAAATATAGTTTACAAATGAAATATAAAGGATGAAAGAATGGGTAAACAAAGAAGTCCCCAAGGTGTAACAGTGAATATTGCTTTAAGAAAATACAAAAACAACTTCAAATAAGATCCTTCAAACACGAGTCATCCCATTCTCAGGGAGCTTCAGAATTTCCACATGGCTGAGTGCCAAATTCCACAAGTCATGGAATTTCCACACATCTCTCTTCACTTCTCTGACTTCTTCTGTCTAACATGGGCTGATATATTTCAGCCACTACACAGTAGCTGGAATGTGGTGGTAGAGCTTCAATTTCAACAACTCTGTGAGCCCCTTCATAAACCTTTTGCTCCTATACACAAGAGAGAAAATAATCAGTTGGTAAATGGCTGTCATTAAGTCACAGCTGTATTTTTGTTTAAATTAACAAGTTGTACATGGTCACAGCGGTAGATGGGTTGTGGGGTTTCTTCCCAGACACACCCTTCTTTCCTAGAGTCCTAGGCCATAGCCTAGGTAAAGGTAAAGGGACA
This sequence comes from Theropithecus gelada, assembly GCF_003255815.1. NCBI lineage: Eukaryota > Metazoa > Chordata > Mammalia > Primates > Cercopithecidae > Theropithecus > Theropithecus gelada. The sequence goes on from NC_037671.1 coordinate 161,869,319, forward strand.
AGGCAAGTAGCTGTGTAGGTGCAACTTGACTTCTCCTTGAGGGATGCTGGCTGGTTGACCCTGTGGTCAGAGTCTTCTTTTTAAGAATTTTGTTTGTTGTATGAGACACAGTTTTACTCCATCGCCTAGCCTGGAGTGCAGTGGCACTATCTCGGCTCACAGCAACCACTGCCTCTCAGGTTCAAGGGATTCTCGTGCCTCAGCCTACCAAGTAGGTGGGATTGCAGACGCACACCACCACACCAGGCTAATTTTTGTACTTTCAGTAGAGACGGAGTTTCACCATGTTGGCCAGGCAGGTCTTGAACTCCTGACCTCGAATGATCTGCCTGCCTCAGCCTCCCAAAGTGCTGGGATTACAGGCATGAGCCACCCGACTTGGCTTTCTTTTTAAGAATTTAAAGTGTGCAGCGAGAATGGTGTGCAGCGAGATGAGCAGAGATAACTACAGGTATGCAACTGTGGCCACAGAGAGACAGAAAGTCCAAGAGACAGAGCAGGATCCCTTAGAACTCACTTCTGTTTCCCTTCCCAGTCACCACTAAGCCTGCCGGCACTCCAAGTCCTGCCTCTGTCCCTGAGATTGCTGGCCTATCTCCTAATAATCCCTCCCTCCTTTGTTTCTAAACAAGTTGGACTGTGGTTTCTGCTCCTTACAACAAAAACCCCTAATCTTAGATGACACCAAAAAAGGAACAAATTCAATTATCCACCAAGTCCAGACAGAAGCACCGATGGTAGATTAGAATACCACAGCAAGGCCGGGCATGGTGGCTCATGTTTGTAATGCCAGCAGTTTGAGAGGCCAAGGCAGGCGGATCAGTTGAGCCCAGTAATTTAAGACCAGCCCAGGCAACATGGCTAGAGCCTGTCCCTACTAAAAGTACAAAAAACAATAGCTGGGTATGGTGGCATGTACCTGTAGTCCCAGCTACTTGGGAGGCTGAGGTGGGAGGATCATTTGAGCCCAGGATGTTGAGGCTGCTGTGAGCTGTGATTGCATTGCTACACTCCAGCCTGGATGACAGAGTCAGACAGACCCTGTGTCAAAAAAAAAAAAAAAAAAAAAAAAAATAGCAAAACTGGCACAAAAATAATCATGTGATTCAAAAGCTATTTTAAAATAAGGTGTGAGGCTGCGCATAGTGGCTCATGCTAGCCTGGGCAACATAGTGAGATCTCGCCTCTACAAGAAAAAAAAAAAAAAAAAAGCTGGATGTGATGGTGCATGCTTGTAGTCCCAGCTCCTCAGGAGGCTGAAGCAGGAGGATCACTTAAGCCCAAACGTTAGAGGCTACAGTGAGCTATGATCACCACTGTACTCCAGCATGGGTGACAGAGTGAGACCTGGTCTTAAAATAAATAAAATAAATAAATAAATAAAGTATGCGAAGCCCATAAAAATGATTATTTGTGGCAGTCACATGGAATTAAATACTGTTAATACCAATCTTTAGATATGCAGGGAAAACCGTGGAGACAAACCGAAGGATGGAAAGGGTACACACACATTCTGATGGTGATGCCAGCACCAACGGTGGATCAATACTGGTTGAGAGTAAGAAGGAATTAAATATAAGGAAAAATAAAAGGAGGCAGAGTAGCAGAAGAGGACATCTCATATGACCAAAATACTGGTTAAATAAACAAAAGAGAAAACACTAAATATATCTATTCATCTGAACTTACCTTTTCTAGTGAATTGTTAATTATAAAAACTCGGTATACTAGTTCATAGTAATCTTCTATAGATATATTTTTTTCCTTTTGGTATCTATGTGGTAAATTTGGAGCATGGAGAATTACCAACAAAGATCCATTGACTTGGGTTATGTTCATGACTGGAGGATCTATTTTTGCTGGAGAAAAAAACGTAAAACTTTGAGAAATCATCAAATGAATGTATTATATACAGACACATTATGTATAATGACAAATCAGCTTGGTGGGAGGATCACCTGAGCCCAGGGAGGCTGAGGTTGCAGTGAACTATGGTCATGCCACTGCACTACAGCTTGTGCGGCATAGTGAGACCCATGTCAAAAAACAAAAACAAAAAGAAAAAAGAAAATTGCACGTGTATTTGAATCTCAAACCTTTATAAATTTAGGGGGTGTTAGATTCTTAGCAGAGTAAAGACGGAAACATACAAATTACTTTCCTCTGTTTATTGGAAGGGCTTTCTTAGTCCGCCTTTTGTTTGTTTGTTTGGTTGGTTGCTTTTGGGTTTTTCTTGAGACAGGATCTCATTATGTTGCCCAGGCTGGTGTCTAACTCCTGTACTCAAGTGATTCTCCTTCAGCTTCCTGAGTAGCTGAGATTACAGGTGTATGCCACCACACCTAGGCTAGTCTGATTTTCTATTGACAGTGTAGCCCTTGGAGGTTCTAAGATTTTTGTGGGGGTATTAGTTATAACTCCCTGCCTTGTGCTGGCCTAAAACCTTGTCTTTTGTCCTGGGAGTGGCTGTTACCACTCAGGGTCTAGTTACCACATCCAGCAAACGCCCTCAGGGCAGCTGGGTCACTATGTCGATCCTCTGGTTCCCCTTTGATTTCCATGTACTTTGTTTTGGCCCCCCGAGGATTCCCTTTATTTTCATTATTGCCGCTCTGTGGAGTTTGGAGAATGTGTTTTATTTTATCCAGAATTTCTAAGTGTTTTAGAAGAAGAGAGTTTCCTACTCCCAGGCTATTTAATTTGGAACCATAAGTTTTTAAATCACTTTCCAACTATATTGGAATAATGTGATAGTTAACTTTAAATACACATGTCCCTTTTGTAGTCAGGCACATATTTCAGGCATTGGCCTATCAGTGAGTCAGCTGTGGACATCTCAGGGCTCCTGGCTTATGATCTGTGATGCTAGATTTCTTGACCCATTCACTGGATTGTGATTGTGTTACAAGACCAAGTCAAGATTATTTGACCTCATAGCACTTTACTCGTTAACAGCTCTCTCCTTGAAATATTACCTTCCCACACTATTCATGAATGTATCAGCCCACAGATTTCCTCCTACCTCTTTGGCTATTGCTTCTTAGTCTCCTTTTAAGATTTTTCTTACTCAGGCATCTTTGGGTGAGAATCCCTCAATATCTGGTCTTACTCAAAACTGCTTCTCACTACTCTCTTCCTAGGCAATCCTATCAATGCCCACTGTACTGTATGCATGAAATGACTCACAAATTTTTGTCTCTAATAGACTTTACCTTTGAGTCTTGGATCTGAAGAGATTGTCCCTTGGATCTCTCAAAAGCATCTTAAACTTAATGTATTCAAAACCAAACTTATAATCTCTATTACCTTGCATACCACCAAACTGGTCTTTTTCATCAAACCCCATCAAAAACATCTCAGCCATTCAGCTAATTATGCATGCAAGAAAATTAGAAGTAGTCATTGACGTGTTCTCTTCACCATTATATTCAATCTATCACCTGGTCCTGCCAATTTTTCTTACTAACTGTCCCTCCAGGAATAAATTTTCTCTAGTCCTTTTCATCAGCCAAATTCTGTCTCCTGTAGACTATTACTAGTAACCTACTACTTCACTTATCTGCATCCAACCTGTTCCCCCAAATATAGTCAAAATGACCTTTCCTAGACACAAGTCTGATCATATGGCTCCTGAGTAAAATTACTTTTTTCTGGAGGAAGTCACAACTCTTTAAAAAATTATTGTACCTGCCCTACCTTTCCAGTCCCACCTCATTATGAACCCCTTCCTGCATGCTCTTCTTCAATATACTGCTTGTCTTTCATTCCCTTGCATTTGCTACGCCAGAGAGCCTTTGCAAACGCTGTTCCCTTGCTTGGAATGTTCTGTTCTTTGCCTCAAGTGATCCTCCCACCTCGGCCTCCCAAAGCGCCGGGATTACAGGCATAGAGCCAATGCACCTGGCTTTCACATCTATTTTTAATCCAAGCAATTCAAGGGTCAAATAATACTGAAATCTCAGTAAGTATTAAATGCTGCTTTTAACTGAAGAAAGTTTATTTTATTTTATTTTTAATATTTTTAAAATATTGCTTTGTCTCTAGATAGAAACCATAAATCATAACTTCTTAATCTAAGATAATATCCTGCTGCTCAAAAACAGGTGTCAGAGGAGCCAATGCATGCAGCTGGCTCATTAGTCTATATCACAGATGCCAGGAACATGCTGTCCTGAGGACCTAGAAACATGTTTTTTGAAATATGTCCTTCAGAAATTCTTAGGCGCTGTGGTAAGAGAGTGCAAAGCTGGGGGTGAGGAAGCAGCTGAGTGGGTGATTCTCTCACTATTGCATCAACAAGAGTAGTAGCTATAGACTGGGTTTCTTACTCTTCTACTAAGAGGCCTGAAATCAAATAACTTTTTAAAGAACCCAGTCTAAAGCTTTTTTCTTTTCTTTTCTGATTTTTTTAGGGAGAATGGTTATACAGAAAACACACAAACCCTTCTTAACTCAATACTATCCCAATTTAAATAGAATTGAGCTAAAGCTGTGTCAGTCAATGTCTTTGGTTATTCTTACCTGACTGGCCTAATGGCTTAGACTGAAGGAAGTTTTGTTTGATAAGTTAATTTGAATGTGACCCTATTTCTAGGCTTGAATATAATAATCAAACTGGGCCGGGCGCGGTGGCTCAAGCCTGTAATCCCAGCACTTTGGGAGGCCGAGACGGGTGGATCACGAGGTCAGGAGATCGAGACCATCCTGGCTAACACGGTGAAACTCCGTCTCTACTAAGAAATACAAAAAACTAGCCGGGCGAGGTGGCGGGCGCCTGTAGTCCCAGCTACTCGGGAGGCTGAGGCCGGAGAATGGCGTGAACCCGGGAGGCGGAGCTTGCAGTGAGCTGAGATCCGGCCACTGCACTCCAGCCTGGGCGACAGAGCGAGACTCCGTCTCAAAAAAAAAAACAAAAAACAAAACAAATATAATAATCAAACTGATCTGTGAATTCCCTTCACTGCTGTTCATCAGTTTAGTCATGAAATCTCCTTTTCCTCAACTAGACAATTGCTGGTTGAGTGTATTGGCCTTGAATTTCAATGTATCCAAGAAACAACGTGAGAGTTACCATGAATTAGTTTGCTCAACTCTATTCCACCTTCTTGCTAATTAGAGAGTTGGGGGGAAATGCATCTAGCATTTTGGACATGATCCAATTAATTTGGTTCTAATTGGACCTTGCACCAGTTAGAAGAGGTGTATGGATGGATCCCTAAGTACCAGGGTACAGAATGTGAATATTTCTGTGGCCATATGAATGCAAAGCAAAAGGCTCATACTGAAAAGCAGTCTTAAAAAATCTAGGTGGTTAGAGAATTGTAAGGAACCCATAGTAGTCAAAACAATCTTGAAAAAGACATACAAAGAGGAGGGCTCACCCTTTCCAATTTCAAAGCTTACTACAAAGCAAAATAATCAAAATAGTGTGGTATGGGCACAATGATAAATGTATAGATCAATAGAATAGAATTGAATGTCTGGAAATAAACCACGCTTCTATGGTCTATTGATTTTCAACAAGTGTGCCAAGAACACTCAATGGGGATAATTTTCAACAAAAGGTTCTGGGACAACTGGATAGTCATATGTCAAAAAATAATATTGGACCCTTCCCTCACACCATATACAAAAATTAACTCAAAATGAATCAGACTTAAATGTAAGACATAAAACTATAAAACTCTTAGAAGAAAATATAGGGTAAATCTTCATGATTTTGGATTTGGCAAAGGATTCTTAGATATGACACCAAAAGCACAAGCAACAAAAGAAGAAATAGATAAATTGGATTTCATCAAAGTTTAAAACTTGGTATCAAGTGATACCATCAAGAAAGTAAAAAAGACAACCCACAAAATGGGAGGAGCTAGCTGAGAATCATATATCTGATAAGACATTGGTATGCAGAATATATAAAGAACTCTTACAACTCAAAAATCAAAAGATACGATTAAATTTTTTAAATGGGCAAAGGATCTCAATGTACAATTCTCCAGAGAAGGTACAAAATAGCCAATACACATAAAAAAGAAGCTCAACATCATTAATTAGCAGGTAAATGCAAATAAAAACCACATGAGATACCATTTTATACCCATTAGGATGGCTATAGTCAAAAAAGATTGATAAAAATGTGGAAAAATCGGCCGGGCGTGGTGGTTCAAGCCTGTAATCCCAGCACTTTGGGAGGCCGAGACGGGCGGATCTTAAGGTCAGGAGATCGAGACCATCCTGGCTAACACAGTGAAACCCCGTCTCTACTAAAAAATACAAAAAACTAGCCAGGTGAGGTGGCGGGTGCCTGTAGTCCCAGCTGCTGGGGAGGCTGAGGCAGGAGAATGGCATAAACCTGGGAGGCGGAGCTTGCAGTGAGCTGAGATCCGGCCACTGCACTCCAGCCTGGGTGACAGAGCGAGACTCCGTCTCAAAAAAAAAAAAAAAAAAAGGGTGGAAAAATCAAAACTCTCATATATTGCTGATGGGAATGTAAAATAGTGCAGATGCTTTGAAATCAGTCTGGCATTTTCTCAAATGATTAAACATAGAGTTACTTTGAGACCCAGCAATTCCACTCCTATGTATATATCAAAGAGAAATATGTATGCCCAGCTGTGCGTGGTGGCGCATGCCTGATAGTCCTTGCTACTTGGGAGGCTGAGGTAGAAGGATTGCTGGAGTCCAGAGGTTCAAGACTAAAGTGAGCTATGATTGTGCCACTGCACTCCAGCCTAGGTGACAGAGTAGGATCCTGTCTCTCAATAAAACAAACAAGAAAAAAACCAAAAAAACTCCCACACAAAAATTTTTACATGACTGTTTATAGCAACATTATTCATAATGGCCAAAAAGTAGAAACTACCCAAATGTCTATCAACTGAGGAACAGATAAATAATATGTGGTATATCCATATAATGTACTATTATTTGGCCACAAAAAGGAATGAAGTGCTGATACATACTACAATCTGAATGAACTTTGAAAACATGTTAAGTGAAAGAAGCTGGTCAAAAAAAATCATGTATTTTATGAGTCTATCCAGAACAGGGAACTCTATAGAGATAGAAAGATTAATAGTTGCCAGGGCTGCGGGCTAGGGGAATGGCAAGACTGGAAGGTGATAGCCAAAGGGTATGGAGTTGCTTTTTGAGGTGATAAAAATGTTCTAAAATTGACCATGAATGATAGTGGTACATATTTGTGAATATAGTAAAAACCATTAAACTGTATGCTATATGCTTAAAGTATAAGCTGTGTGAATTATACCTCAATAAGGCTGTTTTAAAAAATCTAAGTGGATGCAGTGACAATCTATTTCCCCAGTGTCCTATAGTTGCTCTATGGACTCTTGAACAAAATAGTTACATGATGGAGGATATATATAGACTTAACAATATGGATCTCCTCTTACCAAATTTGGTCTGACCTTCAGAGTGTCACTGCAGAGTGATCTTCCTTTCCAGGAAGGAAGATCAATGTTGAACCCCTAGTATAGTGCCGTATTCCAGGGGCTCTCATCTTCCATCTCGTTGCAGGTAGGTTTTTTTTGTTCCCTTCCAAAACGGAGGGGGCAAGAGACACTGGTTATAGTTTTTCTTTACTGCTGGGTATAGATTCTGGTTACAGATTCTGTTTATAGATTTTTATTTACTGCTTCAATGCTTTTATCAGCAGACCCCTCATCACTCCTGGGACCACACATACACCCATTGATGTAGTCAATGCCTTATTCATGAGCATAGTACTCCACAATATATTGCTTATGACAAAGAACTTAAGTTAATGTGAAAAGAGTGAAGTAAGGTCTCAAGACCCCCAGAAATCCATGACTTTATAGGAAGGTGAAATGGGTAATTGAAAACTCAGTTTGAGAGATGTCTTGTGAATTGGCATATGAATTGGTAAACGCTCCAATTGGTAAATGCTTCACTAAGCCTGGGGCCAATATATGGTGCTATTTCTTCCATAGACAGAATTCACTGGTCTAGGATACAACAAGTGGAAGTGAGAGGGGCAACTCTGACTGTTATCTATAGAGAACAACTCATGACATGATGACACGTTTTTGTTTCCCATATGCTTGGCCTTGAATTCCGCTGGTTTATAACAAAAATGGTTTCTAAAAATTGGAAGTTGAGGCTCTCTCCTGACCATTTGAAGCTCCTTGTGCCATTTAGCTAACAAAAAGAAAATGAGGTTCTTATATTGTCTGGGGTGATTCATTCTGATTTTCAAGGCATAATACAGTAATAAATACATTGGGGTCAGGTGGAAGAATTCTTGGTAGCCTCAAGTGTGCCTCTTAGAGCTTCTCTATTCAGCAATAAAAAATAATGTAAGGTTAGGTCAAGCTGAGATAGGAAACACCAAAAGGACTGAAACTCCTCATGGATAAAAAGCTGAAGTACTGGCTGAAAAGAAGATGAATGTTGAGTTTATAATGAGGGAAGAAGTCATAAATATTAACTACAACTTCATGATTAGTTGCAATTATGAGGACTGTGGTAAATATCTTTATTTTCTTTCTTATTCTATTTATGCACATCTTTATATCTATACATTAAACCCCTTCTCTCTCTTTCTTTCTTTTCCCTACTATTTTAGCCAATGTCTGTTGGTAATGGTTCATTTTATCACCTATATCTTAGATTATATTATTCTATAATTGTGACTAAACTAAAAGAGGAATAAATATCATTCAGGATGGATACTGAGAAAGCACTTTTGGTCTGCCTTTTTGGGGAGGTGAGACTAAAAGTCTAATTTCCTTAACAGAAAATTCTTCTATGAGTATTTTCATGAACTTAACCCTCATGTTTGGGGAAGGACTAGGGCACTATGACAAATTCTGCTGTCTAAAAATACTTTTTGGGGGGCTGGGCATGGTGACTCACACCCATAATCCCAGCACTTTGGGAGGCCAAGGGGGGGCGGATCACCTGAGGTCAGGAGTTTGAGACCAGCCTGGCCAACATGGTGAAACCTCATCTCTACTAAAAATACAAAAATTAGCCAGGGATAGTGGCACATGCTTGTAATCCTAGCTGCTTGGGAAACTGAGGTCGGAGAATCGCTTGAATCCGGGAGGCAGAGGTTGCAGTGAGCCAAGATCGTGCCACTGTACTCCAGTCTGGGTGACAAAGCAAGACCCTGTCTCTCTCTCTCTCACACACACACACACACACACACACACACACACAGGCTCTGCAGTCAGATGCAGTAAATGTGAACCCTGACTTGTATAATACAGGTCATGAGACTGGACCAATGACTAAAGCCTCTACATCTTGATGTTCTGGGCTAGAAAATTAGGATAATAAAAGCTATCTCCTAGAGTTGTTCTGAGAATTAGCCCAAATGAGATAACTATGTAGAGCCCTCAGCAAAGCACAAGGCCTGGTCACTAGCCATGCTCTGGGAGGGCTGTCCAAAAGCAGGAAGAACAAGGGCAAAGAAACTCCATGGAACTCACTTTCCCACCAGGGAGTGAACCGCGGCGTCATGCTCCAGTCTGAGTAGCTCCCAGCCGAGGCCGCCCTCACCCTCCCGTAATAAGGTTCCTGTATGTCTGAGGTTTCACTGGTAAGGTCACAAAAGAGTTCTTGAGTACCCCAGCAGTCTTCTTTATTTTTCCATTGTCTCTGTCCATATCTGTAGCAGGGAAAAGGCAAAGATCTGAGTTTCTTTTCTCCACTCAAGGAGTCTTCAATATTTTCAGACTGATAATTCTTTATACCTGATTCTAGTATCAATATCACCATGATAGCTTATGGCTACTTTTCAGAAGCTTTAAAAAAATTCCTTCTTATTAATTAAGTCCATTTTCTGTTGCTGTAACTGAATACCCGAGACTGGGTAATTTATAAAGAAAAGGAATTTACTTCTTACAGTTTTGGAGGCTAGGAAGTCTAATGTCTAAGAGCCACATCTGGTGAGGGCCTTCTTGCTGGTGGGGACTCTCTGCAGAGATTTAAGGTGGCAGAGGATGTCATAGGCATTCAAGAGAGATGGCTTTTACATATATATATAAAAAACAGACCAACTTTTCTTGTAACTAGCCCACTTCCTCAATAACACTTTAATTCGTTAATCCATCAATAGATGAATCCATTCATGGGGGCAGAATCCTCATGACCCAATCATCTCCCCAAAGTCCCACCTCTCAACATTGCTGCATTAGGATCAAGTTTCCAACACATGAGCTTTTGGGGGACACATAGAAGCCACAGCATTACCTGAAGTGCTGTCTTGTTGGAAGATAAACATCCCTGACACTTTCTGTATCACTAACATAAGGGTTTTAACTTATTTTTTAATAGTTGGCATAATGTTCTTTCAGGTGTGAGGACTGACTTCCATTTTTGAATACTCACTCTCCACATCCTTAATGCTCTGTGGTTTTGAATGTTTGTGGTTTTTCGTCACTTCTCATCAGCTCGCTATTGAGTAATGTGGCTGCTTCTGAGAAGTTGCTACCACTTTTCATCTCAGGTGCTGCTTACCCAACATACATGATTAATCTCTTTATTGAAAATTGACGGGAAGTTTTAGTGAGGACTATATATGGAGCCCTGTAATTAGGGGTTGGGAGAGGGGGAGTGAAACCCATGAAAAAAGGTAGTGAGGCAAGAGGCAGAGAGGTTGACTCAGCCTGAGGCCACAGGATGGTGTCATAGTCAAAGGGAAGATTCACGCTTTGTTTCCTTACCTGCCATAAATCAGACCAATGCAACAAAGTGATGGTGGGGAACAGAGAAGGAATTGGAGTCTGGGGAGAAAGGTTTCCCAAATTATTTATTGAAAGACTTGAAATCTAACTTTCTAGACACATAATAAGGAAGATTGACAGTATCTGTACTCAGTAATCTACATGGTGATAGCAATTTCATTCTATCACAATTAAAGCAGTACCACAACATGTATTGAGTATACTTTGATGTTTTAAAATTATTATTTATTTATAATAAGTCTTTAACTTAGCTGTAATGACTGACTTCTCTTTTAACATAATATCTCATTGTTTATCCCATTCTAAATGTGAGGGATATAACAGTACTATAGTCCATGAACTGGATACACCAAAGTGAAAGTTTTCAAAATTATAAATTTGTCCTGTGCTGTTGAAAATCCCTTAGAGACAGAAATGGATTCAGGTATTCTGGGGTCTGAAATTTATATACTCTTTTTAATCCATTTAGTGTTTCTATAACAGAACACGTGAGGCTAGGTAATTGATAAGGAAAAGAGGTTTATTTAGCCCATGTTCTGCAGCCTGGGAAGTTACAAGAAGTGTGCTGCCAGCATCCACTTGGCTTCTGGTGAGAGCTTTTCATGTTGCATAAGAACATGCTGGAGAAGGTCCATGGGGAAAACAGATTGCGTGAAGAGGCCAAACTCAAGGGGCATCCTGGCTTTACAACAACCACTCTGATAGAAACACTTCCATGACAAATTCAGTCTTGCAAGAGTGAGAACTCACTCAACTGCAGCAATGATGGTACCAAGCCATTCATGAGCACTCCATCCCCATGATCCAAACACCTCCTACGAGGCCCCACTTCCAACATCACCACACTAGGGATCAAATTTCAACATGAATTTTGGTGGAGACAAACTCAAACCATAGCAGCTTGGGAGTCCTCTTTAAGAAAAGATTTATAAATATAAAATCCTTGCATGAGGTCCTGAAGTTTAATCTTCATTAGATTCATGGTAAAACAGTTTCTAATCTTCTTAGTACTTTGGTCCACAAATAGGTTCACTTTTGACCTATTTATACTGCTCAAGGAGAAGTATAAAAAGAGTACCAATCTTTACTTCCTACACGCTGAAAGTATCTCCAGCTATGCACAAATCTACTTTTGTAATGAAGAAACGATCATTGTAAAGATTTGCAAATTTTACAATCGTTACGTAAGATATTACAGAGAAGTAGCAGTGGTTAAAGATGGAGATGCTTCTGGGGATATTCATTCTGAAATTAATTAGAGGGAAAATCTGATCTAGGACCTACCCCATGCTGGAGAGACATGGATGAATTTATGGGATAAAAATTGCTATTTTGGCCATAGCTGCATTTGATTTTCTGAATTTCTAGTGAAAAACCATGAAAGTTAAACTGTAATATCTCCTGTCTCACTGTCAGGAGACAGGATTGAGCCTCAACTCCCCTTGCCCCCAAAAAATATATGAGTGGAAAAACGTGACATTTTCAAATCAGGAGTGTTTGTTTCCAAGCCTTGAGCCAGGAAAGGAGTAGATTATACTTGAGTTTTGGCAATGATCCAGTAGGAGTAGCCTGAGGATCACACGAGAGGAACATGCAGCAGCGTGTTCCAGTTTGTGTTCATGCTTACGAGACTCATTAGTTTTTGAAAAGAATTTTCTAAATAGTAAATCCACTCTGAAAGTGACTTTTAAATTAAAAACTTATTTTACACACTCACCTCCATGTTTGCCACAACTTCTTTTTCAACTATCAATAGTTTCATTCACTGAGTATTTGTTATGTGCTAAATAAGTTGCTTCCAACATTCACTTGACAAACCTGTATTGAGAATCCACCATGTGCCAGGCTCCACTATGGAGGTGAAGGCTGAGCCTGTGAGGTCTTGGTGCAGGTCTAGGGCTGAAGTATCTGCCCAATGCACTGCATACCGTCATGCATTTTGAGTCCCCAGGCAGCCTTCAGGGGAGACAAGTCACTGCTATCCTGACCTTGGCTTCTTCTCAACCCCTCTGAAATGGAGAAAAAGCTCGGATCCTAACACTCCATTGCATTCTAGAACATGTTATCCCAGTGCCATCTCTGTCAGCTGAAGGAGGCTCAATTTACTTACATTTTGTACTGCACAAAATAGACACTGCTGTTGCCAGTAAGTGCCCTCCCAGGCTGCCATTGCAAAATGTTGTGAAAATTTCGGGACTGAAATTGTACCCTCTGAGGCTTCAGAGACTCATGTGCTGGCTGAGTTCCTAAGATAATAAGAGAAGGAAGAACATTGAACGTTGCTAGGAGCACTGTTGTTCCCAGCAGTAGTTTTCAATGGAATACTTGCATCAGGATTCCCTAAAGTAGTTGCTCTATGTGCAGATAGTAGAGGTGGAGCCCAGAAATCAACATTTTCAATCTTCAATGCAATGATTTTGATACACGCTAAAGTGTCAGAATGATGAGATCCAGATCATAAACATGTACATGCTATCTTCCCACCCTATTTCCCAGGCTGTAGGGGAAGTAAATTGCAGTAAAAAAAAAAAATTGCTATTATTTTATCCCCAAATAGTGATGGAATATAATGACTGAGATGAAGGACCCACACTGAGACCAACAACCATCTTCTTAGGAACCACTATATTGGTACTACTCAAGCAAAATTTGCTAGGGACCAATTCTGGCTCCAGGATCTCAGCCCAGCACTCAGTCCCTCCTTTCACAGGTTCTTGCTCAATCTCTGGGTCCTGCTTCCAAGTAGGTCTGCCTTTGCTGTCCCACTCCTGAATGGCTGCATTTACCTGCCTACATCCTGGCTCCAAGTATCCAAGCATAATCCCTCAGATGAAATGGCCATGCTAATGAGGAAAACAGACCACGACCCTGCTGGGGGGCCAGTGTTTCTGAGACTAATCATGGCAGGGGATGGGATAATTTTGCACTGGCATGACTTGTGCTTTCTTCCTCGAATCATGCAACATAGGTGCTACAACCTCACTTGCCTTTAGTCACATGGAGGCAAGAGAACTTTGGCAAAATTTTGTTTAGGGTTCAAGGTTTCTTATAAGGGATAAGAAGTTGGGCAGAAAGAGGAGGAGTCAGGAAGCATATCTTTTTTTTTCTTTTAGACAGAGTTTCACTCGTCGCCCTGGCTGGAGTGCAGTGGCGCGATCTCAGCTCACTGCAACCTCTGCCCCCGAGATTCAAGTGATTCTCCTGCCCCTGCCTCCCGAGTAGCTGGGATTACAGGTGCCCACTACCACGCCCGGCTAATTTTTTGTATTTTTAGTAGAGACGGGGTTTCGCCATGATGGGCAGGCTGGTCTTGAACTGCTGACCTCAAGTAATCTGCCTGCCTCGGCCTCCCAAAGTGCTGGGATTACAGGTGTGAGCCACTGCACCTGGCCAGGGAGCATATCTTCTGTTTTCTCCCTGACCTCATCTTCTGTCACCCCGACCCCTGTGTTTGCAGCGTTGACTCCTTCACTTGCTCCACCATGACCCTGATGACTCTGCCTTAGGGCCTCTGCACTGGCCCTTCCCTTTTCCTGGTCTACCTTCCCCTGGATTTCACATGGTTCATTTCTCCACCTCCTTCAAGTCTTTGCTCATTTGTATCACATTATTGAGATGGTTTAAAAAATACTCCCAAGCCCATGGTCTCAGCTCTGAACTTTCAAGATTTGTTATTTTCAAATGAACAAGACTGTTTCCCCAGGCCTTTCTTCTTACCAACCAAATAGTGTGAATACTGTTATTTGCTTTTTAATTTGTTTTCGCTTTTATTGTTTGGACCACCATCAGTGCATCAAATGGTGTTGTGTTCTTGGAAAGAGTCTACAGCCACAATTGATTTTGCTCACAAACATCACTGCCTGATCAATCATCTTTAGAACATAAAAATTCCAGGAGTTTTCAGGAGATGATAGGCACAATTTCCTGAAGGCCTGCCTAGAATTGATTTGCTAACATGAAGATAGATGGCTTAATGCCCTTTATCTCTCTGTCTATGGATTTCTTCTCTCATTTTTGTAACATCAGTGCTACCACCACCAACAGTAATAACACTGGCCTAGGCACTGAAGAACTTTTATCTGCATTCACTCATTTAATTTACCCAGCTCTTCTATGAGGAAAGTACTGTGCATTATGGTCTTCTTCTTACAGACTGAAAAAACGAAGCCTTGGAGACCCGAAGGAGCTTGCCAGGCAGCAAATGGTGAAGCTGATTTTGTATCCAGACAGTCTGACTGTAGAGCCTGCCTTTTCCCTCCAACAGAAAGCCAAGAGCAAAGCCATGGGAGAGAGGAGCTAATGAAAGAGACAGACCAATTAGAAGCTGAGGGTATACTTTGTCTTTTTCCTTCTTCTCTCCTCCTCCTCCTTCTGGCTGGCATTCATCAAACATTGAACATATATGAACATTAACTTATATTAGGCACTATGTTCAAAGCTTTACAACTTACTTAATTCCCACAGTCACCAAGTAAGGTAAATATTTTTATTATCGCATTCTACAGATGAGGAAGCTGAGGCTTTAAAAAGTTGCATCTCATACTCAAGGTTACAGGCTTGGTAAGATGCAGAGCCAGGAACATTTTGGTAGCATTTGAATTCCTGCCATATTTTGCTAAATGTGCCCTTGCTGTTACCAAGGACCAGAGTCTTCTCAAATCCAAACATTTCTGCAAGATTAAGGCTTGAATTGCTTTTATGTATAAGTCACTAGACAACTGGCAAGTTACTTGAATCACTTACACTGAGAGGTACCCATCTGTAAACTTGGATTCTTACAGGCTTGCTCAGAAGTATGCAGTGGTGATAAGATGCTCTACACTCCTGCAGTGTCTTCCACGAATACCAAAAACGAATTCTCACCTGCTGTTTGTGGTCCCTATCCTGTGCCAGGCACTTCTCTAAGCATTTGGCATGTATTAACTTATTTAATCTTCACAGTGACCTAGAATCCCCATTCAACTAATGAGGAAATTGAGGCAGTTAAGTAAAGTCCCCAAGTTTTCCTACATGGTAAATGGCAGATCTGAAATCCAGACTATGACAGTTTGGCTTAGGAGCCTGTGCTGGTAACCACCAGGATATAGTGTTCCTTCAAGGTAAAAGACATTCTAAGGTGAATGAGAGCCAGAGAGAAAGAGAGGGAGAGAGAGAGGAAGGGAGGGAAGGAGGGAGGGAGAGAGAGAGAGAGAGATGGATGTGCATTTGTTCTGTATGAAGTCTCTGCACCCTCTAGAGAGCCTTTTCTTTAGTGGTTACTCATTAAGTGTATGTGGGGTTATTCAAGCTGCAGATAGACACTAACCCCATGCCTGCTCTGGTCATTTAGTGACATCAAAAGCTGCAGTCTTTATAAAGTCCAAAAAAGCACCAGTGCTATTTCTAACAGATCCTTGATCGGACTCAGATGACAAAGCTATGAGCAATTAAAAAGAAACAAAACACTTACCTGCTACACCAGTAAGGAAGAAACTGATGAGGAAGCCTAGAAAGCAATGTTTAGGCATCATGGTTGCAAGTGTGACTGTTCAGGCAACCAGTGTTCCCTTTAACCAGCTCAGGACCAAAGAGGAAACTAAAATCCACAGACAGACTATCACTCCTGGGTTTAAGGCAGATGGTTCCTTGAAGCAACTAGTTTTATTTCGATACGACATTATATTATTTTATTTTAGGCAAGTTATGAAAGTATAAAAATCACTTCAAAAAGCATTTGCTGCCACTTTTATGTGGAAGCTTGTTTTTATTGGGAAGCTCGTTTTTTGTTGGGGCTTCGTTAGCTGTGGAAAGGCAAAACACTGAGGATGGGCAGACCCAAAGGGCAGGGCAGTGCAGGGATTGTGCAAGTGGCAAGCAGGTGAGTGAATGAAACGACTTGTGGGGCCTTAAGGGAATCTGGCCCCAGGAGGCAGAGAGGCTGCCAAAGACTAGGACTTGGCAGCCAGGGTGATTTTGAGTAATATGCTTGGCAGTTGCAGCTATCGGGCCCACTGGTAGTGGTTCAAAGCAAGAGGTGTCTCTCGTTGATTCACTCTTTTCCTTCCGTTTTGGTAGCTTCCCAATTAATCTCCCTGCTATGCCCCATACCCTCCTGCTGCCTCTAGTTCTCCACAGGGCTCCCTGCCATACTCCTCAGCCTTCTCCACTCCATAGTGGTCCTGGGCTCCGTTTAGCTAATGCCTATTCCTCTTCCATTTTCACATGCAGTCTCCAGTGAGCTGGAAAAAGATTTTGAGCCCGTCAAACTGCATGATTCCTTTAAAAGATGAATGGGGAAGACACTCCTTTTGAGCTACATTAGATCTTTTTCACATTGTCTTTCAAATCTGATTGAACCAGCTCATCTGTTCTCTATGATTCATTATATCATTCTTCTTACCATTTTTTTTTACTACATGTGTTTAGAGGTACTAAAATTATACATGAAAGAACAAAAAAGTCATGTTCCATAGTGAGCGAGCCTGTGCAAACCTACCCTTAAAGTCCAAGGAAGCTGCGAGGTCAAAGAAAAAGGCTGACATATCCAGTTTCTCAGAAAGAAGCATTTAATAGGGACTTATGAACAGAGCCATATGTGTGTCCTGGACAGTGGCAAGACAAGATGGTGGACCCTCATGCCATTGCCCTGTAGACTTGAAGAAGGAATTAAGGAAATCAACTATAACCTAATAGTGGTAGTAATAGAAATGTTAAAATCCTCTTAAAGTTACTGCAAAGTGTGACCCCCCCCCTCCACTGTTACACTGAAGTTAAAAGGGAATATTAACAGCCTATCTTCTCTCTGTGAACAGTGGACCTTATCTATACTCCCCAACTCCACATTCCTCAAAGTTTATTACAGGCCCAGCAAGTTCCTGCACGACTGCAGGGTCACAAGACCGATAAGTTTCGGTTGCAAGACATGTCTTTCTCAAAACGTAAGAAATGTTGTAATGCTGCCTTTGTTTCTTGCTTCTGTAACTCACTTCCCACCTCATGTAGTTCCCATCTTAAGATGTTTAAAAGTAGGAAAAGCTCTTTGTTCATGGCTCAGACTTTCTGGACGTATGTCCTACTGAACCGGTGATCACCTTCATAAACTCTCCTGAACCTTTTTCGGTCTCTCCAGTCTTTGATTGTCCCACAACATTTCTGGGGGCCAGTCCAGGATTAGAGATGGCAGATTTTCTGTCTCCTTTGCCTGTGGGCTAGAGTCCCAGGACGTGGGAGATCTGGGGTCCTTGGTCCTGCTGGGAGAGTTTTAGCCCAAAAGGAGAACAGCCGTTCCACATTCCGGAGCCTTCCCCCGACGGCACAACTGGAACCAGTGGAAAGGGTTGCAGGACAGTCACAGGAACAGTGTGCAGACATATGAACCACGGTAAGGTTTGGGCCCTAAGGCAAGACCTGTCCCATAAGGATGGAAGGGGAGCCTGGTCACCTCCCAGGGCATGACAACTAGTCCAATCCAAGGGGGTTGGAACAATGGGAGAGGCCCATTGATTCAGATGAAACTCACACTCTAACTGACACCAGACGCAGGTGGGGCTTGTGAGTCGGTCAGAAAGGAAAATCATTTTGGGGATGGGGGAGGTGTGTGAAAGTGTGTGAAAGATGGTCTTAGGAGAGACCAAGGCAGGGTTGATGTGGGGAGGCACAGATCTCTTAGTGTGGACTGTGTGCTCCGAGGTGAGTGTGGGAAAAACCAGACCTAGGACACTGCATACGGCCCATAGGACCAGCTCCACGGCTGCAGGTAGCTGTGACAGGAATTAAGGCATGCTCCTGGCTAAGCAGTGTCCGAACCTCCTATAATAGGACCCGGTCTGGGGGATCCAAGAGTGAAAGTGAGAGTGAAAGCACGTCGTGAGGGAGGAAATGGGAGGAAAAGCGTCGAAGCCTACTCCGCTGGAGTGCATGCTGAAAAACTTGAAAAAAAGATTTTAATGGTGATTATGGGGTTAAGCTAACTCCACAGAAACTGAGAATCTTTTTTGAGATAAAACAGCCACATTTTAACGTAGGGTGGCCAGCCAAGGGGACAATAGACAGGGAGATAACTGGCTGAGTGTTTCAGGTGGTTACCAGGCTTGGAGAACAGCCTGGGCACCTGGATCAGTTTCCATATATTGACTCCTGGCTAAATGTAGTTCAGACCCGCCCTAAGTGGCTGCAGGCCTGCTTTGAGACCTACTGTAAGACTCTAATGGCCAAGACAAAACCAGAAACAATAGAAAGAAGCTGCAAGGCATCAGGAAAAGAAAAGGAGTCACAGGAAAAGCAAAAACAAAACAAAACAAAACAAAACACCTGTCCTACAGGCCCCACTTGAAGAGTTAGAAATTCCACCGCACTATGCACCAATTTCTCCTCCCTTGGCCCCTGGCAAGGCTTAGATAGGAGGCTGCCCTGGCTACCTCCGGAGACTCAGACTCAGAAGGAAGCACCCCTCAGGCAACACCATGCAGAGAAGAGCCAGAGCCCTTGCCTGAAAAGCCAGGGGAGGAACTCCAGGGGGATAAGGTCAGCTGCCTTAGGTCAGTTCGCGTGCAAGCAATGCAGATGCCACTCTGAGAAACCCGGGGACAAATTTATTTGAATGCACAGAATGAAGTCCAAGGGGGAGAACAGCTCTTCATTTATCAGTCCTTCTCTACTACTGATCTCTTAAATTGGAGACAACGTACTCCCTCCTATACAGAGAAGTCTCAGGCTCTTATAGATCTAATGCAGTCCATTTTCCTAACTCACAATCCTACCTGGGCTGATTGCAAACAACTTCTTCTGTCATTATTTAATATGGAAGAGCACTGTAGAGTTATACAAGCCACTCTCCAGTGGCTGGAGAACAATGTACCCACAGGCACAAGAGATATCAGGCAGTATGTACAACAAGCACTCCAGATAGAGGCTGATGCAGGCTGGGACCCTAACCAGGCTCAAGGGCTACAAAGTTCGCCGCGGTATCAAGAGGCATCCCTAAATGGAATAAAGACTGGAGGGAAAAAGTCCACCAATATCGGAAAGCTCTCACAGGTCCACCAGAAGCCAGATAAAAGTCCCCGTGAATTTTATGAGAGGCTCTGCGAGGCTTACCAGCTTTACATGCCACTTGACCAAGAGGCTGCGGGTAATCAGTGTATGGTTAATGCGGCATTTGTAAGCCAGGCACAAGAAGACATAAAGCAAAAGCTTCAGAAGTTAGAAGGGTTTGAAGGCATGAATATTACCTAACTTATCTAGGTGGCTACTAAGGTGTTTGTAAATCAGAATGAGGAGGCCAAGAGAAAAGCTAGATGCAGAACTAAGGAAAAGGCAGACTTGCTGGCGGCGGCCTTAGTTGGAAGAGAAACTTGTTTTGTGAGAGGATGTGGTCATGGTTGCGGTCATGATAAAGGACAAACTAGGCAAAACCAGGAAGCTAAGCCAGGACAAGAGGGCAGACCTAGGCTTGAGAGAGATCAACGTGTGAGATGCAAGCAGATGGGACACTAGAAGAATGAATGCCAAATTGTCCAGTGCCCTTGTTAGGAAGAGACTTGCTCCAGAAATTGCAAGCACAAATCTCCTTTGCACCAGAAGGGGACATGACTCTAAATCTAGGTCAAAGAAAAGCCATGATAATGACCGTTACTGTCCCAACAACAGAGGAATGGTAATAATTTGGGTGCCCCAAACAGTTGTTACCCTGATGGAGCAGAAGGGGCATCGCTGGCTTTTTAACCCTAGGATGTTAAGATATCAAGGACTTTTGTGTAAAAACCCCGACATAACCTTGGAGACTGTGAATACTGTAAATCCAGCCACACTGCTGCCAATAGAATGGGCGGAGCACGGAAAGCCCCCATTGTGTGACCCAGGGTATCACTGTTGTGTGGAAACTGTGGATGAGGTTTTCTCAAGCTGAAAAGGCTTAAAGGACTAGCCCTTAAAAGACCCACATGTTAAATAGTTTACTGATGGAAGCAGCTTCATATCTAAAGGTGTCAGATGGGCTGGATATGCAATGGCAACACTGACTTCAGTAGCCGAAGCCTGCCCTCTGCCGGTTGGAACTTTGGCCCAAAGAGCTGAGCTAATAGCTCTTACTAGGGTGTTGCTTTTGGCCAAAGGAAAATCAGTAAACATCTATACTGACTCAAGGTATGCCTTTGCCACTTTGCATGCCCATGGAGCCATATATAAGGAAAGAGGATTGTTAACTACTGAAGGAAAGGAAATAAAAAATACAAAGTAAGTAGAGCAGCTCTTAGAAGCCGTATGGGCTCCAAAAGAAGTAGCCGTCATCAATTGCAAAGGGCATCAAACAGGAGGAGGTGACAAGGCTAGGGGAAACAGAAAGGCGGACAGAGAAGCCAAAAGAGCTGCAATGACAGAGGTAACTAAGAAGGAAGAGGAAACCTTTGCCATGCCCTTATTGGAGCTTCCCCTTAAGGAACCCCCTAACTACTCCTCTAATGAAAAGGCTTGGTTTGAGCAGGAAAGTGGAAGTTACCAGAAAGGAAGTTGGTGGAAGTTCTCAAACAGGAGGCTCACCAGCCATCCCAGAAGCAATAGCCCCCGGTTCATAAAACAGTTTCATCAAGGAACACATATGGGAAAAACTGCGTTAGAGACTCTTGTAGGATGGCATTTCTATTGCTGCACCTAACCGCCATCACTCAAGCCATTTGTGAGTAACGTTTAACTTGTGCCCCAAACAATCCATAGCAGGGGCCAACATGGCCCTCAGGGATTCTGGAAACTGGAGCTACACCCTGTGAAAACCTGCATGTGAACTTTACTGAGCTGCCTCAGGCCGGAGGCTACCAGTACATGCTAGTGTTTGTCTGCACTTTCCCAGGTTGGGTCGAGGGATTTCCCATCAGGACAAAGAAAGCTCAAGAAGTAACTAGAATCTTACTAAAGGACATTATTCCTAGATTCGGACTGCCTCTAACTTTAGGATCAGACAATGGCCCAGCATTTGTCGCAGAAATAATACAACAGCTAACGCAGAGGTTAAAAATCAAATGAAAACTGCATATAGCTTATCACCCACAGAGTTCTGGAAAGTTGAAAGAATAAACTGGACACTCAAACAGCTTTTAAAAAAGTTCTACCATGAAATTCATCTAAGGTGGGACCAGGTGCTGCCCATTGTCCTTCTCTGAGTCAGGTGCACTCCTACTAAATTAACTGGGTATTCACCCTGTAAGATAGTGTTTGGCCGACACCCCTATCATAACTCAGATAAAAGGAGATTTTAAAAATTGGGAAATTAACCTTAAGAAGGCAAATGCAAGCCTTAGGTGAGGCCATGCAGGAAATACAGGGTGAGTAAGAGAAAGAACACCTGTTAGCCTCACAGATGCAGTACATCCCTTCCAACCTGGAGACTCTGTCTGGGTCAAAGGATGGGAACCCAACCACTTTAGAGCCTTTATGGGATGGCCCCCATATTGTGATCTTGTCTACCCCCACTGCTGTTAAAGTTGCAAGTATCACACCTTGGGTTCATCACAGCCAGCTGAAACCAGCAACAGCCACCGCCCAGGACCAGTGGATCAGTCAACAAAACCCAGACCACCCGACATGGTTGATCCTGTGGTGAAATCAAGCCACTGCTGACAAGGACAACTGACCTGCTCCAACCACACCGGAGGCTGGTCAGTCCACGCACGACTGAAGCTTGAGGAAACATTGAGCCCTGCTCTAGTCACACAAACGGAGGCTGACTAGTCTACGCATGGCAGAAGCCTGAGGAAGTCAATGATACATAAGTAAATGTGGCTTAAATTTACAAACATAGTTACACTCTTACTTGTAGTAATTATTTTGCTGTCCTGTTATCTCTGCAAATGCTGCCAAGCTTGTTGCCTAGAAAAGTGCCCATGCATAGTGTAAGTTTAATCATATTAGTAATACTGAAGCCACTGACTCTTTCACCTATGGTTATAAAAGGGGACCAGGATGACCGTCATCACTGTATGATAGAAGCCTGGTCCGGAAAAGGTGTGACTAAAACTCTGTTATACCAGACCTACTGTGAGTGTACAGGGACTCATACAAGAACTTGTGTTTATAACCAGACTAGTTACTCGGTCTGTGATCCTGGAAACGGGCAGCCCCAAGTATGTTGTGACCCAGAGTTCTTGCTCTATGACTTCTTCTTTGAAGTCCAAATTGGTCAACCCCTAATGCCCCTAAGACCCGGTGAATTCCTGCATGGCTGCAGGGTCACAAGAGTGATAAGTTTAGGTTGCAAGACATTTCTTTCTCAAAATGTAAGAAATGTTGTAATGCTGCCTTTGTTTCTTGCTTCTGTAACTCGCTTCCCGCCTCACGTGGTTCCCACCTTAAGATATTTAAAAGTGGGAAAAGCCCTTTGTTTGGGGCTCAGACTAGCTGAGCCAGTGATCACCTTAATTTAATAAACTTTCCTGAACTTTTTTCAGTCTCTCCAGTCTTTGATTGTCCCGCAACAGACCCAGGGCTTACATACCACTGGGAAGGGGCCTGCGTGATTCAGAAGGGATGTATGTGACAATTGAAGTATGATAACATCAAGGTGCTTTTGACGTACAGGCAGGACTTATGACAAGTATATGTTCTCATACAAGGAACAATAGATAAACCAGACATCTTAGAAGGCTTCCTGGAAAAGGATTAATCAGAAGTCAACATGGCAGATTAGCATCTAAGATGAAGTTGCTTTGGCCTCCACAACTCATAAAGGTTTTGTTGTTGTTGTTGTTGTTAAAAAGAGAGGCTCTTTAGATCAAAAGGGGAAATGTATACTGATTTCTATTTTCTCTTGTATATTCTCAAGTTCTTGGTAGAGTAACTCCTTTAGTAAGGAATAATGATGGCTTCTAAGCAGTATCCATCCGTCCACCTATCCAATAACATTTCACAAATATTTGCTGTCCCACCATAAACTAGGAAATAGTCTTAGCAGCAAGGATGCAGCAGCAGATAAGACAGACATTGCCCCTGCCTTCCTTAAGCTTGCTTCTCAAGGGAAAAGTAGATAATAAGGAGCTACGGCAGGGTTACGACTTCTATTCATCTAGCCTTCTCTGTCTCTTTCTTCTCCTTCTTAAATGGGAGATGAAAAGTTTCAGAAGCCGGCTTGTAAAGCCACTTTGCCTCCCACCCTCCATCACAACCGTTAACCTAGACTAGAATGTGGGAGGGGAAGGGGGTAAAATTCAAGTGCTGAAAGGAGAGGACTGGGTGCTGCTGAAGTGGAGGAGGCAGAGTCTTCAAAGAGAAAGGGAAGGATGGCCTTCCGCATACAGACAGGAGCAGAGGAGTTGTTCTCAAGTGTAGACCCTCCATCCCAACCCCATGACCCAGCACCTGTGAACATTTCTAGACACTGGGGTGCCTGAGACTGTGAGGCCTTGGGTGGAGCTGGGGCCACGCAGGGAAAACTTTATTCCTGATCAAAGGGTCTTAGAAGAAAGCCTATCAGAAATTTCCTCAGAAACCAGATCCCAGTGGACCAGGCCACTATCATTTGTCATTTAACAAATTTCAGTTATTGG
The DNA here is from genome assembly GCF_003255815.1 of Theropithecus gelada. Classification (NCBI taxonomy): domain Eukaryota; kingdom Metazoa; phylum Chordata; class Mammalia; order Primates; family Cercopithecidae; genus Theropithecus; species Theropithecus gelada. The sequence continues at coordinate 161,893,560 of NC_037671.1, forward strand.
AGGGCAGTTGCGATGCATGCTTTCTGAGGCCAGCTCTATATGGAAAGGTTTGTGAGGATAACATCAGGTTTCCCAGCGCCTCTGTTCTATGTCAGTCTTCTGAATCCAGGCTTGTATCTCCTCCAGTTGAAGTTTTTGGTGATTATAAGGTAGCTTCTGCTTTGAAAGAAGAAACATGCAGCACATTTTATGTTCCCTTTTCACCTCCTCATGCTCCTTAGCTTGCAACCTTCTCAGCATTGTTATTCACTTCCCTGCTAATGTTGTCCACTGAGCTCTAGACTTCACATTGACCTTGGTATTTAAATGGGGGATGATAATCTGGGTTTGAACTATTGATGTTCAACAGCTTCAATACCAGTAGATCTCATTTTGAAGCAATCAAACTGCTCCAAGTTCCAGCTAAGAATAAAAGGAAAATATTTAAATTCAAGGTTTTATGATGAGAGCAGCAGTGAATGATATTGAGGTTTCCACTGGGTGGCTGACTTTGTCAAACAAATGAGGGGAAATTAGGGGAAGTGGGATAAGCAAAACGTATTTAATAATTGAATTCTCCCCAAAACATGAGCTTTCATGCTCTGTTAAATTTCACAAACCAGACCAGTTCTGTCACTGTTCAATTAGCTCTAATTGTGTAATAGAACCTGCATAAAAACCAACACTGTCAACAAGGCCTCAAGGTAGATGAAAAGATAAAATTAAATTCTAGTTTCCCATCAATCTGGAAGCAGAAGAATTTGTACAGAATTGTTTCAGATGAAATGCCGTTTTGTTTGGGAAGTAAGAAAGTTTTAATCACTAGGGGATCTCCGCTCTGACTCCTTTCAGGCATGAAATGCTGGCTTCATTCCCTGCCCTCCCCCCACCTCAGCCCCACTCCGCAGCAGGGAGAGTCCACCTTGATGGTGACAATGGGTATTTCCATCATCGTGTTGACTCTGGGGAGAACTTGCTTAAACCCCTGTCTTGAACAGACTTGATTCTCTTCTTCCTTTCTTCTTGTGGCTTTCAGTAGACCAACCATTTATCTAATTAAGGAATCATTATTCATTATTTTTAGGTGTGATATGGAATTTTGGGTTTTATTTTTATTATTTTTTTAGAGCTACCTATTGTAGTACTACAGATGAAATGACATCATGTCTGGGATTTGCTTCAAAATAATACAAAGGCCTGGGAAAGGGGGTGACCGTCCATGAGCTGATAATTGTTGAAACTGGTTGTCAGGTTTATTACACTCTACTTTTGTATATACTTAAAATTGTTCATAACAAAGAAAAAAGATTTTTAAAGTTTATCTACAAGATGTGGCCGGACACGGTGGCTCACACCTGTAATCCCGGCACTTTGGGAGGTGGAGGTAGGTGGATCATTTGAGGTGAGGAGTTCCAGACCAGCCTGGCCAACATGGTGAATCCCCGTCTATACTAAAAATACAAAAATTAGCTGGGTATGGTGGTGTGCACCTGTAATCCCAGTTACTCAGTGGGGCTGAGGCAGGAGAATTGCTGAGTCAAGGAGGTGGGGTTTGCAGTGAGCCGAGATTGCACCACGGCGCTCCAGCCTGGGCAGCGATAGAGCAAAAGTCCATCTCAAATAAATAAATAAAGTTTACCTACAAGATGCTGTCTTCCTTTTGGTAATTTTAATACCACTGTAGTGTCAATAATAAGATCTCATAATTATGGGACACCATGTTACATTTTTCCCATATTTTGTCTTTGTTAATCCTCTTAAGAAGCCTAGGAGGTTGGTACTATTATTCATTTGATGTTACAGATGAAGAAACTGAGACATAGATAGAGAGGCGGAGAGAACTTGACCAGGGCTCTATAGTGAGTAGTGATAAAGTGAGGACTGAAATCAGGTCTGGTTAGCCTCAGGGCCTGAGGAGTATTATAAAACCGCTATTGTGTTATTCTTCTCTTGTAATAGACATTCCATAAAGGGATAGAATGATGTGAAAGAAGATTTGTCCATTGGCTTCTCGAATTGTTTATTCACTCAAACAAATGTTTACTGAGCCATCTGTTATATGCCAGGCACTGTGCTAGACATCAGGGATGCAGAAATGAACAAGACAGCAGAGCCAGCCCTCAGGGAACCAACAGCATTTTCTTCAACCAGGTCTTGGTAGCAAAGGGCTAAGTGTTTCTTATTTTTTTCGGAAAAGTCTTTAAAAACTGGTGTTCAGTATGACTTTGGTGCTGTCCATTGAAGGGAAGTCAGAGCGACTGTCTTTCTGCTAGGCCCTTTCCTTCATCCTATGATTTGGTAGGCAGCTGAGCATCTTTTAAAACTTTCATAATGGATGATAATCTGAAAACCACCCTTCTCTCTGGAAAACTACAGAGCTATAGAGCCAACAACAAGGAAACAACTTGTTCTTTCTTATTTGCTGGGACCTTAATAACTCCACCGAGTAATACCTGTGTCCTCTAAGCAGTTCTGCATTCTGGAAATAATTGGCATGCAAAAATTCAAAATAGTTTGTGAACTTGAATTCAGAAAAGAAAAAGAAACATTGTTATTCAAACACAAGTGATAAGCACAATGAATAATCTGAGTCAGTTTAATTCGGATTCGTTTTTGGACTGTGATCACTAATATGTGACTTAAAATCTCCACTGATAGGACTTAGGGCTTCATGAGGTTAACATTTCCTGCTCTTCACTCTTATTTTTCTGGATAAAAGATGCTATTGATTTTGCTTTGATTATTCTTAAATTTTTTTAAAATTTATTTCTGAAAACCAAAACATAAAGGAGTGGTAATTTTTAAAAAATATTTAGATATTTTTATTTCAATAGCTGTGCTAGTGCAAGTGGTTTTTGGTTACATGGATGAATTGCACAGTGGTGAAGTCTGAGATACTAGTGCACCTCTCAAACGAGTAATGTACATTGTACCCAATATATAGCTTTGATTATTCTTCACCCAAGGTCACGTTGAAACTCCTACTGGATATCATCAATCATTATGCCCATGCACCAGTATGTTTGTATGTATTGTTTGATCCTGACTTCATGGCATTACCAGAATACAACTGGTTGTCACCTCCTCCACTGTACCCATTTGAGTAACCTGCTATCATCATCTCTTGTGTGGACTGTGGCCACAGCCTCCTCACTGGTCTGCCTGCCTCTGTCACTGTTCTCTGCATCAGGTGGAGTGTTCCTATTAAATGTCAGAATAGAATATTTTATTCAGAACCCTGCAATGCCTTCCCATCTCACTCAGATTGAAAATCAACATTTTTACAGTCCCTTACTAAGCCCTATATAACCAGGCTCCATTACCTCTAAATTTATTTCCTACTACTCTCCTCCCAACCCATGGTGCTCCCTCCTGGGTGGTCTTTTTGCTGTTTCTCAATCATATCAGGTGCATCCCCACATTAGCAAGGTTCCCTCTGCTCTGATGCTCTTCCTGAGATGTCCAGGCTCCCTCCCTCACCTCCTTCATGTGTCTGCTCAAATATTACCTTATCAATGAATTCTATGACACCCAAAATAGCAGCACTTCTCCCCACCAGCTGTCCCTAGCACCTTTATCTGCTTGTTTTCCAAAACACTTATCATCATTTGGCAGGCTATGTTTTATTTTATTCTTGCTGTCTATCTCCCCAACTAGAATATAAGCTCCACAAGCTCAGGGATGTTATGTGCTTTGTTCACTGCTTTAACTCCAGCATTTAGGACAAGCCTGGGGACACAGTAAGCACTGATCACATGTCTAGTGAATCAATATACAGGAATGTGATTTTAGCAACTGCCATGAATTTACAAGAATTAAGCTAAAGGAACCGGAAGGTGCTTTTCTGCTTTTCATGATCTGAAGTAGGAGTCCTGAGTTGAAGGGGCTGAGATTCTCCAGACCGTGAGGTTACTGTGGTCAGATACTCACGAGCTCAGATGCTCATAGGCAACAATGACCTTTGCAAAATCATGTAATGTTGCAGTCAACTCATCAGCTGGATAAATTAATCGAGTGACCTAGGAATTATCTGCGTCTTAAGGATAGATAGATTTCCCTGAGAAATCATCTGGGTGCTTTTGGAAGTTGGGGGCAGAAAATATAGGATAGTATTATTTGACAATTTTCTAATTCTAATTCTTCTATGGTAATTAGTGTGTTTAGATTTTTTTTATCTCATCTAGGTTTAGTTTCTACAAAGTATATTTTCTTTAGAAGACTATTTTATTCATGCCTTTAAATTTATTGGTACAGAGTGGTGTAAGTTATTCCTTTATGATTTATTTAATTCTGTTTCTGTGACTTCCCTTTTATAATTTCCTGTTTTGAGTAATGATTTTCCCCTTGTTTTCTTATTTTTTTTTCTTAGTAAATTGGTTATTTATCTTTAAATTTCTTTTCAAGGAACAAAATTTTGTATTTCTGTATTCTACTTTTAAAAAGTCATGTCTCATTTTTATCTCCTTTACCTTTAAAAATTCCTTCCTTTTGTTTTTCTTTGATTTAATTTGTTGGATTTTTCAAAAAATAAAAACTCCTGAGTCAGATATTTGTTTCATTTGTTTTATTCTTTATTTTATACCAATACAAATTTTTACACTAGGAATTTCTCTGAGATGTATAAGCTCCCTTGTTGGCTCTAAAATGTGATGTTTTCTTTTTTCTTTTCTTTTCTTTTTTATTTTTTGTTTAGCAATTCTGCAATTTAGATTTTTTTCTCACCCAAGGGTTGTTAAGAATGAAAAGCAAAAGTTCCAAATGGAAGGGCTGTTTAATTTTAATTCTCATTGTTGCTTTTTCATGATTTCCAGAGAAGAAGAAAAAGATGCCTGACTTATGTAACCATGCTCAATTTGGAAATACCCTTTCTTATTGCTTTGATTTCTGGGAGGTGGATTAACATTTACTATTAGATTCACTAGTTAATTTACTCTTTAAGAACAAAGATAAAGTGTAGCCAGACAACTGCTTAGGGGTGTATCAGTCCAACGACATGTACATTGAGCTTCTAAACAAAATTTAAAAATCTTCATGAACCTTAGAATAAGAAAAATGCCTTTTACATTTTAAAATAGTGACCTAAATTACTTTTTTTTTACTGTCGCATATGAGCAGCCACCATGACTAACTTATTTTGTATTTCTAGCTTCACCTAAGGCTATTTCTGGATGTGGCTGCTGGCTTGTCAAAGTTAAATAAAGCGTGACACATATTGTTCAAAGGCAAGTGGAAGATCTAATGTTTCTTTTTGAAATATAGGAAACTGGAGACATCAGGCAACAGTGGAAAAGCATGCACTTTGGAGAAAGGTGAAACCTGAGTTCAATTCTCTCAAAACGTACTTTGAGCTTCATCCGTTTGCAATGGGGTCCCCATCCTGGTACTTAAAGGCATGTAGGATGCCACTTCTCTTTCCCCCCCAAATGCTCCCACACAAACCCAGAGTACTCACTAACTTCATTTGATTTCTGGGGTCTCTGGACTCTTTAACTGAACCCACTTAAACACCCCATATGCCTTAAAATAGGGGCTCCACCTCAGTCAATGGGAAGGATTCCAACCTTCTTCCACATCCACGTTCCCCACTTAGCCCAACAAGACCCTGGCAGAAGCTTCTGCCCAAGGGCCATGCTGGGCCTTGGGCTCCCCTGTCGGCCCTTAGCTGGCTTCTTGTACTCTGAGCTGCAATTGTTCCAGCCTGAGGCATCCCTCCCTCCCACCCTTCATCCACAAGACCCCAGCCCTGCCTCCTCAATGTTTTATTTGCATTCTGAGTTCCTACTATATTGTATTCTCAAGACATATATCTTCTAAATTTCTAAATTACAGTAAAACAACTTCTAAATTTCAAGTGTGATATGTTTTGGCCGTGTCCCCACCCAAATCTTGTCTTGCATTGTAGCTTCCATAATCCCCATATATTGTGGGAGGGACCTGGCAGGAGGTAACTGAATTATGGGGGTGTTTTTTTCCCATGCTGTTCTCATGATAGTGAATAAGTCTTACAAGGTCTGATGATTTTATAAAGGGCAGTTCCCCTGCACACATTCTCTTGCCTGCCACCATGTAAGACGTGCTTTTGTTCCTCCTTCTGCCATGATTGTGAGGCCTACCCAGTCATGTGGAACTGTGAATCCATTAAACCTCTTTTTATTTATTATTTACCCAGTCTTGGGTATGTCTTTATTAGAAGTGTGAGAAAGGACTAATGCACTGTGCCTCAGTTTCTTCACTTGAAAAAATTCCTAACTATAAAAACCTTACCAGATAGCTAGGAGGGTTAATAAGGGAAACTTTGCCAACCATCTGCCTATAGTAGAGGCTCATGCACTTTAGTTCTCCCTCCCATTTCTTTCCCCTTCCTGCTGGAGCATGCCCCCAGGCTACCCATAGCTGCTTTGATGTTTCCTAAACTTGCAAGCAGGAATCAAGGTGTGTGGAGAGAGAGAGAGAGGAGTCTCCATAGGTCCCAGGAGGGAGTCATACCTGATTCTCAGTCCTACAGAGGGGAAGTTAAAATAATGGGAAATGAGCAGTTCTACAGATGCAGTAACATAGGTAGAATTGTTGAGGTAAACTAAATTCACTGAATTTGGCAAGCTGTTATAGCTGGTTTTTTGTTTTTGATTTTATCTAGCTTTTTGCAATCTGACTATAATCCTATACTTTTATCTACATATTTTATTGACTTTTGATCAGTTCTGACTTGCAAGAATTCCTGCAATTCTTCCGTAAAAGTTTTCAAAATTTCTGGAATCACAGAAAACAGATGTGTTTCTCTCTAATACATAAAATAAATTATATTAATATTATAGGTTATATATAATAACATATATAAATAAATATAATAAATTATATTATATAGAGAGAAATATATTTTTTATTTTTATAAGTACATATTTGGAAACTATAAAACCATAATAAAGGAGTAAAACTGACACTAATATAAGTGAAATAGAGGGGGTTGTGTAGACAATATGTTTGGTTGACAAATATTTATTGAGCACTTGTCCTGTGCCAGGCACTGTCTGAAGTTCTGGGAATATGCAGGGATTAGACAAGTTCTTGTTCTCATAGAGCTGATATCCTAGTGCCTGTGGTGGGGAGGCAGATAAAATGACACATCACTATTTTGTCAGGTGGCGCTAAGTGCCATGGAGACACACTAGGTGCAGGGAGGGAGAATAATGGGAAGATACCATTGCAGGTAGCGGGTGAGGAATAGCCTCGCTGGACAGGGACATATGAACAGAGGTCTGAGTTGGGTTAGGCAGGATGCCACACAGACATTGGGGGAAGAAAATCTGAGCAGAGGGCACAGCAAAACCCGAAGGCTGAGGCCAAATGAAGAAGTAGGAGGCGATGTGGCTGGAGAAGAGGGAGCAAAGGGCAGAGTGTTGGTGGTGAGGTCAGGGACCCAGCAGCCTGATCCAGGGAACTTGAACATGATGGAAGGACTTTGGGTGCATTCTGAGGAAGGGGAAGCCACTGGAAGGCATTAAGTAGAAAAGAATGGAAGTGAGAGTAATTATATGTGAAAGTTGTTGGAGTCACAATGGAGTGACGATGAGGCAGCCACTGGAAGGCATTAAGTAGAAAAGAATGGAAGTGAGAGTAATTATATGTGAAAGTTGTTAGAGTCACAATGGAGTGAAGATGAGGCAGGACAGGTAGTCAAGGAAGAAAGTACAGTTAACCCAATAAGCCCCAGCATTCACATTGTAATCCAGCTCATGCAAGCACAGCTATCTCCTGCAGGGAATATTTCCCGTAGACAGCATTTGCACTTTGATTTTACCTCTTCTCAAACTGACCCTGTTCTCATGATAGTAGTGAAAAACACACCCCTAGGTGGAGATTTAAGATGCTAATGAGTTATGTGATGTATGAACAAGCATGTACAGCTATTGCATGTGTGCTCCCCAGAGGACCACTAAGAACATGCTTACTAGCAACACCTTTTCTCAGCCTTTTATGAATAATCATGTAAGAGTCCCATAAAAGGATTTCTCCAGCAATAATCAATGCTGTCTACTCAGTGGCTCATGCCTGTAACCCCAGCACTTTGGGAGGCCGAGGCGGGCGGATCACCTGAGGTCAGGAGTTTGAGACCAGCCTGGCCAACATGGTGAAACTTCATTTCTACTAAAAATACAAAAAAAGTAGCCAGGTGTAATGGCACATGCCTGTAATCCCAGGTACCTGGGAGGCTGAAGCAGGAGAATTGCTTGAACCTGGGAGGTGCTGGTTGCAATGAGTCATGATTGCACCACTGCACTCCAGCCAACAGAGTAAGACTCTGTTCCCCCTCGGCCCCTGCAAAAATAATAATAATAATAATAATAATGATAAGAGGCAACATTAATGACCACCAAAATTTTATTTTTTCCCATAGCATTGCTGGGGTGGCGTGGCTACCTGCCCTGGGTTCATCCTTTTCCTAAGTGGGACTCCTACGAGTGAGGGACTCAGAATCAAATGATTTATAGCCAGTTAATGTTCTAGTCCAGATTCCCAATTAAATGGGCATAGACAGACATTCATTACCCTTTAAATTATTTTTTAAGTGAAAAGTCAACAAAGCAAAAAAGTCAAAGGTGAGGTTACAAAAATGACTTTTCTTTAACTTCTATGCTACTGTAATCTTGGGTTTAGTTATTGACTTATAGCAATTATTTATACAAAACACAAGAATTGTTCTGAAAAAAATTAAAAAATATATACCTGCACGACTCATAACTGGAAATATTATACCAGGAGGCTTTGTCACTTGGTATCTTTATCCTTTTACTATTTTCTTTTAATTCTACAAGAAGCAGTAAATTCTTTATGGTTGGAGTGGATGAAGAGGTGCCATGTAATAGCTCAGAAGGCAAAGTCCCTTGTTTTACCAGCTGTTTAGGCATCCATGTACTCATCCTTCATTTGAAGGGTTTGAGTTAATTCTATCCTTCCAAATCAGCCCTTACAATCTCATGTGCCCACCTCTTCTGCAACAGTCCCTGGCCTAGAGGGAGGACGCTTGCAACACAGGATTTTTTGCATGTTCCTTGTGGCTCCACTCCATTCTCCCAGTGCACATGCAGGCCCTTAGTCTGAGCCCACTCTACATTGATTTATTTCCCTTACTGAGCATGTGTTAAAGGATGGAATTTTTCACCATGGGCATGTTTAGGCAAGCCCCCTGCACACAATGTCCTGGATGGCATTTGGCTGTCTTCTGCCTCTATCATTCCCCCCTCTAAAGAAGTACATCTAACTGCCATTAGAATAAGGGTAAGGATAAAGACAAAGACCAATCTTAACGGCTTCCTCCTGAAAAGGGGCACTGTTTTGGAAAGACAGCAGTTGGGTCTGCCTCAGAGGCCTATCTAAGGGTATCTGGTAAAGGGGACCAACATTCGAGGCTGTGGTTGCATAACTGACTGGAGTTTGATGGCCTGAAGGTGAGAAGACACAAACCAGGTTATTAGAAGACATGTACCAAAATGAAATGGGGAAGGGTAAGGACAGTTCAAAAATCCTGAGGCTGCCGACATGCCCAGATAACTGGTGGCTATAGTTATGCCTGCTAAGATTTGGGTGCATGGGACTTGGCTTTGGTTAGCTCCCGTAGTTTATTTTCCTAAAAAAGAAACCTCTGGGTTATGGGCACCCTATTTTCTCCCATTACTTGGCAGGATTCGTAGGATAATTGTTCAGAACTAGAATATTGTTCCAGATTTTTACATTACCCATGCCTTTTGTTTCTTCTGAGCTGCAGCCAGAGATCACCGGTTGGTTCACAGGAATAAGCAGGGTTTATTTAAAATGTAGGCAAAATACTTAAAAACAACTAATTAGTCTAGAATTTAATGACAAATGTATGATGTTTTGAAACATAGTTTCTTTCTCCCCAGTCCTCATTTTTGTTAAAAACAAATCATAATAGGAATGAGTTGTTTGCAAAATAAACTTTGGTCTTACACTTGGTCTGCTTATTTGCACAAAGTGCAACAAGAACAATTATTTTTACATAGGCTTTTTAAATTGGCTTTGATGGAACTCTATTCCACAAGGAATTTCAGATAGGACTTCATAAAGATGAGCCCACCCATGGGTTTGTACCTTCAAATACCTACGAGTTGGGTGAATTCCTCTCTTCTTGAGGTCCCAAGAATATGGGGTTCCTTGGCCTGTTAGAAAGTGATATTCTTTACTCACCACAGGTTTAGGAACCCTGTATGGGGTCTGTGTAGACAAGGTATGAGGCTGGTTTACCCAAGGGGCTTTGATTGGCTCTGCAAGTTGAGCTCGATTCCTTAAAGGGAAGCATACCCTTCCAGTCAAAGCCTTGGTAAAACAACCAGTTTCTTCAATTTCATTCTGCTGCAAAAGAAAGTGGATTTTTACTGCACTGATGCAAATAACCATATTGCCCTAAGCTAAGAATACTCACAGATAGTTTCCAAATTCTAGAGGAAGCAGGCAGAGAGAAAAAAAACATGCCAAATTTTGTTCACAGGAGTCTACGTTACTCAATTATTAAAGACTGTGAATAGCTAAAAAAAAAAAATGATCAGCAATGTTTTAAGCAAAAGTTTAAAAAATATCACTTCAATTTTCTATCAGTTCAGTCTGTTCAGTTAACTCTTGTTCTGCTTGATATTCATGAACATTTCAGCTTTTCATGAGTCCTGTCATTTTTCCTTTATTCCAATGTCACAGTCTCCAAAGTTATCAGAAACCTGCATTTGAGAGCACCTGTTAAATTTCTATAACTGATTATAAATCCTCTTTTGAAGAAGATCAAAACAAAACAACAATTATCTGTGAATAACAAAATGTCCATGGTAGTTACAGTCAAAAACACAACTGACAAAGAAATTTGGTTATCTCTGTGGTGTATAATCACCTGACATAACATCTTTAATTGTGATTGATAGCATATACTCAGATATTAGAATTTTAGAAATCCCATACAGTTTTGGAACATATATTACTATTTTTCATTAAAATATAACCCAAAGAAGATTAAACATCATTTTGACAATCCCATGTCCATAAACGTGTCAGGTAATCCTATTTACCTCTCTTCTGGATGTTCCAGGGAAGACAACCTTGAAGCTGACATTGGATTTTGAGAAGCCCATTAAATATGTTAGAGGTTTAAAACAATGTTATCAAGCAGAATTTCAGATTACCATAAGTTATTTATTTTGCCAAAATGATGACTCAAAAATTTTAAAACAAGCCAAAAACTTTTACTCGTTAAGAGGGAAGACAGATTTCCAAACAATTCGTCTCCTGTCTTCACTTTCATTTCCTTGGCAGTATAACTGGAAGATAAACTGAAATATTTAATTATCCTTTACTATTACATGAAAATCTTATACAAGGGAGAGAAAGCAAATTTTACCCTCACATTAGTTTACTGTTAATGTTAACCCCAATTTTTTAATGGAAGCTTACAGACAATTCTATCCAATCTTAAACAGTTTGATCATGAGGTAAGATTCTTATAAACTTTTTATAACCCTTTACAAATTACTAATTTACTAATCTGCTAAAGAGCAGATTAGGGCCTTAAGAAAACCTTTTTGTGCTTTCATTTCAATGCTCAGTCTGTAGAAAACCATATAATACAGTTTTGGATTTAATCAATGTTCACACACAGAATTTCTTTTGCAAGATTAATTTTTAGAAACCTTCCACAACTTGTTTAAACCTTTAGCTTTATCCTATCTAATTTATAACTTAGGCAAAAATTTACATTTCCATGCATTTTTATAATCTTTGACTGATAACACATTTTACTGTTCTTACATACCTGGCATGTAAATCTATTTTCAGTGGTCTCAATTACATGTTATAATGGTCCTCTTAGCACTTTTTAATTTTAGTTTAAAACCTGGTAAGTCGTTTTAATTATGCACTAGGTGCTGATAAAGTTTGATCCCTTCCAGCATAGTTAAGGGTGTGGTTAATTCCGTATGTCCCCATGCCTTACCAAGTTGTAAAGCAGGCAGATTGAACAGTCCTCAAAGGCCAAAAAGCAGTTTACAACCTTAAAACATTTAGCAAACCTAATACCTGACTTGCATAATTTAGACCACTTATTTACATTTTAAGAACATTTGCATTTTATCAATTATCTTTAAGACTATTTTTATTTCTCAAAGATTAAAGTCACAAGAACTAAAAGGCATTATAGCTTTTACCTTTCCTCCTCCAAAAATATTTGATCTAAGTGCTTATTTTTCTTTAAGCCAATTAATCAGAGCTCTTTTTTATAACTACACAGATGGACAAGAAGATAGAGTAGTTATAAGATTTTTCATTTGCCAATCTTCTAATTGGATTCTTGGTCTCTGGGTGGGGTCCTTTAAGAGCAGGGCTAAGAAAGCATGCAGTTTCTTTTTCTTTTCTTTTTCTTTTTTTGTTTTTTGAGATGAAGTTTTGCTCTTGTTGCCCAGGCTGGAGTGCAATGGCGTGATCTCAGCTCACTGCAACTTCTGCCTCCCAGGTTCAAGTGATTCTCCTACTTCAGCCTCCCAAGTAGCTGCATGCAGTTTCTAGGGCCTAATAAACAGGCATAGCTGGAAGACAAAAACAGATTTTGAGAGCCATCTATTTGCCTCTAATTCCTGGGGTTCCATGAGGAAAAGAGAGGTTTCTCCCAAAATGGAATCCGTGGTAACTTTTCTGTTTTTCCCAAGGAGCCCTAGGCCATCAGAAATTATCTTAGGGCCTCTCATGTGTACATTAAGAGTGGCAAGACAAGGTGGAGAAAAGTAATTCCGTCAACTGAGAAAAAAACCATTTTCCAGCAAAACAGGATCCAAGAAGAGAAAAACATAAAGGCCTTTCAACTATACCTATAACTTGGATATCCACTTTAATTAAGCTGAGTGCTCTTTAAGAAAGTCCCTTTAAATCCCACATTACCTGACTTTAGCCATGCCAAGCAGCCAATATTTCTGGCTTTGGAAGTTTAGCCAAAGTAACCTCACAGGTGAAACCAACAAGCCTCAATTAAGACATGCAAAGCACACCAGATTGGCTACACCTTAAGACCAGCCTCATAAACCCTTTTTCACTAATGAAAACTTGACAGGGAATATAAACAGTGATCCTTATCATTCTTTTCACCAGTTTGTACAGGGAGAGAGGCCAAAAGTCTGACTGGTTAAAAACCTTTTATCCTTTTGCTGACATGTCAGGCTTCTGGATTCCCTTCCCCTGAGCTCAATTCTAAGCCAACCAGTTTAAGGTTTGGGAAATTAAGTTTTCTCAGGTTGGAGGATGCATCCTAGGGGAATGTCCTTTAGTACAGGGACACAATTACCCATCTGTGAAGAGAGGACAAAGGAGGAAAAAGTAAAAAAGAGGTTTTTTTCCAAAGGCTCCCCAGGGGTTCAGGATGCATTTGAAAGGGGGACAGATTGAAGACGAATGGCTACTCATCTAGAAAGGGGAGTGAGGCATCCCTGGTTCCTTTCTCTTTCTAGGAAATAGGGTATGTGAGGGAAAGAAGGAACAAGCATCCTTTTTCCTTCTTCCATCCTTATGTCCCCAAGTCCTGACAACCTCGACAGGGTGCCAGCCACGGGTGCCAATGTGGCTCTCACCCATGCTAACAGGGGACCTAGGGGGTGGGATTATCCACTGTTACCCACAAACTGCCTTTCCCCCTGCTGTCAGTAGGCTTCAAGTGCCCTAGACATCATTTATGCCATTGATACTAGTATGACCTTTATCTATGAAACAAGAGGCCTGGCTTGATTGGCAGGAATTAGTCACGCTCACCTGTACTGTGCTTTTTCATTTTTGTTGTTGTCTGCCTCTAGATCCCTCAGATGCAGTTTTCTTTCCCATGGCTTCAACACGAAGCTTGGAATTGAGTTTGGGACAAAAGAACTGCATCAGTAGGGGTGTGCATGGACTCACCAATCCCCAGGTGTCCCTCACCACCCTGACTGCTGCCTCCTAATCATAAGCTAAGGCTAAGGTGCAGCTGTGAAATTGGGTCCTTCTCAAACAAGGGAGGGAGAAAGGGTGTCCTGTAATTAGGGTCCTGGTTTAATAAGATGCCTTCCAAAAGGAAGAAAACTTCTGGCATAGAGAAGGCCCCTCTACTCGCAGGGCTGCCTTATTAGGTTGGTGCAAAAGCAATTGTGGTGCCCATCATCCTAAGTAATGGCAAAAACCACAACTACTTTCACACCAGCCTACTCACTCCTGACTTGGCGGACAAAAGAAACCAATACCACCACCACCACCACCACCACCACCACCACCACCACCACCACCACCAGCTTAAATGTAGGGCTATGTTAACTGCTGACAAGGTGGAGAAAAGAAAAAGACACCTGGGGAAGAAACCTCTTATTCTTATGCAAATGGATTTTTCCAACAGGGAGAGAAACTTTTAATTGCTGTTGGACTGAGCTGGACCCCTTGGCTGGGGGTGGGGAAGACTCTGTGGATACATGGCAGGGGACACTGGCCAGTTGGCTGCATGGGGCCTGGGCCCCTGAGATCACCCTGGGGCTGGGGCAACAGCTGTGGCTCAGTCCTGCTCTGGATGACTGTTGGACACCACATGCACGTGCAGTGGACACAGTCATGTGCCCCAGACAGGAGGGAAGGGGGAATGGGGAGCTGCTATCTTCCTATCCATCCTACACATGTGCCTGTGGCCATTGGGGTGGGAGTGGAACACCCCCAACATTGTAAAAGAAAAGATAGGTGCCATTACAGTCCCCCCAAAAAGAAGGAAAATGCCATAGAAAAGATTGGGTTGGACTGAGGCCGACGTTCCTGACCCCTGAGAACAATGTGGGGTGGGAGAGTGGGGTGCAATTTCCCCCTCAGAAAACACCTGAGGACAAGAAAGCTCAGAAACAAAAGGGAAAGAAATTTTCTGGGTCCACATTTTACTCATCCAGACAATGTCAGCTTTCTCATTATAACTTTTGGCTTTTGATTTTTTTTTTTTAAATTTTCCAATCTGGACAAATAGTGTTTTAAAGACCTTTGCTTTAACCCCCTCAATTTCCATTCTATTTATTTCATTTCTTGACAACCATCCAAAGATTTCTATTACCCTTCTGGGGCAACTCCTTTGACTCTCTTTTACCTTTCTCATTTTTTTTTTAATTACTCCAATGTTTTATTAAGCATCTGTAAGACCCACAAGGGACAGCAAATTTGATAAGACTTGTGAAATAATTGTATGGTTCTGTTGGAGGAATGTCACCTGGGATGCCTACGTAAAAGGGACCTCTTTAACCCCCAAATTTACCATGACCTGGGTAATAGGCATATTTAGTGGGAGAATATCCTGGTCATCATAAAGCCAGTACCATGTGGCTTGCTTCTGAATCATATCAACTGCTTCATCTGGGTTACTCAACTTGGCATTTTATAGGGAGAGTTGGGCAGTCCCTTTCTTGGGGTAAACAGACTTTACAGTGGCATTTATCCAGTTCACTAGGGTTGGATGTTCTCTCAGGAATAACCTCCTGTGCATTTGGATCACTTATCAGAGATTTAATAGTGAGCTGTGGGTCCTGGATCAAACTAAAGCTCTTTCACTCTGTAGCATTTAAAATTAAGGATTCTGTCCTTAAAGTAGTTATTTTTAAATCCATTATAGTAAAAGTATCTCAGGAAGCTGACGATACCAATCTACAAAATGGAACAATTCCTTTACATTATACCCTCTGGTTTTAACAGTTCTTGTTTTGCCCTTCCCCTACATTTACTGTCTTCTTGGTAACCACAGGTCTGAGAGGTAACTTTTGTTGCCCTGGTTTAATTTTTATTTTGGTGAGTAGCTTGGAAGCTAGAGGCTTGAGCTGGGACAGACCTACTTCTGGGCTTGGTCCACTCTTAAGGACCAACCCAGCACTCTTTTACTTTCATTTCAGCTATTACAGATAATAACCAAAGGATGAAACATTTTTCTTTTTTCCTTATTAGCTTGCATTCCCTTATGCATTCAGTGAACTAACTCCCTTGGAGTATGAGTAGGATCCATCTCTAATTCCACTGGTAACTTTTATTTTTAGTAACTGACTATAGCTCAGCTGCAGCTCCTTAAGATGGGTGACCACATGGCCACTCAAGAGTCAGGATTTCTCATTTCACACCCTTTTATTGTTTTCTTTATCCATTTAGTTTTATCTATATAAGTTTTTCCTTTATTTTAGAGTGACTCGTAAATAGTCTCTAGAAAAAAATTACATTTTCTTTAGCAAAAACTACATCCTTGTGTTTTCAGAAACCTCACCAAAAACACCTTTTATTCACCTACTAGTTTAAGTCTTATTAACCCAAATTCCCAGTGGGGAAAAACCCCATAGGTTTACTTAATTTAAACATTACATGACTTATTAACCCAAATCCCCAGTGTGGGAAAAAAATTACCTAGTTTTACTTAATTTAAACATAACATGACTTTAAGATTTTAAATGACTGGAAAGACTGGAGATTAAATTTACCAAATTAATCTTACCAAAGATTACCAGTCATGTGAGCTAAAAGGCATCTGAGCCAGCTTCCATCAGCCTGATAAGCATTAACATTCTCTAAGCCAATTGATTAGAGCTCTTTCATACAGCTTGTTAGTGAAATATCACTTCCAAATGACACATGTAAACATATAGATATAACAGACATATAGACAATGGCAAGTCCAAAAAATTTTTCATTTGCCTCTTTTCAAAAATTCTCTCCCCTACTTTAGATTATTAATTTTAAAAAGTTGTAAGACCAAACAGAAGTTGAAGGAGAGAGTTACTATTCTAGGCCTTCTCAAAAAAAAGAAAAGGACTGATATATCCATCTGAATAATTTCAAAAAGAAACATTACAGAATTTAAAAGTTAAAAACTTTGTGCATTATGAGTAACTCAGTATTTTAAATAAAATCTTGTTCTAACCAATTCTTTAGTTTTGTATTAGTGTTTTTTGTTTTTTGTTTTTTTTTTTTTTTTTTTTTTTTTGAGACGGAGTCTTGCTCCTGTTGCCCAGGCTGGAGTGCGACGGTGCCATCTTGCCTCACTTCCCAGGTTCAAATGATTCTCCTGCCTCAGCCTCCTGAGTAGCTGGGATTACAGGCACCTGCCACCACACCCGGCTAATTTTTTTATTTTTAGTAGAGACAGGGTTTCACCATGTTGGATAAAAGATTTTACTTGTCACATGAACTTGAAAAGCATTTGGGCTTATTGTTTAATGTATGAGTACCCTTACAACTTTAAACCACCTTAGTACCTTGTGGCCAAAAAACACGTAATAAAATACATGTTTGTACACATAAACACACACATACATACTCATACAAAGATCCTGTAGCTTTCACTTCAAAATTTTAATATTAATATAAACATATATTAATATAAACTATATTAATATAAACTTACCAGTTTGCAAAAACGATAACAAAAAGAAATGGTTGGATGCACACAGTGGATTTTATCTCAGTAGAAATGTGTTAATAATAGCAGACAAAGCAGGAGGAAAAGAAAACAGAGAGAGAACTTAGGAAATTTAGAGTTGCAGGTTGAACTTTAGGTTCTGAATTTTCCTTGATGTAATTTGCCCATCAGTTTAAAATGTGCACAAGAACAGACCTAAACTGTAACCAGCTGGAGTATTAGAAAACCTGGCATGCCCTTCCATTTACACAACTACTTGCAAGTGAGGCACCATAAAACCAAATAAGGTGCCTGAGAGAACTTGTTTTCCTTGTTTTTCCATATCCTTAGATAATTTGTTCCCCACATTTTTTCTTAAAAGGAGGAACTGAGCTGTGGCCTAGGTTTTAGTTCAGTGGGTCAAAATGTGCTGATTCTGGGTGGGGCTCCACAGTGTGTTACCACTAAGTCATTGCCGCCCTTTTACGTATCTCAGTTTCTCTCTCTGGAGGTTTAGACCTCCGAGCGCTCAAAACACAGAGTTCCTAAATGAGCTTCCTGGATGAAGCTTTTTAAACTAATTTTGCTGGGGGTTCCCTGTCGGGTGGCTGCATTTCATGGGGTTGGTAGTCAACCTCCTAGGCTCCACCCCAGTCACCCAGGGATGTCTTTTGGCTGGAAGGAGCAAAATGGCCTATCTTTTCAGAGCTTAGGAAACTCAGTCTGACATTTATCTACAAAAGCAACAATTTAGTTGCTCTCACAAATACACGGACAAGCCAATTGAGATTAATTTTGGGAGAAAAGGCAATGAGAAAACTCTTTACAATGCACCTCTGAACTACAATTAGGATCCTAAACAACTACTTTGTAGGAGAGCGGGCGGGGAGAGGGGAAGCTAAGACCAGCTGTAAACTGTCCTCAGTCACTCCTAACTTTGTAGCTCTTGTCCGCCATTACACACTACAAGGACAAATCTTCTCACAGTACAAGGTAATCTGGTGCCCCCAAAAGCCAAAAAGGTCAGGGAATGCAATACAGGAAAGCAGAGCTTTAAATCTTAGAAAAATCTGCCCATGACCCTTGAAACTCCACAAAGAAAACAGAACACCCCAAAAGGGGGTGGGAATGGCGCCTTTGTTCTGAGTTCTTTAAGGGGTCTGAGTCATGAGAACCCTCTTCTAGATTTTTCTTGGTACCGGAGATGGTGAAGGGGGAAGGAAGAATAGAGTGGAACAAAAGTAAACAAAAGAACATTTTTTTTCTTAGGAAGGAAGTGAACACAGAAGAAAGTGAACACAGAAACCAAGCACATGTTTTTGTTTTTGTTTTCGTTTTTGCAGCTGCCAGGAATTTTGGCCAATTCAGAGGCCTTATTTCCCCTAATTTGGAATTCTCATTGCAATTTGACCAAGTCTGTTATAGTTGATCAAATCCTATGGGAGAAAGATCAGAACAACAAAACCCCTAACAATATGATTACTGAGTGCTCTAATGGTAAGGAGAAATTAAAACCAGCTGCTTGTCAATTTCAACTTGTAGTCATTAAGGAGAATTTCCAAGACAAAAAAATTCCAATTCAGCTACTTACCTAGGATTAGAGCCCTGGCACAAGATTGCTCTTTACCATCTTAGAGGCAGGAAAAAAACCTGGAAATGTGCACAGAACATAACGTTTTTGCCTTCCCTGTCGGAAACTAGCTGAAACTCCAGAAAGGAGTTACCTGCTATCCTTCATCATGGAAGCAGAAAAACTTGCTTTCCTTGTTGGAATCAAGTAAAACTCCAAAAAAGGAGTTGCACAGCAAAATAAGCTTTAGATCTCGACCAAATTTTGAGAGATCAGGGATTCTCTGGAGGGTGAGCTCCCAGGCCTCTGCAAATTATCCTTCTGGTTTGAGCCATAAGGATAACTCAAGCTGGTACCAAGCTGTATTTATCACAGGTCAAGGGCACCTCCACTCAGAATCCCTTCATCACCAATTTGTGAACTCAAAAGTATCTGAGATAGGTCTCAATAAATTTAGAAAGTTTATTTTGCCCAGCACTTTGGGAGGCCAAGACGGGCAGATCACGAGGTCAGGAGATCAAGATCATCCTGGCTAACACGGTGAAACCCCGTCTCTACTAAAAAAAAAAAAAAAAAATACAAAAAACTAGCTGGGGGTGGTGGCAGGCGCCTGTAGTCCCAGCTACTCGAGAGGCTGAGGCGGGAGAATGGCGTTAAAACCTGGGAGGTGGATCGCGCCACTGCACTCCAGCCTGGGCGACAGAGCGAGACGCTGTCTCAAAAAAAAAAAAAAAAAAAAGTAAGTTTATTTTGCCAAGGTTAGGGATGTGCCCATGACACAGCTTCAGGAGGTCCTGATGAAATGTGCCCAAGGTGGTCATGTTTCTATATATTTTTAGGGAGGCATAATACATCAGTCAATTCCTGTAAGATGTATACTGCTTCAATCTGGAAAAGCAGGACAACTTGAAGTGGGGCTTCCAGGTTATAGGTAGATTTAAGAATTTTCTGATTGGCAACTTGTTGAAAGAGTTATTATCCAAAGACCCAGAATCAATAGAAATGCCTGGGTTATGATGATAAGGGGTTATAGAGATCAAAGTTTATCAGGCAGATGAAGCCTCCAGGTGTGTCCAGAATTGGTGGGTTCTTGGTCTCACTGACTTCAAGAATGAAACTGCAGACCCTGGTGGTGAGTGTCACAGTTCTTAAAGATGGTGTGTCTGGAGTTTGTTCCTTCAGACGTTCAGATGTGTCTGGAGCTTATTCCTTCTGGTGGGTTCGTGGTCTTGCTGTCAAGGGTGAAGCTGCAGACCTTCACGGTGTTACAGCTCTTAAAGGCAGCACATCTGGAGTTGTTAATTCTTCCCTGTGGGTTTGTAGTCCTGCTGGCTTCAGGAGTGAAGCTGCAGACCTTCGCCATGTTACAGCTCATAAAGGCAGTGTGGACCCAAAGAGTGAGCAGCAGCAAGATTTATTGTAAAGAGTGAAAGAAAAAAACTTCCACCCTGTGGAAGGGGACCCCAGCTGGTTGCCGCTGGCTGGCTCAGGCAGCCTGCTTTTATTCCCTTATCAGACCCCACCCACATCCTGCTGATTGGTCCATTTTACAGAGAGCTGATTAGTCCGTTTTGACAGAGTGCTGATTGGTGTGTTTACAATCCTTGAGCTAGACAGAGTGCTAGACAGAAAAGTTCTCCAAGTCCCCACTAGGTTAGCTAGATACAGAGTTAGCTAGACACAGAGTACCAATTGGTGTATTTACAAACCTTGGGCTAGACACAGAGTACTGATTGGTGTATTTACAAACCCTGAGCTAGACACAGAGTGCTGATTGGTGTATTTAAGATCCTCTAGCTAGACATAAAAGTTCTCCAAGTCCCCACCAGATTAGCTAGATACAGAGTGCTGCTTGGTGCACATACAATCCTCCTGCTAGATATAAAAGTTCTCCAAGTCCCCATTCGGCTCAGGAGCCCGGCAGGCTTCACCCAGTGGATCCCGCATAGGGGCTGCAGGACGAGCTGCCCACCAGTCCAGAGCAGCGCCTGCACTACTCAGCCCTTGGGCTGTCCATGGGACCAGGCGCCACGAATCAGGGGACGGAGCCCGTCGGGGAGGCTGGGGAGGCTCGGGCCGTGCTGGAGACTACTGCAGGGGGGTAGCTCAGACATGGCGGGCTGCGGGGTCCCGAGCCCTGCCCCTAGGGGAGGCAGCTAAACCTGGCGAGAATTTGAGTGCAGCACTTTGGGGCCGGCACTGCTGGGGGACCCGCTGCAACCTCCCGCAGCTGCTGGCCTGAGTGCTAAGCCCCTCACTGCCCTGGGCCAGTGGCGCTGGCAGGCCGCTCGGTGTGCGGGGCCTGCCTAGCCAGTGCCCGTGCCTGCCTGAACTTGCACTGGCCCGCGAGCGCCACGTGCAGCCCGGGTTCCCTCTCGCACCTCTCCCTCCACACCTCCGGGCGAGCAGAGGGAGGCAGCTCCGGCCTCAGCCAGCCCAGTGAGGGGCTCCCACGGTGCCATGGCGGGCTGAAGGGCCCCTCAAGCGCCACCAGAGTGGACGCCAAGGCCGAGGAGGCGCTGAGACTGAGGGCTGCTAGCACATTGTCACCTCTCACAGGTAGCAGATTTCAGAGAGAACAGATTGCAAATGTTTCTTATCAGACTTAAGTTTAATGCTGGTCAGCTTTTCCTGAATTCCAAAAGGGAGGAGGGTGTAATGAGTTATGTACAACTGTCCCATCCCATCATGGCCTTAACTAGTTTTTCAGGTTAACTTTAGAATGTGCTTGGTCAAGAGGGAGCGTCCATTCAGATGGTTTGAGGCGGGGAGGGCTTACAATTTTATTTTACATAGTGAAGGTTAATTATCTCAGTACAATTAGGTCATCTTCATTTTTCTTTTAAAAATTTTGTCTTCCTTTATCTCCCTGAATACACACACACAGTATACTATTGTCTCATTGCAAGACCCATTCTCAAATATTATTTTCTTTTAGAGAGACTCTTGCTGTTATTTAGGTTCACAAAACGGTGTCAGAAGTGAAATAAAAGTGGCCTCACCTCAGATGAATCAGTGGCCCCTCGAATTGAGTGAAGTACCTACTGACCCCTTTGGTCCTCACCTCTTTTTATACCAGGAAAGGGACTGGCACATCTCTGGTTATGTAGCAAAAATCTCCCATAGCCCAAAGGCTGGGGTCTGACATCCAGTCTGACTATATACCTGTGTTGTTCAGTTCCATGAATTTTCCTTAAAAAGGCTGTCTGCAAAGCCAATCTGTGAGTGCTCTCTACTATTCACCTTTTATTGATATCCGCTCAATATTTAATTTTGGAGATACATTGTGCGTGTTATAGTATTTTATAATTAGCTCTAGTAAGGATACTCTGGGAACATGCTAGTCAGAACACATCTCTGCTACTCTTTCCTCTCAATTAAATATCTGACCCTTATCTCCTGAGCAGAGGAGCTACTGGAGCAAAGAGAGCTCGGGGTACGTGATTAAGCCTTAAAGCCCTGTAACAGTGCCAGTGGAGAGACCAGTTATTATTTGCAGGGCGGTGGAAGGTAGAGTAAGTATTGCATCTCATAAATGAAGCTAACTAACGACGATACAAACAAAGCTGGCACTTATTATCTAAGTCATCTACTTATATTCTTATCAGGCATAAGAAGTTGTACCTTAAATCGAACCCAGGCAGTAATCTGAAGACAATTTTTCTTGGCATGAATAATGGTTCAGTAACATGAATTTCTGGTGACCAGAAATAATGTAGGGGAAAAAAATTAAGTTTAGACACAAAACTGTGTTGGAAAGATGATGCTCTTACCAGTTAACACAAACGGAAGCAATGCCTCTTAAGAACCAAAAGTGAGAGAGAATGTAATCCAACTCTCTCATGAGGCTAAGCGATTTGCCCACAGCCACCAGGTTTGGTCAATCATTCTTGGAAAATAGCCTATACCAATTCATCAAAGTTTGAGGACAAGGGAATAAAAAACAAAATATAATGTTGGCAATGAGAAGGCAGGATTACTCTTATTTATAGACGTTTGTATACTGGGAAAACCAATCAACTAAAAACCATGGAGGAAAAAAAGTTTAGATGTTGGCTAGATACAAAAACAATTTGTAACAATAGTTTTTGTGTGTTTACATACAGCCAGCCATTCAGGAGCCACAATGCAAGATGACATTCCCATAAGCAACACAATACATAAAATATCAAGGAATAAACTTAGTAAGAAATGCTCTACACCTGTATGAAGTAAACCTCTAATGAAGGATGTGAGACTTGAAGACAGAAATAGTCTCTATTCTTGCAGAACATTCAACCCTTGAAAATATTAGTTATTTCTAAACATTTTATAAAGTCAACACAATGCCAACATAAATCCCAAAGGAGTTTAAAATTTTGGGGAAAACTTGACCAAAACATTTAGATTATGGTTCACCTGAAAAATAATTATTGCTGGCCGGGTGCGATGGCTCATGTCTGTAATCCCAGCACTTTGGGAGGCTGAGGCATGCAGATCATGAGGTCAGGAGATCGAGACCATCCTGGCTAACACAGTGAAACCCCGTCTCTACTAAAAATACAATAAATAAATAAATGGTTATTGCTAAGAAATATGAGCAATGAACATTGGCTGAAAGTATTCAGGAAAGCCTCAAAAGTCAAAACAGCCTGTAATTGCAGCACTTTGGGAGGTTGAGGTAGGCAGATTGCTTGAGCACAGGCATTTGAAGCCAGCCTGAGCAACATGGCAAAACCCTGTCTCTACAAAAAAATGCAGAACATTAGCCAGGTATGGTCATGGGCACCTGTAGTACTAGCTACTTGGGTGGCTGAGGCAGGAGTATTGCTTGAGCACAGGAGGTTGAGGCTGCAGTGAGCCATGTTTGTGCCACTGCACTCCAGTCTGGGTGACAAAGCTAGACTCTCTCAAAAAAACCCCCAAAACACACAAACAAAAACCACATAAAATATACCCCAGTATCAGGTGTATTAAAATAGTGTGATACATAGACGGGAAAAGACTGAACAACAAAACTGTTCCAGGAGTGCTGAGAATTTGGCATGTGATAAATGTGACATTTGAAATCAGCATAGAAAAGTTAGATAATTTAATAAATAGTATTTGGGTAACTAATTTGTTAGGGGAAATATATGAGTTGTGTCCTCAAAAAGATGTGTTGAGGTCCTAACCTCTGGTACCTATGAATGTGACCTCAACTGGAAACAGTGTCTTTACAGATGTAATCAAGTTAAGAGGAGGTCATACTGGATTAGAGTGGGACTAATCAATCCAACTGACTGGTGTCCTTATAAAGATCTGGACACAGAGACATACAGGGAAGAATGCCAAGTGACAAGAGGCAGAAATTGGAATAATGCAGCTATAAGTCAGGGAGTATCAAGGATTGACAATCACTAGAAACTAGGAAGGGCCCCTCCTCCCCTAGAGCTTTCAGATAGAATCTGGCCCTATTGAAACCTTGATTTCAGACCTCTAGTCTCCGAACTGTGAGATAACAAATTTCTGTTGTTTTAAGCCACCCAAGTTTGTGGTAATATATTACGGCAGCCATAGGAAACGAAAACAAAATAATAAAGCTGGATCTCTATCTCTGTCCTTATATGAAAAAAAAAAAAATCTAGATGGATAAAAGAATTAAATGTAAAACAATCACCACCAAAGACCAGAAGAAAACATGAGTGAAAATTTGCATCAAAGGGGAAGGGCTTTTTAAAAACACAAGGAAATAAATTTGACTTTATAAACATCTTAAACATCTGTGTGGTAAGTCAGTCAAAAGGCAAGAAATTATAAAATAAATCTGTAACTCAGGGCAGATAAAGGGTAGGAAGAAAGATATAAACAGCCCATAAAAAAACGGACAAAGAACAAGATGAGTTGGCATGAAAATATAAATAAGATATAAAAACATGCTCAAATTTACTAAAGAAATGCAAATGCATTTAATGCATAAAGTGTTTTACCGAGATTAAAGACTTATTTCAGTCAATTAGCTAGGGTGTAAAAACAGGTACTTCATTCACATTTGATGGGAGTACACATTGGTATAATTATTTTGGAGCAGTAAATATTACCTCTTCCTTGGCTATTTCAATTATTTTCATATTTTTGCTTTTCCCATTCTAATGTATGCATTGTTCATGTAAAGTCTTTTTTTTTTTTTTTGGTAATTTTCCCAGAAGAGAGATCAAAGTCCGTTGAAGGATATTTACTTTCGTGGAATGTGATATGTACGGGGATATCAGTTTGAAAAGCAATTTACATTACCCCAAAATAAGTGACTATATCAGTTTCACTGCAAACCACACCACTACTTTTTTCACTAATAGTATCTCATTTGTAATTTGCATTTTTAAGTGAAGAGAAGTATCTTTCCAGAAACCAAAGAAATATGATTTGCTACTCATGTAAATGGTATTTCAATTTTTTTGGTGGATTAATTCACAGACTCATATTAATTTCTGAATATTTCTATCCTCTTAGTAATTCCAATAAATCCTTGTGTAACATATATATTAACTCTTGGCTTGCCTCTCACTGGGGATTCTTTCCACACCATGTAATTCTCAAGGTTCCTTCATCCATTTCCATGGCTCTGCCCACCACCTTTATGCTAGACTCTTCAATTCACGTGCTCTACAGCGAAGTCTTTTCTTCTCAAACCACTTTGAACAGTGTAATGCACACTGGGTGTTAAACACTGAAATATAGACCTATAAGGACCATCTAAAAATATTGATTTTAGGGTTGTTTTAAATATTAAATATGAACGATTAGCAAATAATTCTATAGCATTAATGCATGGAAATAAGCAGTGGATATAAAAATATTCTGCTTAACTATGAAAGACTGCCTAAGTGCTTAAATGAATATAAAAACGAGTTTTAAAATTCTTTATTTAAAAATCTCTAACTGTAATGTTTCATAAAAAATATATACATGTTTCTATTTACATATTCCATTAATTCTGTTAGTTTGAATTAGATTTTAAGTCCAATTTTGAAAAGCTTGCAGAATTTCTTCTGAAATTAACCACTTAAAATTACTGTATGCATAAAACTTACAAAAACATATGCTATATCAAGGCAGAGAAAAGAAAAAAAGTGAAGTGGCTACAAAGGTCCCTGGGGCATCACCTGCTCACCTAGGAATAAGGAGTACTGGATACTGTTCCTTGTCACTGCTCACCTATCTGGATGTAAAGGGTCATAAATTACTTTTTTTTGTTTAAAAAAAAAAACAGTCTTTGTAGTTTTCAGGCCAAAATTGAAAATGCCACACATCCTCTTTACACTTTTATCTAAACTAAGTCACTCCCTTTGGTTGATACCAACTAAGATACAATTTCTGAGATCATGATCTTTTCATGAAATTAAAGCAGAAAACTGTCCAGGAAAATGAGACTTCAAAGTTGGTGCATCTTAGCTGATCTCATGAAAATTCTTTGGAACCTTCTGTTGGTCTGTAACCAATCAAGGACTCTTTACGGCCATCATCCACAAGTAGATCCACTAGCACATGCGGTTTATCATAACCAAAGGAGGTGGGGGCTTTTATTACTGTTATGAGCTCTTGTCCTTCTGTTTTTATTTCACCTTTATTATTTGGGGGAAATTCTGAATCAGATGAGTTATGTGATTCCAGACAGCTGGAATCAGTATCAAAACCATTTCTGGAGTGATCACTACCAGAACAATTTCTGGAGTGATAGGAGTTTAAAGCGACGCTGCAGGGTTCAGACTGGTTACTACTTAAAGGTGAAGAACTCTCTCTCTCTATTGGAGTCAGATGGCTGCCCGGGGCCATGTCAGGAATGTTTTCTTCAGTAGTCACCACTTCTGTTATACTAGAAAGTTCTTCTGTATGCTCTACTTTTCCTGAATTGTCTTCGGTATGCATGCCTGGAACTGTTGCTGGAGACAATGGTTCTTCACAGACCACCTCCTTTTCTAAGGAACATGGCTGGTATGATGTGATGAGTGATACATATTTGGATTCAGGTTTTGTCTCTAAAGTAGCACTTCTTACCACAGAGATCTATGGGGAGAAAAATTGATTAAAGATAAAATATTGTTAAGCTTAAGTGCCTACCCTCAAAAAAACAAATGTCTAAAGTAATGGACCACCAAATGGCACATTTAGGATAACGGGTGAATCAGATGGCTGCCTTTTCTTTTTAATGAAAGGTACCATAGTAAGATTAAAAACAAAGTTTTAGCATTTTTAAAAAGCCATCAGATATCTTTTTTTATTATTATTATACTGTAAGTTCTAGGGTACATGTGCACAAGGATATCTTACTAATATACGTTGCTTTTTGAAACATTACTGTGATGGTTAATAGTGAGTGTCAACTTGATTGGACTGAAGGATACAAAGTATTGATCCTGGGTGTGTCTGTGAGGGTGTTGCCAAAGGAGATTAACATTTGAGTCAGTGGGCTGGGAAAAGCAGACCCTCTGTTAATCCGAGTGGGCGCAATCTAATCAGTTGCCAGCATGGTTAGAATATAAGCAGGTAGAAAAATGTGAAAAGAGAGATTGGTTTAGCCTCCCAGCCCACATTTTTCTCCCGTGTTGGATGCTTCCTGCCCTTGAACATTGGACTCTGAGTTCTTCAGGTTTGGAGCTTGGACTGGCTCTCCTTGCTCCTCAGCCTGCAGACAGCCTATTGTGGGACCTTTGATCGTGTGAGTTAATACTAAATAAACTCCCCTTTATATATATATCTCGATACTTATATATATATTCCATTAATTCTGTCCCTCTAGAGAACCCAGATACAATTATCTTCCACATGTATGCATATTATGTCTGCAAAGTGAGCACATCTACTTAATATTCTCATTACTTGCCTTCATCATTGTAATTTTTAGTGGCTCATATTATTTCTTTATACTGATAAATAATTTCTCTAATAGATGTGGAAATGTTTCCAATTTTTACTAGCTATACAACATGTTAAATATCCTGCACATCTTTTTATTTATGAAATTATTTCCTTATAATACATTTTTTAAGAGTGGAGTGACTATATTGAAGAAATGGCATGTTTATGGCACTATTACACCGAATACCCACTGTGTGCTTTTCTTCTTACCAGGGCTAGATTACTTTTAACCACCATTTACCCATTATCCTACTACTACTGGATATCCCGGTTTCTTTTTCCTTCTCTAGTGTAAAATGGCATACTGCAAGGTTGCTTTGTGCTTAATTACTAGTAAAAAATAAAATATTACAATTCATTTGTGAGTTGACTACTAATTGAGAGTTCTTATCTACTGTACTTAAAGGTAGTTTTTTTAATAGCAAATTTTAATGTGCCCTTTGAGCATCACAGATATTATTCCTGTCATATTTGATTCAAATAGATACTATTCTGTTACCATTAAATGTTCTTTTCATCAAAGGCTTTGAAATGTTGGACATTAAAATCGTCAAACTCCTATGTTAGTCTCATTTTTGGCCAACTTTCCTTTTATACTCCAGCAATAATGAAGTGTTTCCATATTTGCAGATCTTTCAAAGTCATGCTTTCTTGGCTCTGCACCTCGGCACATTCTGTCCCCTAGTGCCTAAACTCCTGTGTGTCTCTCAAGACTGCTCAGGCATTGCCTCTGGAAAAGCCATGACTAACCCCATCCCAAAGCTGGACAAAGTCCTCACAGGCTCAGGTATAAACCTTTGAACCTATCACACTGTATATATCCAATGTATACTTATCTTTTCTTTCCACTAGACTTTAAGATCTTTAACAGAATTGTCTGTGTTTTTGCCCTGAGAATTAAAACAAAACAAAACAAAACAAAACGTGCTGCATAGCAAAAGACACAGTATGTCATTTTGGATGTGTGGTAGACTGATTGATGGCAGGTGACATGCTGTTGAATATCATTCCACTTTAAAAATATAATTTAAGAAACTATCAAAAATGGTTCAAGTTAACCTTTTAGTGTGTACAAAAAAAATTAAATACATTACCAAGGACTTGGGTAATATTATGCTTTTTTCCTTCAATGGATTAATCTTCTTAATATAAAAACAGATCAATACCAGGCTAAGTACTAGAAAGAGTAGTAAAGCAGCAACAACTGGAATCCAAAGAGAACCTTAAAAAAGGCAGAAATTGCAAATTACAATTAAGATGGAATACTGCTATTATCTATCAAAAAGTCTTAGTGCCATTCTTGAATAGATTTACACATTAGTGAATATGGCCAGAGTTTTAAAGAGCACTGAAGGAAACAGAAGTTAGGAACTCTGAGTAAAAAATTAGGTATCTGTCTTGGATAGCAATATGATTCCTCCCAGCTCTGCA
The DNA here is from genome assembly GCF_003255815.1 of Theropithecus gelada. Taxonomy (NCBI): domain Eukaryota; kingdom Metazoa; phylum Chordata; class Mammalia; order Primates; family Cercopithecidae; genus Theropithecus; species Theropithecus gelada. The sequence goes on from NC_037671.1 coordinate 161,922,818, forward strand.
ATTCTAGAACTTTCTGGGACTATTCTGCTATGACATAATATAGTTAAAATAGCTTTTCCACAATAATTTCCTTACAGCCCTACATACAGTATGTGTCCACGGTTATGCACTTCTTTCAGTTAAAAATGCAAAAGAAGAATTTAAAAAATATCTCTCCTTAGAAATAAATTCTGGCAGCTGGGCACGGTGGCTCATGCCTGTAATCCCAGCACTTTGGGAGGCTGAGGCAGGCGGATCATGAGATCATAAGATCAAGAGATTGAGACCATCCTGGCCAACATGATGAAACCCCATCTCTACTAAAAATACAAAAATTAGCTGGGTGTGGTGGCGTGTGCTTGTACTCCCAGCTATGCGGGAGGCTGAGGCAGGAGAATCACTTGAACCCGGGAGGTGGAGGTAACAGTGAGCTGAGATTGTGCCACTGGACTCCAGCCTGGTGACAGAGCGAGACTCCATTTCAAGAAAAACAAAAACAAAAACAAAACAAAACAAAACAAAAGACAGAAATTCTGGCAGTGTTTATAGCTCTTAAAATGATTTAGCCCCCACTCCTCAGAATTTTCTGTTACATTTATTTATTTCATGACTGCAAATACTTATAAAGCTTCACAGATGTACATGCACACAGGAATGCTGCACAGGAATAAAGTCCCCTTAATTACAAATCAGACATAAATAATATAAAATAGGAAAGATCTGTGTCCAAGCACAGACATCTAGAATCACCATTGTGTATTTTGCTCTAATGCTGCTTTTTATTTCTGCAGCACAGTCTTCAGTATTTTTTTTTTCATAGTTCTCTCTTCCAATTAACAGCACTGTAACATACTGTGGCAATGTCTGGCTTCCTTTAGGGCATTTTGTTACCTAGAATTTTCTAACTATGGAAGTTACTAGTTAATGAATGCTTCTATTACGCTTATCACAGGATGTGAAAAAAGTTAAATCATTACAAAAGTAAAAAATAACTACAAAACCACTCCCTTTAATGTTGTTATAAGTCCCATGGGCTGAGCAAGTGCTGGCTGCAAGGCATTGAGGCAAGCAGGCAGGGGCTGCTGCTCAGGAGCCACAGCGATGCTACCGTGTGGCCATATTATCAGTGCAGTTTATAATTCAGGCTAAAAACAAATCTGGGGCATTTGCAGTATTTCAAATTTTGAGCATTAAGAAGGGTTTTATTTTTCAAATAGCATAATGAAAATTAGCATAAAATGTACTGCACTGCTTTAAGTCACCTATTTGAAACCTTCATATAATGGCTGGAAGTTATTAGTATTGAATTTTAGGTGTTTGTTCTGACTCTTCAGCCTATATTTCCATTCTTCGAAAATATACTTTTATCATAAAATTTTAGTAAATTTTTAAACCTATGAAATATATTCTAAAAAAATCCTAAGAAAAAATGTATATATATCTATATATATACACACATATATATGTATATATAGATATATATACACCCATACACACAAAGATAATCATCAAAGCATGAGTTGTCATAGTGAAAACTCCTATACTCTTAAAAGTCCAAAAACAATAAAACATTAAATACATAATTTATATAGTGAAATATTCTACAGACATTAATATTAATGAAGTATCTGAAATAAAATGGAAAAATATTTATAATATATGCTTAAAGCAATAAACAAAATCATATATACTATACAATATGATCATGTCTATGTAGAAAAACTAAAGAAAATATCAAACTGTGAGTAATGGGGTACTTTCGCATGGTAGAACTACAGATCATTTTATTTTCTTCTGGCTTTTCATATTTTATAAATTATCTATAATGAACACTTACATTTCATAACTACAAAGAAAAGTCCAAACTTCTTTAAGATACCTGACACCTGAGAGTAACAGTTCTAAAGTTCAAGTGCTAACATATATATCTCTACCTCCCAACCCCCCATATTAAAAGATGAAATAAAATTAATTATTGTAAAATGCTATAAAAATGATCCATTATTTATTATTCAAACCCATCTATAAACTTTTCTGGATATTAACCGCAAGTCTTTGTCCAGTCCACATCATACAGTTGTAATCAATGAGCGTTCCTGCTCTTCAGTCTTTAAATTACAATCCCCATAGAGAACATTTTAGTGGATTCATAACATCTTGCTATGGTGAAGTAACAAACTGACTTATAATTCATAATCCTGAAATGCAAACATTTGTGCAGTTTTATGTACTTATTATATTTTTTTTCTTTCCTGGGTCAAGGGGCCATCACATGGCTTTCCAAATTGGTTGTTCTATATCTTTTAATGTGTGAGAAACTGCTTTATTTTTAATTTTGAACTTTTCTAAGGAATGGAACTAATGGAACTGAATATTGTTAAAACAGATCTTTTGAAACTGCAAATGAGTTTGCTTTCCTCACATGATCCTGTTTTAGTTACTGCTCCCTCTATATTTAGAAAAAAAATGGCAAGAATTTACCTTTTATGCTGCTATTGAAAATGGTAATACAAACTTCTTTTGACTTTTCAGTTGTAACACCCCATACATGTAAGACTCCTTCTGCTGAAACACAGTACTGAGAATTCAGTGAGGACACTGGAATCGCTAACTGGCACTGAATCTCGTCACAATCATCTTCCTTCTGCGTCAGTATTTTATACTGAATCTAGATGGAAAAAGAAAACAGTGAAAATGCACAGCTTCTTTTAATCTGCATTAAAAAAAAATCACCATACTAGTCCTGGTCAAACAACTGAAGAAAACATATGTGACTGATTTGAACATGTCTAAAAATAGCTTTGATATCAATAAGTCAATTTGTTACTTCAACATAGTACGATACTATGCATCTGTTATATTCCTTATAAAGACGGTTAATTTAAAAACTCAAATTGCAGGAATGTTTATTGTTAGTTGTTAAACTAACAAATGTTCATTTGTCCTACTCATTTGTCCAGAAACTTAGCTGGTGAGAAACAGAAGTATTAATATTACTTTACATCACTGCCAATGAGGAAGAAAATCCTCATTTTACCAGTGGAACAATGGAGGTGTACTGGGAAAAATCCTAGATTAGAGCTGTTCTGGTAAGTGAAGTAAATAAAAACGTAAATGTATTCATGTAGTCAGTGTTAGTGACTAACTCCGTATCATTTTTGCTTTAATAGCATTCACATATTTTTTTCTTATCAAAATCTATGATCTGTGAGTCTTGCTTGAATATTTATAAGCATTGTATTTTCATTACACTACAGAAAGAAACAACTTTTGCTAGCTACACAAGAATTTCCATTATGAAAAATGTGAAATAGAAACACATACCTCACTTCCGTTCATTCTCACATACACATTGTACACCTTAATGTAACAGGTAGTTTCTGGATCATAATCGACTTCCTGCTCTTCTCCATTTACAAAAACTGAAGGGTGAAATATGTCAATCATGATTTGCTTCTCCTCCTTTCTGATATCCAGTTTAGGTGGTCCAATTTTTCCTGGGGAAGGAGGAGGAGAAAGTATAATAAGTACTTGGAACTTCATGGTACATTTCATAAAATTACCAGAATCTGTCAATCAGCCTATTCTTTTTTTGTTCTGGTTGTTCTTTTTTTTTTTTTTTTTTTTTTTTTGAGACGGAGTCTCGCTCTGTCGCCCAGGCTGGAGTGCAGTGGCCGGATCTCAGCTCACTGCAAGCTCCGCCTCCCGGGTTCACGCCATTCTCCTGCCTCAGCCTCCCGAGTAGCTGGGACTACAGGCGCCCGCCACCTCGCCCGGCTAGTTTTTTGTATTTTTTAGTAGAGACGGGGTTTCACCGTGTTAGCCAGGATGGTCTCGATCTCCTGACCTCGTGATCTGCCCGTCTCGGCCTCCCAAAGTGCTGGGATTACAGGCTTGAGCCACCGCGCCCGGCCTCTGGTTGTTCTAAAGCAGGACCACATTTAAACCACTCCACAAATATCTAGAAGATAGTCTCAGTGTCCTTTATAAACAAATGTTTCATAAATCTTAGGAAAGAAGCACTCTTATCTAATCTAAATGCCTCTTTAGCAGTTTAATTTCATTTCTAGTTATAAACAAAAATAGTTATAAACTTTGGTTTAAAAAAGACTTCACATAATATAAACTCTATTAAGTAATTTTTCCTTTATCTTTGCTTCTGTGGATTAAGCAGCCTGGTTTCTAAGAAATGCTTCAGAAATGGCATTAGTTACCTTCCCTCACCAAAACTTTTTACTGTGAAAGATCAAAACTTACTCCATAAATGTTTATTAGGTCTTTGATGTTTGAGACTTTGTTGGTGAACCATTCATCTAGTCTTCACATATTACTGTGTACCACTGTGTGCCAGGCAGGTCTGTTTTTAACGCATTACTGTATCCTCAGGGCCCGGTATACTTTCCGGCACATACTAGGCCCTTGATAAATCTATATGGAAAAAAAAATCTAACATGCAGATGGTGTGGTAATCAGATGACAAAAGTGTGGACTCTGGGGAAGAAAAGTATTTAAAGGGCAAGGAGAGGAACAGCCTGTAGAAGAGACCAAGGAGGCACAATCTGAAAGGCAGGAGCAGAGCAAGGAAGTGAGGCTAGAAGGAAAGGGACCCAGAGGCTAGAAGACCAGGGAGGAGTCAAGTGACTAAAGGTGTCTTTCACCCAGGAGTGAGGGTCTGAGAGCTAAGGCAGGATGTCATAGTTCGAAAACAGGAACTGGCACTAAAGATTCAGGAGTTTGAGGTGACAGCAAACATCAGGTACACTATGGGAGTGGGATGCTGGAAGAGTGAAGACCTGAAAATCACTGTGGCTGAAGAGAATAAGGAACTCTGCAATTTTTAAATGTATTAAGGTGGTATTCAAGCTCCCCAGGCATTAAGAATAAGAGTTGGCTGCCAAAGTCCTTAGTGAATATAACTTACAAATGAATGACAAAAGATGAGAAGGGCAAGGGTGGTGCAGGGGACCGCTGGGCAGCACAGACCCATAATTGTATGAAGTGGAAATGTCATAGCATAGAAGCAGCAAAGTGATGGCCACCTGTTAGCCCTATTTTGTGGGGCTTGAAAGAAGGGGAGGAGGATACAGGTTGAGTATCCCTTATCCGAAATGCTTGAGACCAGTAATGTTTTCGGTTTCTGAGTTTTTGTTTTCTGGATTCTGGAATATTTGCATTATACTTACCAGTTGAACATTCCAAATCTGAACATCCAAAATGCTCCAATGAGTATTTCCTTTGAGTGCCATGCTGGTGCTCAAAAAATTTCAGATTTTGGAGCATTCTGGTTTCCAGACTTGGGATGCTCAACCTGTACTCTCTAAATACCTCCAAGTGCTTCTTAAGCACTGTGATAATTTTCAGCAACTGCTAATAAAAGCAAATATATACAAGACATGTATATTTTCCAATTTAAAATTTACATGTGTACACATTCTACTCACCATCTCGGCACACAGCAAATTCTTTTGACTTTGCATAGGCAGATTCTTTTTGTCCAACCCTGGCTTTAACTCTGACCCAAAGAGAATTTGATGGATCACCAACGTGATCAGAAATATTACAATAATGATGAGAAATACTGATGCAGGCATCAATCCATTCTGCATTCTTAACACTAAAAAGAATTAAGAAATGTGAAGATAACTTTTACTGTTATTAAATAAACTCAAACCATTTCTGTCTGTGCTTTGCTTTTTATTCACAGCACAAAGCAGTAGAAAGAGCAGAGTAAGAATAGGATGGAGACGCTAAAGAAAGTAGGAAGCCCTTACTCTTTAGTTAGAAGAACTACAAACTCCGTTACAGTAAAGAGGCTCAATTCAAAATGTAAGACGTATGCAAGCCACATTCCACATTCAATTTTTTAAAAATCTGCTTTTTTAAACAACTCTAAATTCCATTAATATACATGTTAATTATAGGACTAAGCACATTACAAAAACTAACAGTTGTCAAAAAAGTTTTTTGAAATTTATATTGTTCTACTAAACTAAAAACTACATACACTATAGGAAGACAACATACTAACTGCGAGACGGAGTCTTGCTCTGTCGCCCAGGCTGGAGTGCAGTGGTGTGATCTCGGCTCCCTGCAAGCTCCGCCTCCCGGGTTTACGCCATTCTCCTGCCTCAGCCTCTTGAGTAGCTGGGACTACAGGCGCCCGCCACCATGCCTGGCTAATTTTTTGTATTTTTCAGTAGAGACGGGGTTTCACTGTAACTATTAGCTTTATTTGTCATGCTAATCTCAGTTTAGTGATACTTCTCTACTTCAATACTGATAAGGAAGAGGAAATAAGAGGCAAGAATATCTGGCAAAGAATTTACATCTTTAGCACTTTTGGACATCTACAAGCAGTTCAGGATGTTTTGCCACGCGGGAAGGATGATGAAAGCAGAACACAGTTGCGGAATTTGCAAGGACCTAAACAAAAATGGATAAATCAAAGAGTGACACTCACCCATAGTTCTTTACCTCTACGGTAAAAACAGGGTCCTGTGGCATGTTCTGGTACTCCCAATATACGATGGTGTTCATGTTATAGGACTCAATTGTAACATTAGTTGGTATAGGCACTGTAAGAGAATAAAAAAGTAAAATGGACAGTTGTAAGAAACTAACATTAATATTGGAAAACCTTATTGTAAGATGCCACATTAGTCAGATACGTATATTTGAAGAAAAGCAGAATTCACCAGGATACCAAAATTATTTAAATTAAGAGTAGATATCTAGAAGTTAATTTTATTGAAAAATCTATAAAGAATTCTGATTCATTTTAAATTATGGAAACATTGCAATATAAAGGAAACACAAATACATCATGAAGCAATAAATTCTCATAATATGATAGAAGTTTTATAATCAAATGCACTGACTACTGTAATAATCATCCTCATTTCATCACTAGAATTTTCAATATTTGATACTGCAGATTGTATTCAACATTGATATGGTTTGGCTGTGTCCCCATCCAAATCTGAACTTGAACTGTATCTCTTGGAATTCCCATATGTTGTGGGAGGGACCCAGGGGGAGGTAATTGAATCACAGGGGCTGGTCTTTCCCATGCTAGTCTCTTGATAGTGAATAAGTCTCAAGAGATCTGATGGGTTTATCAGGGGTTTCTGCTCTTGCTTCTTCCTCATTTTTCTCTTGCTGCCACCATGTAAGAAGTGCCTTTCGCCCTTGCCATGATTCTGAGGCCCCCCCAGCCATGTGGAACTGTAAGTCCAATTAAACATCTTTTTCTTCCCAGCCTTGGGTATGTCTTTATCAGCAGCATGAAAACAAACTAATACAAATGTCTACAGAGGAACTGGCTACACTAAGGATGGCCAATTTCACTCTAAAATACCACCAACCTCTCAACTCTACACATAATACTATTATGCCTTCAACACTTTTTCTGTAGTACAGGAATAGATACCTAAAGATTGAATAATGGAGCCACACATTCATTTCATAAACATTCTGCTCTCTGGGGTGTGCAGGGCTTTTTACAAAACATACCCAACATTTCTTCTTGCCTTCACTCTTTTAAACCTTTCAGAAAACATCTGTTGATAAGACTCGAAAGAGTCATGCAAGAGGACAGACAGAAGTCATTTTAACATCTAATCAGACACTACCAAAATCTAGTCATTAAAAATAGTCACAGGCCAGGTGCGGTGGCCCACGCCTATAATCCCAGCACTTTGGGAGTCTGAGGTGGGAGGATCTGTTGAGCTCAGGAGTTGGAGACCCCATCTCCACAAACAATTAAAAAATAAGCCAGGTAAAAAGGCCTGTGCCTGTAGTTTCAGCTACTTGGGAGGCTGAGGAAGATCGCTTGAGCCCAGGAGGTCAAGGTTGCAGTGAGCTGTGACTGTGCCACTGCATTCAGTTCTCTTAAAAAAGACCAAAAAAAAAAAAAAAAAGGTAGTCATTTTTCCCCACTGTTCAGTGTAAAAGGTTGTTATCCAACATCCCTTGGAAAACTGAACACATACACTTCTCCTTTCTCCCTTCACTTCTTTATAAACATGAATGTATACAGTTAGCGATGTGACCCCAAATTTATGGTTATTCAATCTCACCTAGCTGGAACATTCTTTTAAACATGATTTACTTATATAATTAAAACAAATAAATGAATGGCAATGTGGACAGGAACAGTGGCTTCCAAACATAACTTATAATCATCCTCAAAAATTGAGAGAGGGACAGAAGTTTCTATTTTTTCAAAGTGCCTTGGATGATGATGATATTTAAATTTATATCAAGCAGACTGCTTAAATAAGAAAAATACTCCCTGGGTCAAACATTAATAAACTTGGGTTCTTTCTTGGCCACACTGCTAAATACTTCAGATTTCCTGATCTTTCAAGTGAGGTGTTACTTTCATATCCCTAAGATATTTGCTTACTGATGAAGGGAAAATCTATATTTTCCCCGAAACAAAAATTCTAATATTCAAGACCAAACTGGTATATTGCCTTAATTTACAGTTATTTAACATATATATTATATTTTCAAAGCAGAACATGGATCAAGAGTTATTTAGGTAAATAATTGGCACTAATGAACCATTAAATGCTATCACCATTATTATTTTCTTTTTCTGATTATTTTTTCCTTTATTGCAGTGGTTCTCTGTGGGAAGTGATTTTGTTGCCCAGGAGACAGGCAATCAATGTCGGTAGACATTTTTGGCTCTCACAACCTGGAGAAGAAATGCGGGGGGTAGGTACTGCTGGCATCTAGAGGGCAGAGACCAAGGGTGCTGCTAAATATCCTAAAATGCACTGAACAGCCTCCACAACAAAAAATAATATAGCCCAAAATGCCAGTAATGCCAAGGTTGAGAAACCCTGCTTTATGTTTACAATTTAAGTGTTCTTCTTTAAAAAAAAAATTATGAGGAAAAACTAACTTAAAAACAGAATGCTTTACAGTAAAGCAGTATATTTCATGGCTCCCCTCAAACAAATGAATAGATTTGGTTATTGCCAAAATATCTAACTTCTATATTATTTACCAAAATGGTGTAATAATTTGGGCCAAAAGGTTGAGATGATAAAGCTGGGAGGGTCTGAAGATTCAAATACTTCATACTACTAACTTGACCTTTTTGTGGCCAGTGACCAGACACCTAGTTTTTCTCCTTCTGCTTCCAGAAGCGCTGCTGAAGGCTGTTGGTACCTGCCATCTCTGGTTCTCTAAGCAACTTCCTTGTAGGTGATCCCAACAGCACTGCTCTCGCCAGAGTAGCCTTGGCTTTTTGTTTTTTGTAGAGTTCCCATGGCTATTCATAGCAGGGTATACTGCGGCTTCCTTAAGAGCATCTTTTTTCTATCACATGCTTGCATCTCAACCTCCTGAAACAACTCAAATACTTCATAATCCATATTTTAGGTAGTAATAAGTCACTCCTCTTCAGCTGGGTTCAATCAACATTAATATCAAATAATAATCACACATATAAACACACTTTTTCAACCAGAAAAGAGAGGTACTTGATGCTAAGAAAACTCATACTAAATCTGAGCCTTCCTTCAGAGGCCATTTCTTCATTTTGGCATTTTTTGCCTCTTGAGAGGCTGAGAATTTTCAGACCAGGTGGTCCTGGTTTCTTTTTAACAGTTCTTCCCATGATTGAGCAGGCTCACCTGTTACCATAAGACCCAAGAAAAAAACCAGGTGGCACTTTCAGCACTTTGCTTAGAAACCTCCTGAGCTAGATCACACAACTCCTCAGACATTCTCTACTTTTGGTGTCACTGAAAGCTACAGTGTCACTCAGCTTTCTGCCACTACATAGCAAGGATCGCCATTCCTCTGGTTTCCAAGACTGGAAATCCTTCCCTTCCTTTTAAGCCCCATGCCTCCACTTTTTTTTTTTTTGAGACGGAGTCTCACTCTGTTGTCCAGGTTGGAGTGCAATCTCTGTTCACTACAACCTCCACCTCCTGGGTTCAAGTGATTCTCCTGCCTCAGCCTCCTGAGTAGCTGAGATTACAGGTGTGCACCACCACAACCGGCTAATTTTTGTATTTTTAGTAGAGATGGGGTTTCACCATGTTGGTCAGGCTGGTCTCAAACTCCTGACCTGGTGAACTGCCCACCTGGGACTCCCAAAGTGCTGATATTACAGGTGTGAGTCACTGGGCCCCGCCTAAGGCCTTCTTTTTAATTATTCCCAATAGGAATGGCTTTATAACGGTATCTACTCAACCTGAAATTCTTGTATGTGTCAATCTGCATACCAGAATATCAAAAAAAGTGCATTTGTACTTAGGAAGGGGCTATTGAATCACACAATGGAAAACTACAAACAGGAGGAGGCTTGTGCAGCATTAGATTAGTTTTTAATGGGAACCAAAGTATGTTTCCTATAATTTAAGTAAAAGCCTGATATGGTTAGACTAGGACAAGGACTTAAATCATAGCTTTCAAAGCAAGACAGACAGGTGGTAGGAAGAAAAGATTTCAATGATTTATAGAAAAAGAAATTACTACTAGGTTAAAAGAAAAACGTACACCCAAAAGATGTAACCTGTGGTTTTTAATGCTACCAGAGGAGAAACTACGTGGTTATGAGACATCTGCCTTTGTTTTGCCAAATATTACTTTTTGTCAAATATTATTTGCCAAAATAGTATGACAGACATAAGCAGTTTTCTTAAGCTTCAGAATTTTGTAATGGGAGGTTTAAATTGTTATATATTCAGATTAAATTAATTAAGGCTTACAATAAACTTCTAATATATTTATACTATGTAAATAAAAATATATGCAGAAATAGCAAAAGAGTATTATTATCTCTGGGGCTTAAGAAAAGATCTTACCAGAGTGATTTCATGAAATAAGATCATCTTACAGATTTTCTCATCTCTTGAAAATGCCAAGATAGATAGTTTTGTGTAGCTCATGTTGCTTTTGGAAACGGGCTCATAATTATTTAATGTATTACATCTGCATACTATCCGGAGTAAACTTTAGGTATTTTAAGATCTAATTCCCAGAACTCCCCTACAACTCACAGCTAAGAATTTAAGAAAACCAAACACAGGAGAGAAGAATTTGTTTTTCCTAACACTTTAATTACAATGCAGAAAAAAAGGAGGGCCCTGGTTAAAGCCAACTGTTTCCTCAGACAGCTGATAAGCCAGAAGAGACAGGATATGAAAAAAGAGAGACAAAATAAAGGAGCAGTGAAGATCAGCAGGTGATATAGAGCAGTGCTACCGACGGGACAATAAGAATGTCACAAAGGACCAAAACACCGCAGTCGTGAGAGCTCTGCAATAAATGTTGGTGAATGCAGGGTGGATGGCAAACTCCAGATACCTGCAGTATAGTCTGAGGACACTGGCCATTTCCTCCGCATACATGGGTGACAGGAACCAGGGCTGCTACCTGTGTGCTCCATCCTGTAACCACCAAAAGCATCTGTGTCTCTTCAAAACACGACAGCCCGAGGAGTTCATCACCCATCTTAACACACTAGTGTCAAAAGACTGTATAAAATTATGTACACCTATGGTGGAACAGGGCTATGGACTCTACAGAAATCATCCGACAACCTGCTCACCAACCTCTTTCATGCAAGAGCACACTGAGAAGCATACGGAAGTGAGGATGAAGTAAACTGTTGTTCTGGATTTCAAGTCATCTGACACTACAACTCAAAAACAAATGTTTCAAATTAAAGCATCTGGATCTTTTCTGAAAGAACAACCCTCAGAAAAGATCTAACACCTTCCCCATGTTAAAGATACAGGGACAGGAATGGGGACTGTCACAAAGATTTCATCTGCATGGCAAACAGAACCAGCATAAGAAATCCACACCGAATAAATGAAAAGTACCAAATCAAGGCCTTTGTATTTTTGTCAGAATATATTTGATTACAATCTACCTCCTGAATGGCTTCCGGTGCTGATAAAATGACTATTTTCCTGAATGCTTTCCAACTTTCACCTTAGCAAGGAGCCGCATCCCCCAGGTTTAAGCTGAGTAGGACATTTTGAGAATTCTTGCATGTGATGTTTCAGGTGTTCACTGAAATCTTCTAATTGAAATTTTTCTTTTTAAAGAGCCAGGCATGACACATAGTGGCCTGCAGTGAACTTGTAAGTAACTAACCTCCCCTATATTTTTCCCTCACACCACCACCAAGTTGGGGCTTATCCAATAAATATCTGCTCAGCCACTTTTCTGACTTGAAATCCAGGGCTTTATTCTTACTCCTGTTTATCCAATTTAATCTAGTTGGGTTTGGCCTAGCATTAGTTCTGACTGGACCAGACCCATCTAGTCCCTGAGAGAAGTCATTTCTCAATACTAATTGTCTTTTGGACTAACTCATTCTGAATTGAGAAATAGTTTAAGAAATGAAAAAACAATGCAGGCTTTTCCAGTCTACTAAAAAAAAAAACTATTTTTGTCTGCTGGAAGAGATGGAAGAATGAGTTAGATGCTGAGCCTATTTTAACTTTCTCATACTGATCTGGTCAAGTTTGTCTTTTTTTTTTTTTTTTTTTTTTTTTTTTTTTTTGAGGGGTTTTTTCCTTTTTTTCCCCCGGTGGGGGTGGGGGGTGCGGTCTTCGGCTCCCTCACCCTCCCCCCCCCCCGGTCCACGCCTTTACCGGCCCCC